>NC_035444.2:52081453-52681453 GCF_002127325.2 Helianthus annuus | reverse complement strand
GGTTATCCAGAGAAGAATGCAATCATCAGGACCCTCGATGGGAGGACCTTTCAAGTCAAAGTGTTCAACCTTGCAGGCGACTATTTCTTTTACAATGGCTGGTTTGATGTCATCACGTCATTGAAATTACCGAACGATTCGTGGGTTGTTTGTCAGTATGAAGAAGCTTTATCTTCGTTCCGGCTGTTTCACTTTTATCAAGACATTTCTCTTGCGCCTTCTAACTACTTCTATTACAAACCTAAAAATGATTTTAAAGACCAAGACGACTGCATGGTACTTGAACATATACATTTTTAAATTCTTTTATCCTTGCATTAATACATTTTTTTGTATTTCGTGTATACCATTGATCCTAATATTGTTTTGTTCTTTGTGTAGTATGTGAACAGGTTGTTTGTTCATCACTCGATGCTGAATACATGTCCTTCAGATCCGGTTTTGGTTCGTTCTGCTGGAAATCGTAAATGGGTTGTTCGGATGGAAGTTTTAGACCATGAGCTTTATATTACCATAGGTTGGAGTCGAATCAAGGAGGAGATGTCGATAACGGATGATCATTTGTTGGTTTTTGAAATGGTTGATTTTAAGACGTTTGATTTGAGTGTTTTTAGCTGTAAGCCTGCCCTTCTTACTTACCCTCCTGAACTTTGTGTTATCAAAAAAGAGCTAACTGATGACTTAATTGAAGTGTCTGATGATGAGGTGCCTAATGCGGTTGCTGCACCTGTATTTGAACAGAGTGTTGATGATGAAGTACCAGTTACTTTTGTTGTTGACAACCATTATGTAAGTTTGTATTATTTACTTTTTCATAATATTAATGTATGTTTCGTTAATCCAGTTGAACTCATTAGTTGTAGGAAAACCAGATTTAATGGTATCTATTATTAAATTTTATATTCTAAATTGTAGCGTTTGAAGAAGAAGTGGGCACAAACTCATTGCTTGGATTGAAAGATGGAGTTGACCATCAAGGACAACGCTGGTCAAACTTGCAATGTGGCTATTGGTAAGGAGTTCTCGCAAGGTTGTCCGCGATTCAATGTTACCGGTATGAGAGAGTTTGTTAGAGACAAACGGTTGGTATTTGGTTCTTCTTTTTCAGATGGTATTTGTTAAAACTAAAGGTATGTTGCTTTATAACTGAGTTGGTGAAGGTACATGGCATGTTTTGGTAGTATTTTTTTGCACAAACTGTTGATGGTTAGAATACATTTAGTGGTATGTTTTTGGTGTGGTTGTTACTTTGAACTGATGTCATGGTAGATGTTGCTGATATATTTTTTTTTGGGCATTTTATGTTTGTGGCCGAAGTACTTAGTTTTATAATGCTTATATGACTAGACGTGGTTTCCGTTTTTTGCTACCTGTTTGTGCTTAGTATCCTATGTTTTAGTGAAATCAACATTTCTTGAAATTTTATGTGTTTTAGTTTGATAATGAAGAAAATTAGTGATCATATTAAAGTCCATTAACGTAATTTGTTTGAAAAAATTGAAAAACCGCTACTTTTTAAAAAGAAACTGATCTAAAAATAAAGTTTCATATGATTTTGTTTCCTATTTTAATTGTGTAACCGATTAAAAAGTATTTAAAAAAAATTGGTCACATTCTATAGGTTTACCTCTAATTTGTTTGAATTTATGTTGTTTCCTTTTTTACACGCATAGATTTACCATCTTATTTAAGTATATAAAATTAAAAATACTTTTCATTTAAATCAATTTAAAGTTTTTGTAACCTTCATTGAATGGTTAAATTTCTACAATTGAAAATTTTAGGTTCAATATGCTACTTTTGTATAAATAAATAAAAAGTTGGTTATTGAAATTAAAAGGTTTGAAATTAAAATATTGATTTTATTAAACTTGTGTTTGAAATTCGTAAATATACATTATTAATAGCTTAAACAATGAAATAACTAAAATTTTATGATATATATTAAAAATAAATAAATGTGTATATCAAATTGGTTTTTTATTTTTAATTTTTCTGTCTTTAAATTCTAAATTATATCTGGCCGTTTTATTTAAGTTTTTAATAAAACATTCCTAAGTTTTGTTTTTAATTTTGGAAAGTAAGAATCGGTTTTTAAACATTTTTATAGAAGTTTTTTAAAGCATTACAATCATGCCATATTTAATTAATCAATTAACTTGAATAAATAAATTCCAAAATTAACTACAACCTATTAGAAATAAAAGTCCAAAAATATCCAATGTAAACTATACCGATTAATTATTTTTTGTCAAATTATAAAATAAACTACAAATTTATTATCATTTCAAGTTATTAGTTATATTTTCCATAAAGACTTTTGGTAACAAACCTTACTTTGTGTTGTTTGCATGCATTACTGTAGAGTGTACTTGATGGTCTTTATTGTATTGTGATTTGTTGATTTAAGTAAATGATTATTGTTTTATTTTTTAAGTAATATAAGTAAGAATCAAAAAATCTTTTTGTGATTTGTAGTTTTTTTAGAAATGTAAACCCATTTCTAAAAATAATAATGTCTTTAATTTTGGCCACAATTTTGTTTACTAATAAACGTTTTTTTTCAACTTTACAAAAATAAGTTAATGAAATTTGTTTATATATATTTAGTTAATACATTCATTTGATTCAATTTCTAATTATTTTCTAACATTAATCATCTCAGTTTGGCTCATATCTCATACAAATGGATGAAAATAATGTTACTTTCTTGAACAATATTGATTGGAGATCCAAGCTGTTTACCATCAAAATCAAGGTGTTAAGACTTTGGATTCATGTGAATCCAAAGAGAGAAGGAGAAACCCTTGGTATTGAAATGGTGGTCATGGATGAGCAGGTTGGTTTGAATGTCATTTGCTTTTTAAAATGTATCTTAAGTTTTATATTGTTGCCTATACTTACCATTTTTATTTCCTGTTTTTATTAGGGTACCAGGATGCAGGCAACTGTTTGGAGCAAGTTTATGAAAAAACATGAAATTTTGCTTAATGAAAACGAGTCTTATTACATTTATAAATCTCAACTTTCTGTCATTAAGTCAAATTTCAAACACTTTGATAAGGAACATGCTATTAGCTTAAACTTTGATACATCTGTTAAAAAGTGTGAGAACTTTGATGGAAGTTTATATGGTATTCGGTTAGCATCTTTTGAGTCCATTAAAGCCTGATTATATTTTTTATTAATCAATTTTTTTTGTCAGATTTTGTTGGATATCTAGATGAGTGGTCTGAACCATAGATGACCAAAACGAAGATGGGAAAAGATAGCAAATACATGAACTTGCAATTGCTGGATGAAGAGTCCGTTAATTAAATTCTAATTTAATTTCATTGTAACTTTAGTGTTATACATTTTTTATTACATGATATCCTCTGATATGTTTAATTTCTATTTATGTAGGGGTATCAAGTTAAACTGCACTTTATGGGATGAGTACTGCGATAAGATGTTTGGTTACTTTTAGAGCCATAAAGAAGAAGTTCATGTTGTTCTGCTTGTGCAGTTTGGTAGTTTCAACAAGTATAAAGGTATTAACTCATTAAATATTTTTTAAATTTATATAATTTTTTTATGATATAAGAACTTGAATATCTTAATATCTGATATTAATTTTTTTTACACGGGGAAGACAACGCTATCTAATGCTTTCCATATAACAAGGCTATTTATCAATGTTGACATAGAGGAGATTTGTTCATTTAGAATAAAGTAAACAGTTTATAAAATAATATGAACTACTTATTGATGTTAACTTTTTTTGCTTCCATTATTGTAAACAGGTTTGTTGACAAGATATGTAAAACATCTTCTAATGGTCAAAAATCAATTGGTTCATCTGGAAGCATAAGCGTTGCGGATGACTTTTTAGTGAAGCATCCGTTTTCCAATTTCCGTTATATTACGCTCTTGGATCAGGTTTGTCTCTTTTATTTAATATTTTAAATAAATACATTAAACAAAATTGTTTCACAAATTCATTTTTATAACTCTAATTTCTTACATATAATTTCAGCCTTGTGAGGTCATAGTTCATGGTACGATCATGGGTGTGGATGATAAAGACGATTGGTACTACCTTGGTTGTGAGGAGTGCAATCGGAAGGTGGAGACAAGTTTGGTCATCGAGGAGGCTAAAGACGGTGCTGAGGAACCGAAGTTTAAACAGGTTTTAGTTTGCTCAAATCCTGAATGTCCGAAAGAGGTTGTGACTGCGACACCGATGTAAGTTACTTATATTTTTTGTAATTATATTATATTTATGATTATTTTATTTTACTTTAGAAATGTAAAATGTATTTATTTTGTGAATTACTTTTTTGTGCATTTAGTTTTAGGATTCCGATAAGAGTACAAGATTATGCAGCTATTGCCTCTTTGACTTTGTTCGACCGTGAAGCTTGAAAAATGTTGGGTATGACAGCAATTCAATTGCTTGAGAAGTCTAAAGTGGACCAGGTAACGTATTTCACATCAGTCTTTTTTTAAATTCTTATACAAGTTATATATTATTAATGTTTAAATCTTATTTCTATGTTCTTTTCAATAAATTTTGATTCATGTATATTAGGCATCTTTGGAAGAGAAAACCATTCCCTATCAGTTTAAATCTTTGAATGATAAAAAGTTTGCCTTCAAGATTCAAATTAGTCAATTCAATATTGACAACCATATTGATGGTTATGTTGTTCATAAGTTGGTTAATGATGCAGCAATCATTGAGTCATTGGAGAGCCGAATTCCAGTTGATCAGGTTAACACATACAAACCATTGAAATTAAAGTTACGTTACGAGATTTATTCTTATTTTTTTTTGTGCTTAGCCTTATTATTTTTTGAATTGTAGGGGGTGGACGAGGCGGCTGTTGATGTTTCACTTAGTGATATGTCAACTCAAAACCCTTTTGCTCTAAAGGTATGTATTTTAACTTAATGTTACAAAATAATAATATTTTTAAATATTTTATAGACTTTCTAATTTTCAATATATCATTCAGGATGCTGCGGATTCTATTGGTAATAGCTTCACACCCGATTGCACATCTAAAGATTGTTCTAACACTTCGTCTTCGGAATTGAAACGTAACCTTGCTGACGTGTATGAAGTTGAAGAAAGCACCTCTCTATCATCAACAAAGGTTAAAAAGGCTGGTGTCTCGGATGTTCAAGTTGATGATGAAACGATTCCGCTGGTTCCAAAGTTGGAGAAGTAGTTCATGATTGAAGTAGTTTTAACAAAAACAATTTATTTTTTCCCGAATATTGCTGCTTTGGTTTCGTTTGCGTGTTACATTGGTTTGGATTGATTTGTCATGGTTGGTTTGTTTGTTTTATTTTGGATTCAAACATATGGTATGTTGGTTTGTTTTTTTTTTTATTTTGAAACATATGGTTGGTTGGTTTTTCATTTGACACATGGTTTGTTGGTTCTTTGTTTGAGACATATGGTTGGTTTTTTATTTGACACCTATGGTTGGTTTGAAATGTTTCCTATTACTTATACTTCTTTAAACTTTACCTTTTGTTACTTTATATTTTTTTACAAAGTATAATTTTTAAAACTATTAATATTTTTTTAATATTTAAATTGTAAATAAAGATTTTAGTAACCGAATTTATGTAAATAAATTTGTTGTAATCATTAAGTAATTACTAAAATTATATTTTTAACAATCCCCAATATTTTAAATCTTATAATATAAAAATTTATAATAAACCTTCACTTTTGTTAAATTTATCTAAAGATAAAAATTTGTATGAATTTGTTTCCTTTTTTAGATTGTATAACTGACAATATGAAATTTTAAGAAAAAATATCCGCCATTAAATTTTATAGATTTAGCTCCAATTAATTTTAATTTAAATTCTTTCCTTTTTTACATTTATAACTGAATTTTTTTTAAAAAATTTATAGTTTCGTTTTTTATAATCACTTCAAATACTATAAGAACCTCTACTCTTATTCATAATACACGCTCAATGTTTTATACTAAAGATTCTACAAGTCTAATCAGAAAACTCTCTCACCACATTCATCATTTTTGAAGTTTTAACGTTTGGTCATTTCTCATACACGTAAGTTTTATCTTCTTGCATTATACTTATACGTTTAAGTTATTCTAATACCTATTTTAATACATTGGTATGTTATGTATGATACAATTTTAGGATATGCCTAAACGTGCAAAACGTCAAACTTTACCTTCATTTCCACTTCCTATTGGTGTTCAACCTTCCAAGAGTATGTACTTTATTTTTATTTCTGTTTACAAATACAATAAAAAATAATATAATATGTAAGTATGTTACGTAATGTTTACTTAAATTTTTGCAGGTGGTGATGGTAGAAGTCCTTTGTCTAACATTACGAATGGTAATGTTTGCAATTTTTTAGATATGAATTGATTTTTTTATAAATAGTTAAAAAAATCCTATATGCATTTTATTCTCCTAATAAAGTTGAGCATCAAGACTATGCTGAACGCAGAAAATTAAGGAAACTGTATTTGGATACTAAAAGAACAAATGCAAATAATAAATCGTCCACTTCACAAAACGTCATTCGTTCATCCAATGTTTCACTATCCGATACAAATGTTTGCGATGTCGTAACATCAATTCGTTCATCCTCTTATAGCAATACGATGGATGGACGTATTTTGCCAACCACACCTTTAACAAATCCCTATGTGGCGTGTAAGTCTGTTTTGTCTTTTTTTACTATGATTATGTGTTTTTTTTCTTTTTAAATAAAAAATTATGTAATACATAAACATATTTGATTGGTAAATTGGACTTTATTTGTTGCAGTTGAAGCTGGAAGAAGTCCATTGGTTAATATTACAAATGGTAAATTTTTTTATTTTTGTACACACGAATACAATGTTGCATTTAAAATTTGTTTAACATTACAAATGGTAAATTATTTGGTTTTTTTTAGAAAGGAATTTGTTTGTTAATGTATAATTTGATAATTTATGGATATCAATTTTTTTTTTCAGTTGCTTATAATGAGCATCAAAAATCAGCTGAACGAAGAAGATTAAAGAAACTACATGAAGATAATAAGAGACATAATGTGACTAACAAATTAAACACAAGATAAAGCATTATTCGATCATCCAATGTTTCAGTATCCGATACAAATGATTGTCGTGTTGTAACACCAATTCGTTCATCCTCTTATATCAATAACATTGATCGACGTATCTTGCCAACCACACCTTTAAGGTACGAGGCGTATACATCAGGTTGGTGTTATTTACTTACATATTTAATTTTATTTATTATGATTATGAGTTTTTTTAAATACACAAATATGTAATACATAAACATGTTTCATACGGTAACTTAGACTTTTTTGTTGCAGTTGAAACTGGAAGAAGTCCATTGGGTAATATTACAAATGGTAAATTCTATAATTTTTTACATATGAATACATTTTTTCATTTATAATTTGTGTAACATTACAAATGGTAAATTCTTTGGTTTTTTAGACAAAAATACAAATTTTATTGTATAATTTGATATTTTATGGATATCCATATTTTTTTCAGTTCCTTCTAATGATGTTGAGCATCAACAATCAGCTGAACGAAGAAAATATAGGAAATTACATTTGGATAATAAAAGAAATAATGTGAGTAAGCAATCTTCCATTTCAAAGGAAGTTAATCGGTCATTCAATGTTTCAGCATCTAATACAAATGAATGCCGGATCGTAACACCAATGCGTTCATTGTCTTATATCAATATCATCGATCCACGTTTTTGCGCAACCACACCTTTAACAACTCCGTCTGAAGCATCTACTTCAGGTTGGTGGTATGTATTTATGTATTTCACATTTCTTTATTTTGATTTTGACATTTTTATTATTTTTCGTTGGTATCAACATATAGGTGTAAAGAGGAAACAAAGAGGTAAACAAAGGTTTTCTACTAATCAGGGTAGAAATGTATATCCTATTCCAATGGTTGACTTATCTTCCGACGATCATATTATTCCTCAACAATTAGAACAATTAGCTGAAGATCCATATAAAGGAGTTTCTAACAGTAAGTACCTTACACACTTACTACTTTAAGTTCTACTTGAAGAACGTCATTATATTAATTTCATATCCAATAGCACAAAATGATATATTTTTTTTATTTTCAATAATAGATTATTTGGATCATGGTGATCAAGTAGTTGTATGCGACATATGTAATGCTAAGTTGTGGAAAGTTGAGGCTGGAAAAGGAAAGGTTTACTCAGGAAGAACAACTTATATGCTTTGTTGTGCTTATGGAAAAGTACATCTTCCTAATTTTAAAGAGACGTGTCTGGAATATCAAAGTCTTTTTAAGAGTTTAGACGACAAGAGCAAGCATTTCTTACTGAATATTCGTCGTTTTAATTCTATGTTTTCGTTCACTTCAATGGGTGGTAAAGTTGATTCGAAAATTAATAGAGGAAATGCTCCGTATGTATACCGAATTAGTGGTGAGAATTATCATACACTGGGAAGTCTTCTTCCTAAAGAAGGTGGTGAACCAAAGTTTGCGCAGCTTTATATATACGACACAGATAATGAAGTTTGTAATCACAAAACCGTATTTAGGTATCCCTGGAAACCATTTCTTTATTTATTTTTTTATTTATTTTTGGTTTTGTGTTATATAAACACTTACTGATACTTTCGCTTTTGTCTTACAATTGCTTTACAGTAACTCAAACAAACCAGCTTCCGCAACTTTTGATTTGCTTGACACTGAACTCATAGAGTACCTTAAGGTGATTTTAGATTCAAATAATGAGCTTGTGAAAACATATAGACGTGTACGAGATCGGTTTGTTGATAATCCTCAAGTTGACTTAAAATTACGTCTTAAGGCAAATAGGTCTAAAGATGGTCGTACATACAACCTACCGACGTCGTCCGAAGTTGTTGCGCTTATTGTTGGAAAAATTGAGGAAGCTCTTGATAATCGTGATGTAGTTGTTGAGTCAAAGAAAGATTGTTTACAACGTATTAGCGAGCTTCATCCTTCGTATCTCGCGCTTCAGTATCCATTGCTTTTCCATTTTGGTGAAGATGGTTACCGGGTTGATATTCTTCATAGAGAAGGAAGGGCATTGATGTGCACAAAATGCAACATATAAATTACATCAATTGTGGCATAAAACTAACCCTTTTATAGTACTAATGTTGGAAAAAATGTGCTTTTGCCTTCCTTTTGTATTTTCAGGATTAAATGAGCCCAAATAGAGAAAAGAAGCAAAAAAGGCAACTAAATCTAACATAAATACAAGAAAAGGAACAAACGTGGCATGCCTGACCTCCCGACAGCATCTTCCCAAGCAAAACAAGAAGACAGAAGACTGAACACGCCCCGTGCTCAGTGAGCACGGGGGCGTGCCCAAGTGTCAGCAGAAAAGACAAAGTTGTAGAAGCTTCCATCGCCCACCACGGGGCTGTGCTCAGTGGACACGGGGCGATGGTCAACTATAAGATTCGAGAAATCCAGGCAAATCTTGATAGTACAGATATGCTTCTGCACACGGGGTCGTGCTCAGCGGACACGGGGGCGTGGTCAACTAATGCAGACAAACTGCATTTAATGAAGAAAGAGAGGAGGATGGACACGGGGCCGTGCCCGAGCTTCTGTTCAGCCTATAAATAGGAGTGCTTGGAGCTCTTGCAACTCATCCCTTGGCACACTACCTCTCTCACACTTCACCCACCACCCACCACCATCACAACACCATCATCCACCACCATCATCCATCGTCCATCATAAAGTGTGTGAGTCGTCTCGGGATCCAAGATTGATCGTAAGAGTTCTTGACAATCAAAGGCCATGTTTGCCTAAGTCTCTTACATCACTTGGTGAAGACAAGTGTTTAGTGTAATACTTTTTATTTTTAATCTTTTGCACTTTTTAATTGGTTTTGTATTAATGACTTTAATTACTAGTTTCTTATGTTGAAGGTGATTCTTCCTTATCGTTTGTCCGTGGTGTCTTGGCATTATTTTACTGTCTATATAAAATAAAAGATTTTCACCATTCATATCTCCATGGTCTATATGGAGGTATGTTGGCTACCTGGTCGGGGGTTAAGGGAACGGTTTGGTAAGAGTCTTGCCATTGTTCAGTGTATAGATCCTGCAAAGGACCTGGGTCAAATTTAGTAGGACCTCCTTCAATACCCAACGGTATTGGATGGCGGGGGTCCAAACTCATTGACCCCCTTATAAGTTAAACTACTATTAAAACTTTAACCCGGCTACTTAGGACTGTATCCCTGCTGATTCAGACTACTTAGCCGAGGGTAACGTCGCCTTCAAAAGAGGGGCCTACCACATTATGCATTAATAACTTAATTAATTATCTTTCAATAATCCGACCCTTTAGGATTGTATCTTTGCTGACTCAAACTACTGGGTTGAGGGTGACGTCGCCTTCAAAAGCGGGGTCTACTACAATAACTAAGATAATCTCTTAAACAAGTGCAAAAGTGCGAAAATAATCAAAGGTTACACTACACACGAGTCGGATCCAAGTGATTCATCTTGTCTATCTGTTTTTACTTTTATTTTATTTTCAGCATTTTAGTTAGTTTTATTTTTCTAGTTTAAAAACCTTTTTCTAACATTTTGATTTGATTAGAAGTTGAGGATAAACCGGTACTAAAAGCTCTTGTGTCCTTGGACGACCTCGGTATCTTACCAACACTATACTACGTCCACGATGGGTGCACTTGCCCATATGTGTGTTTAGTATTAGTTAATATCGTGTTTATAAATTTAAAACTTGGCTAAAAAGTGTAAAAAGGGCTTAAAATATACACCTAATATATATAACACTTCACACGCATCAAGTTTTTGGTGCCGTTGCCGGGGACACAAGGATTTTAAGAAAGTTAGGAATCAGCGGCCTAATCATTTTTTCTATTTTATTTTTATTTTTTTAGGATTTTCTTAATTTTTCAGCTTCTGCAGAGCTCAGCACGGGCCGTGCCTGGTCGGACACGGGCCGTGCCCAGCAGTGTCACTGGCAGTTTTTATTTTCCGAGTTACAAAGAGCTGAGCACGGGGCCGTGTCGGTGCAACACGGGGCCGTGTCCAACTTCCCAGCAACAGGGATCCGGAAAACAATCACTGTATCTCCGACCACGGGCCGTGTTCACTGAGCACGGGGCCGTGGTGAACTTTCTGACCAACATTCTTTTCTGTTTTTATTGCAGGACTTGGAACCCAGGCACCACATCTGAACTTTCTACATAGTGTATGAGCTCCAGTTCTAGTAGAGACATAAAAGAACCTCTAGAAGAACCCGAACGCTTTCTCAGAAAAAGACTTAAAGCTAAAAACCAAGAGAAAGTTTCGGGGGACCCACTTCCAATGGCGGACCAACGTACCCTCATGGATTACCTACGACCCACCGTGGGTAATCTCGGCGCCGCTATCAATGCCCCGAATGTCGAAGCTAACAACTTCGAACTTCGGCCACATTTGATACAGATGCTTCAAAACTCCGCAACGTTCCATGGGCTTGCGGACGAGGATCCCCATCTACATATTACTAATTTCTTAGAAATATGTGATACCTTCCGGATCAATGGAGCATCAAACGACGCCATCCGCCTTCGGATGTTTCCATTTTCATTAAAGGACCGAGCAAAGGCTTGGCTCAACGCCCTCCCAGTTGACTCGGTAAAGACCTGGGATGAACTAGCCCAAAAGTTTCTATATAAGTATTTCCCTCCCGCTAAAACGGCTAAATTAATGACTGAAATTAATACATATTCACAAGAGGATGGGGAATCCTTATATGAAACTTGGGAAAGGTTCAAGGAGCTATTGCGAAAGTGTCCTCATCACGGTCTTGCGGTATGGCAATAAGTATCCACTTTCTACAATGGGTTGTTGCCACACACAAGACAAACACTTGACTCTAGCTCCGGGGGACTTTTAGGTAATCGCCGCCCACATGAAATATACAATCAAATTGAGGAAATTTCTCAAACCAATTTTCAGTGGCACACTCCCCAAGGCAATAAATCTATTGCCCCGGGCGCCCATAAGGTTGATGAAAGCACTTCTTTACAAGCCCAAATCGAGGCCCTTTCTTCAAAAATCAAAAAGTTAGAAATGACAAAAATGGTCTCGGTTATGGCTTGTGAAGGGTGTGGTGGGCCACATGAAAGTTGGAGTTGTATGAAAGAAACTGATGATCAACCAGAGTCGGTAAATTACATTGATAACAGACCTAGGCCGTCGGGTCCTCCAATGGGTACCTACAACCAAGGATGGCGTAACCACCCTAACCTTGGTTGGAGAGAACCCGGCAATAGTAGTAACCAACAAAACCTAAGCCAATGAACAAACTTTCAACAACCAAGAAACGAGTCACAAAATTTCCCTCAAGGTGGACGAGAAAGGCTTGAAGATACTATATCTCGCCTCATCTCCGATACTGAAAAGAAAAACTCGGATCGATTTCAACAATTGGAATCGAATTTTAGAAATCAACAAGCTAGTATACAAAACATTGAAAAACAAATAAATCAATTAGCTCAAAATTTCTCCGAGAGACCACAAGGCGCGTTACCAAGTAATACCGAAACAAACCCAAAAGCACAAGTCCATCTAATAACATTGAGAAATCGTACCGTGGGTTCCGAAGAAGCTCCACCACCGCCAACTGAGGGAAGCACAACACCGCCCCAACAAGAGAAGGCTTCTCCTCTAATTCAAGAGCCTACCAAGGCTCCTCCGGTGCCATACCCCGGTAGGTTAATTCGCCAAAAGACCAATGAGCAATTCGCAAAATTAGAAAATTTACTAAAACAATTGCATGTTAATATTCCATTTATCGAAGTCCTAACTCAAATGCCTAAATACTCAAAATTCATGAGGGACTTCCTCACTCACAAAAGGAAAATTGAATCATTGTAATTAGTTAACTTAGGCGAAGAATGCTCCGCCCTTGTACTCAATAAACTCCCACAAAAGAAGATTAATCCTGGAAGCTTCACGATTCCTTGCTCGATCGGGGAATCCCCCGTTCGTAATGCACTAGCCGACCTTGGGGCTAGCATTAACCTCATGCCTGCATCAATGTTCAAATGACTCGGCCTAGGAAAAACAAGCCCTACCAAGATGAGTATACATCTTGCCGATAGATCCTTCAAATACCCGCAAGGTGTCGCTGAAAATCTATTGGTCAACGTCGACAATTTCATCTACCCAGCCGAATTTGTCATATTAGATATGGAAGAAGGCACCGAAGTCCCCCTCATACTAGGGAGACCATTTCTAGCCATTGCACAAGCAGTGGTAGACATGAATGACGGAACACTTACTTTGAAGTTTGGGGATAAGGAAATGAATTTTGGGGTTGGGAAGAGAGTAGAGGACGATGACCCGGTCAATTACATGAAGGTCATTGATTCGAGTTTGGATGATGCTCTCCGACGGTGCAACATGGGATGCAAAACATCCCGCTCGGATAACATGTGACCTGACTTTGGGTCTAGCCAAGGACCCTTATAAACGTGGCGCACCACGGAGGCATTCCGAGGAACTATCCTTAGTTTAGCTTAGATTAATTTTTAGTTTAATTTTAATTTTCAGGAATAAAACACACTCTGGATGGTGAAGGATAACAAGGAAAACGAGAAACATCACCCCATGCACGAAAACAGGGCTTCCCGACAAAATTTCTTCATTACAGCAAGTTCAGCACGGCCCGTGTCCACCCGACACGGCCCCGTGCTGCACAATCTACCGAAAACGCCCAGTTCAGGTAACTAGACACGGGCCGTGTTCACTGAACACACCCCCGTGTCCAGGCTTCTGTTTCTTTTTACAAACTTCTGTTACTGGCACTTGAACACAGGGCCGTGCCCGGTCACCACGGGGTCGTGTCCAGAGTACCAGTAACATAAAATTTTGCTTTTAACACCCTTTTACACATTCAATCAACCTAAAAACTTATTTTTGGGACACATTGAGGAAAATGTGTAATTTAAGTGTGGGGGGGGGGGGGATGCTAAAACTTTGAATCTTGCAAGTCCTAATTAACAAGCCTTACACAAAACTCTATTGGAACTGCTAATCACCCCAAATTTTTTTCAAAAAATTTTCATTTTCTTTTTACTTGTCTAGGTTTAAGTTGGGAATTTCAAGTTCTAACAAGGTTATATTTTTACAAATTTACAACCGATAGCGTCATGATAAAAAGAACCAACATAAGAAAATTATGAAACGGCATGACAAGCTTAGTTAAAATTTGATTATATATACTTGATCACATAAAAAAACCATTCCCACAAAAGTGAGTTTTGAGCCTTTATTGAGCATACAAATACATATCTTTACACTAAATGCTCATTTTTCGTTTCTTGTGTGAATAGCCGCTTGGTTCTTACGACTCTAGAACTTGACATGACAATACATTCCCGGTCCTTACCAACTTAAACCTGAGTAAGTAAATGATGGAGGCATTAGGACTAACCCTTTTTCTTTCTACACCATTATTTTTCATTTTTTTTACCACCTACCCAAAATCCCCCTAGTTAACCCCTTTGAGCCTAAACCTTTTCATTTCTTAACCCAAAACAATCACCCTTTTAACCCCCTAAACCTTTTTTATTTTTACCCTTTCTTTTAGTAATAAAGCTCGGTTTTTCTCATGACTTCCTGGAAAAAAAAAATTTTTGATGAAACCAAATAAACAAACAAGTTCATCAAAAATAACTTTGTTTGAAAGAAATGGTTCATCAAAATAAAATAAAATCATGAAAAATAAAAAGTCTTTCAAAAAACCGACGCTTTTTACGCTTTTCGCCCTTTCACTAACCACTAACCCAACCACCCACCTTTAGCCCAAGCCTAACCCTTCACCCAAAAATTCCTCTTGATATTTACAAAGGTATATAGTTAAAAAGGAGGAGGATTGATTGCTTGGCAAGCTTATGGTAGGAGTAAGTTCCATGCCGCTCTCGAGTGATTCACTAAAAATACGCCTTCGGCCGAGTGTTGAGTGATCCCCCGTGAGGTATGTGAACTTGTATATAAGTAGAATTTTAAAGAGGCATGTTATGCCCTAATAAGTAATTCAGCTTATGAAACGTTTTTAATAAATCATGACGAATAGGATTGTAAATAAATAAAAATACAACTTAAATATAGAAGCTTGGAAATCCCGACACTCTATGACAAGCCCAAAAACCTTCTCTTCTACCCATTCCATTTGGGAGTGAAAAAGCCACATTATAAAGAGTTTTGCTTGAGGACAAGCAAAAATTCAAGTGTGGGGGTATTTGATGTGCACAAAACGCAACATATAAATTACATCAATTGTGGCATAAAACTAACCCTTTTTTAGTACTAATGTTAGAAAAAGTGTGCTTTTGCCTTTCTTTTGTATTTTCAGGATTAAATGAGCTCAAATAGACAAAAGAAGCAAAAAGGCAGCTAAATCTAACATAAATACAAGAAAAGGAACAAACGTGGCATGCCCGACCTCCCGACAGCATCTTCCCAAGCTAAACAAGAAGACAGAAGACTGAACACGCCCCGTGCTCAGTGAGCACGGGGGCGTGCCCAAGTGTCAGCAGAAAAGACAAAGTTGTAGAAGCTTCCATCGCCCACCACGGGGCCGTGCTCAGCGGACATGTAGGATCGATTGGCGACCCGAATGAGTCGATCAGAGGCGTTTTCGTCAATTATAGGTGCGGAAAACAAGTAATCAACGTAGGAATAGCTTGCAATACACTTTAAACACTTTCTTTATTGATTTGACAGCAATTACATTCAGTTCTCGATCCGGCAGCACTTCGGTACGAGATTCAGCAGCGTTACAAATGAAATCGCTCATAGGGTATTTATAGAGTTCTGGAACCGCTTATTGGACAGGCCCAATAAGCGGCCCATACATGTCACATGAGCGGTCCAGTATGATTGACACTCGAGCGGTCCAGACTTTGTCCATTCGAGCGATCCACATACCCATTTGAGCGATCCTAGAACTTAATAGACCTAATGAGCGATCCAACAATCCTATATCTATACAAACTCACACTTTCTCGTATTTCGTGCCCAGATCTATCATTCTAAGATAATGACTCGATATAAGACGTAATCAGCAGATGTAGTGCACCAACAGACTCCCCCTCAGATGTTGATGGAGTCGACTATCGAGTCACAACAATGCTGTGTCTTCACATCTTCAGTCTTGATCAGTCTTTGGGCTTCTCTCTCTCTATCTTCAGACTCCCCCTCTCGATTTACTGGTATTCCTTTGTTCTTCAGTAACATCTTCAGGATCTTTGTCTGGCTTTCCGTCTAACAGCTTCTCATCTTATCCTGCATAATCTCTACCTCAAAGTAAATTTCTTTCACATATATATTTCAAACATATAACACTGTATCAATTCAGATTTTCATTCAAAACAAAAACAGATTTTGATGAACCACTTGAAAGGTTAGATTATGAAAACATTTAATTTCACACACACACACTCCCCCTCAAGTATTGCTCATCATGTTTAGCACTCGGAATTTCGAAAATCAGTTATTCAACATCAGTTGTCGAAAATCTTTTTGACTTTTTCAAAAAATTTATGCTAAAACACACTGAAAATCTTTTTGGATTTTGAAATAAAGAAACTTGAAATGCAATAACAGAAAATATTTACAGACAAAATTTTTGTGAGCTCGTGCAAGAGGATCATATCAGTTTTTGAGACAAATCACC
Organism: Helianthus annuus; assembly: GCF_002127325.2. NCBI lineage: Eukaryota > Viridiplantae > Streptophyta > Magnoliopsida > Asterales > Asteraceae > Helianthus > Helianthus annuus. The sequence continues at coordinate 52,664,699 of NC_035444.2, read as the reverse complement.
AACACCGTTAAGCTTTAAACATTTTAAGTTCTATACAATTTACCTAGATTGTCAGTATGTTTGTCCACTTAAATCTTCACACAAATTTCAATTGATTCGAGATACGATATTAGTGTTTTAAAGACTTAAACTTAATTGTGTATCACTCCACTTGAATATACTCCTGTATCCAGATCCCAAATATTCAGTCTTACAGGTGAGTATACCACATATAATATCTGTAAAGGGGTTATGTGCGAGGGCCGTGAGAGCTCAGGTCGATACTTTCGTATACGCAGAGAGATGACGGCTTCGACTTTGGTGGGTCCCCTTTAGAGGATCTTTTTTACAACAGCAATGACTATCAATTTTATTGTTTAATCAGATTGCTGAGGGCGATGCTATATTTCAAGCATTTTGCGAAAAGTATTATCCGGGGACTAGGTCAGTACTTCCATACAGCAGAAGTCCCGGGATAATACCCCAGATATCACTGAGTATATAGACCTAGTATCTCAGAATACGGGACCTTTCAAACAAGATTTCGGGGGTTACCATATATCCAAGAATAGTTACCCACGAATCAAGCAAGTTTGATTTAGGTTTATATCTCGTTTCAATTTACTAAATGTGCGAAAATCTACTGACACATCCGCAGTAAGATCGTTTATCACATTTTGACTTTCCAATTCTTTAGCATGTTGTGATAGTCCACTGATGTACTATCATTTCCTCTTTTTCGCAACAAAACTCATTTTTGATTTTATCATGTTTTTGGCTTTTTCAAATTTTCTAATGTTTTTGGATTTTCTGAAATTTTCTTACTCCCCCTAAAATGCAAACACATTAACGAAAATATGAAAACAAACTGTACAGAAACATGACAACCGATATCAAATCACCTCAAATCGCCATTCACTAGGCATAAACAATCAGAACTCCCCTATCAACAAACTATTTTCCCATTTAGATTTCAAAACACTTAAGTTTGTTTTAATCAAAATGGTTTTTCCGGAAAATAAGTTTGATTGATTTTACCACTTGTAGATTTATCAAACAAATGTTCGGGGATGTGGTTCATCATTTTGTCTTCCAACCAGATGTAGGAAAATACAAGTACAAATTAATGTCCTTGATTTACCATATGCAATCAAATCATCTAACCACTTGTAATTATAACCAACAAACATAAACAAACCTCTTTACCGATTGTATGATTGACGTTACCAAATAAAATTCAAGAAAGATGCCGATTCATGCTCCACGCTTACCAACCTGGGAGCTCCGGCAAGTCCTGAGACTTACTGTTCATAATATGTACCATCCCAGTCACAAACCAGGGATGGTTAAACCTTTTCCTTCTCTGTTTTCTTCTCATAAAATTCCTTAACCCCTTTGACTTTTCGATCAATCATCTTGCCAAAAATGTGTTTTACTTTGGGGTTAAAGACCTTCTCAGCATCAAATTCCTGTTCATCATGACAAAACTGGTTAGAAATTTCAACTTTACCAATTTTCTTTTTATAATTTTCAGCCCGAAGTAATGGAAACTCCTCATCATTCACACTCGGAACTGAATTCTCATCTTTTACATCAGCTTCACATTTTGAGACAACTTGTGGCTCAACTGACTTTGTGGAATCAGTTTCATCGCCCGAAGATAGCTCCTCTGATTTCGATCCATCAGAATCATCGCTAGAGCTTTCACCACCCTTCTTCACAACCCATTTTTGATTGTCAGATTTGGCTCTCTTTTTGTAAAACTTGTTCGAACTCTCACCAATTTCAAAAATAGAATCTTTGAACAATTTTGTTCTATTAAGTGGTGATTCGAATGCAAACACCTTTTTTGAGATTTTGCGAAAAACTCCCTGTTTTGATTCTATCGCCTGAGAACAATCTTTAGCGATATGTCCAACGTTGTTGCACTTAAAACAAGTTCTCGAGTCCTTCTTTTGTTCAGCTACCTTCTTCAATTTAGCTTGTTTCTTTTTCAGAAACTCACTGTTCGTTTCCCTCCAGAAACTTGTCTTTTCTTCTTCATCAGTTGATGTACCTGAAACAAATGACATTTTGGATTTAAAATCACGAACATATTTTTCATTTTTCTGTTTTTCTGTAGGAGTAAAACCAAGACCTTTCTTTTTGAAATTACCGTTATGGTTTGATTTCTTTTGGAAACCTGAACCAGAACTGTAATTCTTTTTCTTGTTTAATCTCTGTTGAACTCTTGAGGTGTAAAATTTAGGTTTTTCATTAAGACATAAGTCTTTTATTTCAGAAATATTAATTTCTGTGAGAACGAAAACCTTTTTAATCAGTTCAGTTTTGACACCTCTTATTGGAAATTCCTCATCAGAATATAATTTGTCCGAATTATTCAAAGTATAAGCAACTTTAAACAACCCATCATCCAAATTAGACTTTGATAACAGGAATTTTCTATCATAAACTAATTTTCCCTGTTTTTCTGTTTGCACCGGAGTTTTTGATTCAGATTTTGACTCTGACACGGACTCCAACTTTGACTCGTCACTGTCATCACTATCTAGCACATGGTCCACAACTTTCTTCATTAATTGAGACTGTTGATCAGTGTCAGATGATGTAAACACAACATCAATATTTTCAGGAAGATTGACCGACGACTCTGACTCCCACTGTAGATTTGTAGCCTTTTTGACTCTTTCATCGTTAGGATGTCTAGGCAAATATCCATTTTCCAGTGGAGGTGGACATCTGTTATAACTGACACTTTTCTTCTTACCAGATGACGTCTTTTCAGTATCCTTTTTCTTGTCACTCTTCTTCTTGTCAGCAATCTTTTCTTCAACACTAATTTCAGCTGCTTTTTCTTCAGTTATCTCATCTTCCTCCCAGACCTTCATGCTTTCAACTGTAGGATAAATCCTGTCAATCACATAGGAAGTACATGAGTAACTTTTTAACAAACGATTCACTCTCTCTGTTTCAATTCTTTGCAGCTCAAGCTTCTGTTCTAAAGCAGCACACTTTTCAATGTAATTGTTTACAACTTTTTGTTTTGTCATAAACGCTCCCTGAAGTGTCTTCATAGCAACTGCTTGTTCTTCACTAGTTTGATTGTACTGATTCATTGTCTTGTTCAGCACATCATAAGACTCCTTCAGACTGTTTAAGTTGTAAATCAACGTGCTGTTCTGCTTTTTCACAATCTCACAGTTTTCACATTTAACCGGAACTTCTTTTGCATCAACTTGTTCTTCAACTTTAAACTTAGGTACTTCTGTCATCTTTTGCCTTCTCACCACCGGCACTTCTTCATCATCACTACTCACCGGTGTTTTAATCTTCTTCTTTTTCTTCTCCTTCTTGATTTTTTCATCTTCGCTATCACTCTCAGCAAGCAACTTCATATCTTCTCTGTATTTTCTCGCCCAATACTCTGTATCATCATCACTATCATCTACAATCTTTGCTGTAAATACAGTGTAAGCTGTAGTTTGATCAGGAATATAATCATCCCAAGTGAAATTTGCCCAGCTAAAACCTTCTACTAGCTTTTCATCTTCTTGATCAATCAAACACGCTTTTCCATTTTCTGGAATGTAATTATCCCAGTTAAACGACTGTTTTTGATTTGGATTAACTACACATGCTCGTTTTCCGGTATCTTCAATCACATCCCTACCATGTGCAGTCTGAGCTTGATGTTTTTGTTGTTGAGATGATTGACCAACTTGGTGATAGATGGCTTTGCGATAGTAATCGTTGTTGTTGTTGAACGGATTTTGAGCTCCACTAGCTTCTCGGTTTGTGCACTCCCTCTTGAAGTGTCCCTTTTCCCTGCACCGAAAACAAGTGACTTTAGATTTGTCAAAACCTAAAGTAGAAACATTAGCATCACGAAGATCATCTCTCCCCGTGATTTGTTTGAACTTTTCAGCTCTCCGTAAAACACTCGCAAGACACCACTTTATGTCCATCAGCTCCATCTCTTCAGCATCTATCTAGTCATAGTCTTCTTTGGTTAACATTGGATTACCGATACGACCTGCAACAAAACAAGTGTAAGATTCCAAAACCATTCCTAATAAAGACATTTGGTTTTTGGCAATTTCCTCAGAATAATCTTGATCATTCTCAAGATTCAATACAATGTTACACTGTAATTTTCTCCCATTCTTAGTTGCTGAGATGTTTGGATCAAATGATGGAAATGAAGTAAAACTGGTTTTGCTGCTTGATCCAGATGATGGACTTTCAGATACACTTTTGGCAACTCATACCAGTAACAATCTTTGGAGATAGATTTGATGATTTCTCATTTACCCCAGCTTTATAATATAACCCGATGTCTTGTTCACCATCGAAGTCTTTCATTCTAATCACTTTTCTCTGTTCCATTTCTTGAGCTTCAATCTTTTCGATGAACTTACTGAGCGTCAGATTGCTAAAACCTTTTTTGTTTCTGAGCATCATCAAGTATGTGCCCCAACTCTCATATGGCAACGCATCAGCAAGTTTGTCGATCAATTCTTCATTACTCTTTTCAATACTCAACCTTTTCATATTTGCAAGCAAGTTACAATATCGTTCAATAATCTCTCGTGTACTCTCATTCTTTAACCCACAAAAAAGATCAAATTCTTTCTTTAGAAGCGACTTCTTGCTTTTAACCATCTCTTCACTTCCCCTAAACTTCGACCGTAAAGCTTTCCAGATCGAGTACGAAGTTCCATTATGCTGTAAAAGAACCATGATATCTTCTTTGACTGCCTGTTGAAGAAGACTAAGCATCATTTTTTCATCTTTGTACTTTTTCCGAGCATCAGCAGTAAGATCTTTGATTGGAACAGGTTCTTCATCATCGTTCAATGGTCGAACATACTTGGTTTCTACACATTCCCAAGCATCAAGATAATTCGCTTGCACCCAATTTTCAAACCGACCTTCCCAACCCTTATATTCTTCGATGTTCATTAACTTGGGAGGCTTTTGCATCGTTCCTGTTTCGTTTTCTAGCATTGTGGTTTGAATAGAGGTGATTGGAGTACTTGGAGTAGCGAATGCGTTATAGAAATCTTCATCCATTTTCCAATTTTCACAAAAAATTACACACAGCCTTAAAAGCGAACTGGAATATCAAGTGTACACAAAAATGGACAAAATGTTCAATCGGTCACAAAAGCGGTCCAATAAGAACAAATAAGCGAATCGGATGGGTCCAAATAAGCGAGCCAGACAAACTGTGTTTGGAGCGGCTTAGGAAGAAAGTCCAAATAAGTGGTTCACTACTTGTCCGTTCGAGCGGTTCAAGCAGTGTTCAATCGAGCGGTTCACAAAGTATTATACGAGCGGACCAGGTTATCCAACTGAATAAGCGACCCAAAATGATGCTATACGAGCGGTTCCACCAAGTCCAATAAGCGATCCAGAACAGATCAGAAAAGCGGACGAACTTCGGATACAATTTTGACTCACTTTTTCTTCGAATTTCGACACCAAACTTTCAAGGGTTTGTCTCTATACTATCGCGCACAATCCCTGAGATTTTCAGCAAATTTCGACCGTTAAAAGTGTCTGAATCTGAAAAAGAAGGTGTAGAAGGCAGAAATTTTGACGATTTTCAGCTATTCTCTGTAGAACTCCTCCTCCTGAAGCTCTGATACCACTTGTAGGATCGATTGGCGACCCGAATGAGTCGATCAGAGGCGTTTTCGTCAATTACAGGTGCGGAAAACAAGTAATCAACGTAGGAATAGCTTGCAATACACTTTAAACACTTTCTTTATTGATTTGACAACAATTACATTCAGTTCTCGATCCGGCAGCACTTCGGTACGAGATTCAGCAGCGTTACAAATGAAATTGCTCATAGGGTATTTATAGAGTTCTGGAACCGCTTATTGGACAGGCCCAATAAGCGGCCCATACATGTCACATGAGCGGTCCAGTATGATTGACACTCGAGCGGTCCAGACTTTGTCCATTCGAGCGATCCACATACCCATTTGAGCGATCCCAGAAGTTAATAGACCTAATGAGCGATCCAATCCTGTATCTATACAAACTCACACTTTCTCGTATTTCGTGCCCAGATCTATCATTCTAAGATAATGACTCGATATAAGACGTAATCAGCAGATGTAGTGCACCAACAGGACACAGGGCCGTGGTCAACTATAATGTGACACCTGTGTCACCGCGACCATCAAACAAATACCAAGCCGATGAAATATTGTATTTCATACTTGGGATCTTGTATAAATATGTGTATCTTTTGCACATATCAATTCTTGTTCAATTTCAAACTTTATATCGCTTTCTGGAGAATTATACGCAAACTGGTGCGTAAACGTACTCAGTTTGAATGCGAAAAATACTCCGGAACACCAACATATACTTAACATACCTTAGATAACCTTTACATAACTTAGAAATAAGTTTTGAAGGCTTTGGTATGGCAAAAACAAGTTAATTCGCTTACAGGGACTAAACTTGACAAACTGCGAAAGTATGCCGATTCGTACTAAAACAGACATTCCGGAACATGTCCATAAGTTAAAAATACCATAAATATCCTTTACATAGCTTAGAAATAGGCTTTGAGGGGTTTGGTGTGCTAAAATAAACTTTTGGATCATTCAGGGACTAAAAGTGACAAAAAGTGCATAAGTTTGCACTTTCGCGCATAACTTACGTTCTGAATACATCCGAACATCCAAAAATTTATGTAAGCATCCTAATATTATGTTTTAATGTTTGGCTTGTCAAAAATCCATTCGTCGCGCAATTTGGATCGTTTTTCGCGCTTATGCGCATTCCGTCGTAATTAACCGAACATCGCGATCGTACGGCCAAACGAACCAACATCTGGCATATTTTTGAGCACGTTTCATGTCCTCAATGTTTAGGCATCATATTAGGGCCTTAAAGATGGCTTAACGGGCCTTAAACGTGTCGGAAATGGCCTTAAACCACAACAGGGACCTAAACTGTCATTTCTGAAACTTATTTTCTGATCTGGACTCCCAGGCGGGGCGCGTAAACCCTGTCTAAATCTTCACGCGGGCCGCGTCAGCCCTGCAGATGCAGAAACTCGTTTTTCTTGCAAAATTTGGCCTTTCAAGCATCCAAGGGGCAATGCCTCTTCACAATCTCTGGGGTTAAGGTCACATTTTGATACCACAACATCTTGAGAAGTGTACGAATGAGATCAAGGCACGATATTCAAGAAACGATCCTAACGGTCTTGCTTTTCCTATAAATACCCCCCCCCCATTTGGTGTAAAACCCACAAAATCTGATCTAAAGCTCTAAGTTGAAGCCTTTGCTTCATACCTGAGCTCCTGGATCGAGATTAGCTTTCGGGGACCCTTCGTAAGTGTTCTTTCGTTCTTTTAATCGCTTTCTAGTCCTAAAGTCAAACTATGTTTGACTTTCTGCGTTGACCAGCCTATGGTCAACACGAAGTTCGTTTGAACTTCATAACGTGAGCGTGATCACGACGGTTATAGTCCCTAGTGACTACACCTACTGATCACCACGTTATCTAGGCTCAGTGACGAGTCGTAGTTTCGGCCAAAATGCGCATTCTCGTGTATTTTGTAACCAAACTGCTCGTGGGTATCAAAACCGTTTGTTTTGATACCAAACCTGTTTTCTAAACTTAGTTAAGCATGTTCTAACATGCTTAGCTCGTCACTTTTAGTATAGTGCTTATATAGGGTCGTAAGGAAAGCGATCTAAACAATCGCTTATACTTTCGAACCCGACCCATTTGATCGATCTTTAGGATCTGACCAAACACATTAGGTGACCATAGTTGTATAGGGAATAACCTTCCGAGGTTATACCTTATGGTCACGACGTTAGGCGTTCCAAGCGCGTTTTACGCGAACGACGCGTTAAGGTAGCATAAGCTACCAAAACGGGTCGTAAGCACTTAGGTTAAGTTTCACTTTAGTATGTGGGCTTTGTTAAACCATATTACACGAGTCTCCATACTCGTTTGGTTTACGAACCCGCATCCTATCCAATCCTCCGATTTAGGTCCGGTATATTAACATAGTTACCTATATTAGGTGCCGTTTGATATCCGTGATCTCTAGCATTGTTTGGTTGTTATACAAGGACTTCAAAGCAATCTCAGGTGAGTACATAGAACCCCATCTTTTAAATGTTTTCAAGGTGTTTATGTGAGTACATAGAACCCCATCTTTTAAATGTTTTCAAGGTGTTTATGTGAGTACATAGAACCCCATCTTTTAAATGTTTTCAAGGTGTTTATGTGAGTACATAGAACCCCATCTTTTAAATGTTTTCAAGGTGTTTATGTGAGTACATAGAACCCCATCTTTTAAATGTTTTCAAGGTGTTTATGTGAGTACATAGACCCCTCTTTTACTGTTTTCCAAACTGTTTTGGGGTGAAACACATGTGCCTACTCGTTACTTTCATGCTTTCCTGTTTTCACATCATATACTTGCTATGTTCATTAGTACATTTATAGTATATGATTTCATAACATTTTATGCTATGTACGCCCATTGTGTGCATACTTAGTACATCACTTTACAATACATTTCATGCTACGTACGCCCATTGTGTGCATACTTAGTACATTGTTTTACATTGCATTTCTGTTGCATATACTCATCCAGCATATGAACACATTATACTACATTTTGAACCGTTGTAACCATTTGACTATGTGAACCGTCTTAACCCTTTGATTATATGAACCGTTTGTAACCATTGAACCGTGTGAACCAGTTGTATCTGTTGTCATGATTTACATTTGACAATAGACATTTGACTATACATGAACATTTCTACAATTGTTAAACATTTCATCTTTATGGTTTGGTTTGAGTAAGTGATCTAAGTAACGAGGCGTGTGTAATATGATACAAGCATGGTGGATACGCCGCTGGTACTTCCTATATATAAGTGTTTGTATGGTATTACATATCGTAGCGTTATTTGAATCATTTCAATTTGAGACATATAACATTTTATACAAATAACACATTTTTCACAAGACATTGATTTACAAACAACTTATCTTATACAAACTCATTTTACATGGTTATTCATTTAACCATACATTATTCTCTTATTTATACATATCATCTGATCTTATCGTTTTTCAAATGATTTACAAGACAAAGCAAATTACAAGGTTCATGACTAAACACTTTCTCAAACATAAGTCATGAATTCTGTTTTCACAAAACCTATGTATCTCACAGGCATTTTTATGCTGACGTACCTATTTTCACATGTGTTTTCAGGAGATGATGCATAGGACTTATCAAGACATACTTAGGCGGACCTGTGCCTTAGTGACTTAAAACGAGACAAGAATTAGTTAATTTACGTTATGTACTCTTTGGTTCTTGTTTAAACAATGTGAACTTTCATGTTTGATTAATAAAATGAAACTTTATTTGCCATGGATTTGAAACAATTAATTCTGTTACAACACTCTCCGACGTTTCCGCCACGTTTTGTATGTTCTTCGTGGTCGGGGTGTGACATATAAGATTCGCGAAATCCAGGCAAATCTTGATAGTACAAATATGCTTCTGCACATGGGGTCGTGCTCAGCGGACACGGGGGCATGGTCAACTAATGCAGACAAACTGCATTTAATGAAGAAAGAGAGGAGGATGGACACGGGGCCGTGCCCGAGCTTCTGTTCAGCCTATAAATAGGAGTGCTTGGAGCTCTTGCAACTCATCCCTTGGCACACCACCTCTCTCACACTTCACCCACCACCCACCACAATCACAACACCATCATCCACCACCATCATCCATTGTCCATCATAGAGTGTGTGAGTCGTCTCGGGATCCAAGATTGATCGTAAAAGTTCTTGACAATCAAAGGCCATGTTTGCCTAAGTCTTTTACATCACTTGGTGAAGACAAGTGTTTAGTGTAATACTTTTTATTTTTAATATTTTGCACTTTTTAATTGGTTTTGTATTAATGACTTTAATTACTAGTTTCTTATGTTGAAGGTGATTCTTCCTTATCGTTTGTCCGTGGTGTCTTGGCATTATTTTACTGTCTATACAAAATAAAAGATTTTCACCATTCATATCTCCACGGTCTATATGGAGGTATGTTGGCTACCTGGTCGGGGGTTAAGGGAACAGTTTGGTAAGAGTCTTGCCATTGTTCAGTGTATAGATCCTGCAAAGGACCTGGGTCAAATTGAGTAGGACCTCCTTCAATACCCAACGGTATTGGATGGCGGGGGTCCAAACTCTTTGACCCCCTCATAAGTTAAACTACTATTAAAACTTTAACCCGGCTACTTAGGACTGTATCCCTGCTGACTCAGACTACTTAGCCGAGGGTAACGTCGCCTTCAAAAGAGGGGCCTACCACATTATGCATTAATAACTTAATTAATTATCTTTCAATAATCCGACCCTTTAGGATTGTATCCTTACTGACTCAAACTACTGGGTTGAGGGTAACGTCGCCTTCAAAAGAGGGGCCTACTACAATAACTAAGATAATCTCTTAAACAAGTGCAAAAGTGCGAAAATAATCAAAGGTTACACTACACACGAGTCGGATCCAAGTGATTCATCTTGTCTATCTGTTTTTACTTTTATTTTATTTTCAGCATTTAGTTAGTTTTATTTTTTTAGTTTAAAAACCTTTTTCTAACATTTTGATTTGATTAGACGTTGAGGATAAACCGGTACTAAAAGCTCTTGTGTCCTTGGACGACCTCGGTATCTTACCAACACTATACTACGTCCACGATGGGTGCACTTGCCCATATGTGTGTTTAGTGTTAGTGAATATCGTGTTTATAAATTTAAAACTTGGCTAAAAAGTGTAAAAAGGGCTTAAAATATACACCTAATATATATAACACTTCACACGCATCAGGCATCAACGAAGAAGAAAGAGTCAAAATGTACAATGAGAGAGTATTTTGCTTACCATGTTCAAGATAGAGTTAATCATTTCTCTTTGATTCTCAATGCTCGAAGACTTTTGCAACAGTTCTTGGTTGACGTATATACGATGATTGAAAGTGAATGATTACTATCATACGTCTGCAGCAAAAAAAAAAAAAAAAACTGAGATCTGAGACATATGATAACCTTAAAAAGCTTGGACAAAATGGTAATACAGATATGTCAAACGTTGGAACACGCGTACTACTACCGTCTTCGTTTACTGGTGGATCGCGTTATATGAGGGAGAATTATTATGATGCGATGGCCATTTGTAAATGGTTCGGTTACCCTGATTTTTTCATTACGATCACGTGTAATCTAAATGGCCGGTGATTAAAAGATTTCTCAAGGACACGAAGATTAGTCCCGAGGATAGACCGGACAGTTTATGCCGATTGTTCAAAATTAAGCTTGACGTAATCATGAAAGACTTGCGGCAGGTAAGCATCCATTTAAATCAGTTAGTTTATTATATTTTTTTTTGGTATGCTACGCTCATAACCATAACTTTGAAAATAAGTATTTTAATATTAATTATCCAATTGCAGTTGTCTATACCATAGAGTTTCAGAAACGAGGTCTACCGCATGCGCATATCTGTCTGTTCTTAAATGGCGAAAGTAAGCTTCCTTCGATTGAGCATGTTGAGAAGTTCATTTCTGCCGAGATACCTGACAAAAAGTTAGAACCAGATCTATATACTCTTATCAGCGAATATATGATTCACGGACCTTGTGGTGTTGCAAAACCAAATTGTCCGTGTATGGTCGACGGTAACTGTCCGAAGGAAATTTCCTAAGAAGTTCTGTGATAAGACTTCTCTTGATTCGAATGGTTATCCGGTCTATAGACGAGCCGATTCAGGTGTTTTTGTTGAGAAATCTGGTATTCAGCTTGATAACAGAAGCGTGGTTCCGTATAGCAAAACCCTATTGAGACGTTATCAAGCACACATTAACGTCGAATGGTGTAACTAGGATGCGTCCATTAAGTATTTGTTTAAATACATTAACAAAGGACCAGATAGGGCAGAATTTGGTTTTGTACCAAATGCCGATGAAGGTCAGCTTGAAGATGGAAAAGATGAAATCAAAGAGTATTACGATTGTAGATATCTCTCGGTATGCGAAGCTTCATGGCGCATATTTGTATTTGATGTTCATTATCGCTATCCATCCGTAATCAGGCTTCCGTTTCATCTACCTGATAAACAAAACGTTGTATACTGCCCTGACGACGAACTTGATAGTGTTTTACAAAAACCATCTGTTTCTTTTACGATGTTTTTGGGGTGGATGGAAAAGAATGAAAAAGATCCGTTGGCGCGCACCCTTACTTACGTTGAGTTCCCAACTAAATTTGTTTGGAAAAAGGACGAAAGGATATGGGATAAATGCATAATAGGCAAAACCATTGGTCGTATTCATTGTGTGAATCCTTCTATGGGCGAGGCATACTTTTTAAGAATTCTTCTTAATAAGGTAGTAGGTCCTAAGTCTTTTGAAGACATTCGTACTGTGAATGGACAAGTCTTCCCAACATTTAGAGATGCGTGCTACGCTAGAGGCCTTTTAGACGACGACAAGGAGTATATAGAAGCTATCAAAGAGGCGTACTACACAGGTTCTGGTTACTATCTTCGTAATCTATTTGCTACAATGTTGGTGTCTAATACATTATCAAAGCCTGAACATGTTTGGGAAAACACATGGGAGTACCTTGCGGATGGTATTTTATACAATCGGCGAAAGCTTTTGAGGATCGAAGGTACGCAAATTGTTATTTAATATTTTGACAGTTATGTCTTACAGATTAGTGTTTATAAATTTCATTTTTTATTTACAAGAATTTAATAATATATTTACATAAATTTAATAGGTTTGTCTCTTCCAGAAGAACAAATAAGGAACCTAACATTGCTGGAAATTGAGCGTTACTTATTACGTAACAACTCAAGTTTAAGTCGGTTTCCGTTTATGCCTCAACCCGACAGTGAATCAATATATTCAGCAGATAACCGTTTAATTGCTGACGAGCTTAGGTACGATGTAAGCGCTACTGCCATTGAATTTGATAATAATTTAAGTAGCTTAACCGATGAGCAGCGTTAATTGTTTGATGAGATAATTGAAGCAGTTAATAGTAATGCGGGTGGTTTGTTCTTCGTATATGGCTACGGAGGTACTGGTAAGACATTTCTTTGGAAGACATTATCTGCATCCATTAGATGAATGCGATATTGTACTAAATGTTGCATCAAGTGGAATCGCATCTCTTTTGTTACCTGGTGGACGTACTGCACATTCAAGGTTTCATATACCTTTAAATTTAATAGAAACCTCGATGTGTTTTATTAAACTGGATGATGACGTTGCTGATTTATTGAAGAAAACGAAATTGATCATTTGGGATGAAGCACCGATGAATCATAAACATGCGTTTGAAGCACTTGACCGAACAATGAAAGATATCTTCAAATGTGAGATGACATTTGGTGGAAAAGTTATGGTGTTCGGTGGTGACTTTAGACAAATACTTCCGGCTGTACCAAATGGCAGTAGGCGAGATATCGTTAATGCTTCAATCACGTCGTCGTATATTTGGAGTACTTGCAAGGTCCTTACGTTAAGCAAAAACATGAGGTTAACTGTAGGAGCCAATGCATCTGATATAGAGGAGATTAAAGCTTTTGCAGATTGGTTGCTTGACTTGGGCGAGGGAAAGATTGGTGACAGTGATGATTGTGAGGTGGTTATAGATATTCCTGAAGATTTGTTAATCAAGTGCTCTGAGGATCCTATGTCAGATCTGATCGAATTTGTATATCCTTCGCTTCTTCAGCTGTACAAAGATAAAAATTATTTTGCTGAAAGAGCTATATTGGCACCAACAAACGAGGTTGTTCAAGAAATTAACGAAAAATTGCTTGCTTCGTTTCCTGGCGATGAAGTGGAGTATCTGAGTTCTGATAGTATTTGTCAAACTGATCAAGGAAAGAATGAAGCAAATGCGAGACTATATTCTCCCGATCTTCTAAATGGTTTAAAAATTTCTGGTCTGCCTAATCATCGATTAGTCCTTAAAGTTGGTGTACCTGTAATGTTGCTTCGTAATATCGATCAACAAAATGGTTTATGCAACGGTACGAGACTACGGATTACTAAACTTTATAAACATGTTATAGAGGCGGAGATTATATCCGGAGGAAACATAGGGACCAGAACGTTTATTCCACGAATTAGTTTAACACCGTCGGATAAAAGAATTCCTATGAAGTTTCAACGACGACAATTCCCTATAAATGTATGTTTTGCAATGACTATAATAAAAGTTAAGGACAATCTCTATCGACAGTTGGATTGTATTTGAAATATCCAGTTTTCTCACATGGTCAGCTTTATGTTGCGTTATCAAGAGTTAAAAGCAGAGGCGGTGTGAAGTTGCTTATACTAGACAAAGATGAGAATGTAACGAGTAAAACAACAAATGTAGTCTACAAGTAAGTTTTTTCCGGCATTTGAATTGTTTTTTGTTTGTTTTCTTCCAATGTATGCGTTTGTACAAAATATTATATCTCAAAGTAAATAATATGGTTTTGGATGAAGCCGCGCATCGCGCGGACATTAGCGTAGTTTAGAATAAAGTCACATTATTGTTTTGTATTTTTTTTATAATCTTAATGGTTATAATCAAAAGATGAATTGTGGTCTTAATAAATATATTCTACTAGAACATCTCGTGTTATTGTGTGTCCGTGTTTACTTTTATTTGCAAACTAATTTAAGTTTTCATGCTTAAAAAACAAGCATTAAAACTTTCAATTAGTGAGTAATATACATATAATTATTGAGTTTTGCAAGATAACTTCAGCTCATTTGATTTGAAACGAAGCTGATAAACATGTAATGCAAAAATAAAGGGTGTGGCTAAATGCCTAAATACACTCCCATTTTTACTGTTTATACATTTCTTTCCAAAACTACCATTTTTTATAATTTTTTAAATTCCACCCTTGTATTTTCTATTTTTTGAAATTAAGTAAGATCAAACAAAACTCCGACTATTATTATTCAAATGAAGATCAACCCATCTATGACTATTATTATTACTAATATTCCTCTCATTGCTACTCCCAAAACTCCGACTAATATTCAAACTTTTCCATTTAAGCTTTCTAAAACTCACATCTCCAGTGCTATGGCGGCGTGACAAACTCCTCAAATGGTGTTTCTTCTTGCTGTGATTCTTAACTCTGTTTTTGGCGCAAACGCTCTTCAAGACATCATTTCTGAATGCAACCCTTATCTTTGATATTTTGAATCAATCTGTTTTGTTATTCTTTTAGCTATATGAAGTACTTAAAATACTATTATTATTACATGCTTAATATACTATTTTATATATACAATAGAAAAATTTAACTCCACTTTTTCTTTCCGGTGGCCGGAAACATGGCCGGAGAAGCAGCGCCTTTGATGCTATAGTTGATCTTTTAGTTAGAATACATACCAAGAACAGTCAAACAATTAGAACTATGATGAAAATCAAAGTTGAAAAAATTGTTTCTTCAAGCTCTTTTTTAATATCCTTCTTTCGATCAGTGCATGTTTTTTTTCTTCAATATCTAAATATTCAAATTATGGCAAATAGATAAACCCCTTGAAAAAATAGGGATATATCATAATACAAATTTTCAAAAAATAGAAAATATAAGGGTTGTTTGTATTTATTTACAAACTTTAGAGAAGGAGTGCAACCAGTAAAATTAAAAAAAAAAATGAGAGTGCATTTAGCAATACTAGGGTGTGGCTAAATACACCTCCATTTTTACTGTTTATACCTCACTTTCTAAAAATATCATTTTTATAAGTTTTAAATTCCACTCTTTACCTTTTATATATTACTGTTGCTGTATATTGTTTATAACATAATATATAACATATTCATATCTATATAATTGTTGTTGATTAGAAAATATTGATACTTGCTGTTGATTCTTCTCAAAATTAATCACAACAAGTTGTTCTAAATAATACCCATATATGCATAATTGTTCTCCAAATTCAATACTTGCTGTGTAATTGATCGATACCGTATTTCTTATTTTTTTGGTCATCAAAACAAAAATATAATACATAATAAGTGAATACAATCATTAATTAAATTGAAATATAACATTTATGAATCGATACTTTAAGAAAAAAATATAAGATTAAGATTAAGACTATGATAAGTTTGTTACGTTTAAAACAAATGAGTAACACATTAAAAAAACAAATGAAGGTTAACCAAATCAAATTAAAGTTGAAATTTAACTAAAATAAATAAAGTTTAACAGAAACAAATTACAACTGAAGTTTAGGATATTTTAGCTTCTTATACCGGTTTATACAAGAACTGTACATAACTTCCCAATCTGCTGCAGCGCCACTTCGGTTGCTACTCCAAAGACTGTTCGGTAGAGGCATCAGATAGTCTCCTTCTAATCTAACATGGATGAAATGGTTTCTATGAACATGAACAAGCGACACCACTTGATGAGGGCTACGAATTTGGTTTGGAGCAGACAATAGTGGGAAGAAAGTTTGATTGCCGGCGATGCTTAAAATATCCCTATTTTGTGTTTATTTAGTTAAGTTAAACGAACGAAATTTCTTGTTTGTGTTTGTTCATTTACTGAAGGAACAAACACAAACGAACTTTTCACCAATCAATTCATAAACGATTTCATAAACATTTGGATCGTTTGCATCCCTATATATAGTTGAAGGAGAAAAATGGTAAAAAAAAAATAGTATCAACCACTATATTAAAATAGACAAACATTCAAGCCTGCAAGAGAAACAACACTAATAAAATGTAATTAAAATAACATCAAAAAAGTCTCGAAAGAGTGTTAAAGATGTTTTAATTACCGCTAAAAAATCTAACCTCTCAATCTACATTCTGTTGATTGTATTTATTTGTAAAAAATATTTATTTACAAACTTTTAATAGTCTCACCCCTACAAAAAAATAGGGGTATCTCCTAATACAATTTTTCAAAAAATAAAAAATACAAGGGTTAATTGTATATATTTACAAACTTCAGGGGATGCAACCAGTAAAATAAAAAAAATAGGAGTGCATTTAGCAATACCCAAATAAATATTTAAAATAGAGTTAATTACTGTTTTCGTCCCTATGGTTTGTCAAAAATCACTATTTTAGCCCATTAGTTTAAAAATTGCGATTCCAGTCCCTGTGGTTTTACTTTCGTAACCATTTCAGTTCACCTCATAACCATTTCAGTCCATGTACTTAACAAAATAATGGATCGAAATGGTTACGAAAGTGAAACCACAGGGACTGAAATGGTTATGAAAGTGAAATCACATGGACTGAAATCATAGTTTTTAAACTAATGGACTGAAATAGTGATTTTTGACAAACTACAGGGACAAAAACAGTAATTAACTCTTTAAAATAAAAATTACGTAACAAATTAAAATATATCATTGGAAAGAAAAACTAAGAGAAAATTAAAATCTAAAAATCTAGATATTTCCAACCAACTCTCTAGAATCCGTACAAGTCCATCTGTTGAATTTGGCGGCTCCAAGATTTTATGGTTCAGTTTTGTCAGGCTTACATGGTCCTGACGGCTGAGTGGCCTCTAACAACTCACACCTTTTTCATTTTCTTACCACTATTCTCCTACTTATACATTTTACTCCCCTTAATCTTTTTATTCACGTTGTTTCATCGTTCTCACAAGCAACTACGTGTCACTTTACTCATCCACACTCTTAGGTCTAACTTAAAGAGGTCAACGCTTGTCACCTATAAATACCCCATCCCTCAACCATCTCTTATTTCATTCGAATTCACTTTCACTTGATACAAAACTACACCTTTTGTTTCCACACAAGAAAGCTTCTACCCTTGAGGTTTATCTTTGAATTCAATACCCGAAATACTTTTGAGAAATGATGTATCTACACGTGATGAAGAGATCAAGAGATGCTGAGCTAGACATGACCATAACCAACATGGCTAACTGCTTGATGCTACTTTCAAGGGGCCCATCTATCAATGAATCATATGACAACACGCCCAGTCGAGTCTTTGAGTGTAAAACATGTAACCGACAATTCCCATCTTTCCAAGCCCTAGGTGGCCATAGGGCTAGCCACAAGAAGCCGCGGCTTAATCCTGATGGTGACTTAAGTCATGGCACCAACTTGGTGCCTATGAAGCCTAAGTCACATGAGTGCTCAATATGTGGGCTAGAGTTTTCCATAGGGCAAGCTTTAGGCGGACACATGCGAAGACATAGGGCGATGACAACAAATGTGAACTCATCTTTTGTACCGGTGGCTTCGTCTACTCCTGTAGTGAAAAAGGTGAACCATCGAAGGGTTTTCAGCTTGGATTTAAACTTAACACCTTCGGAGAACGATTTAGAGTTTCGGTTGGGAATTGAATTATGTTTATGAAGCGATTTTGACGTAATTATTATCACTAAATCATACTTTACTCCTTCATTTTTCTTTTTTCTATATATGTAAATTAAATACAGATTTTTACATTGAGATGGCGTGTTCATTATTAAAATTATTTATTATACTTGATGATAATATGAATAATGTTTTAGTATTGCAAGAAGAGTTCATATAACGTGGGAGATGATGGACATATATTATTGCATTTGGAATAATGGCTTATGTTTAGCTTAATAGTTAATCTTTAAATATATATATTAAGTTAAAAAGTCAATGCTTTTAGAGTTAAATTATGAATGAGCGGATTATTATTATTATTATTATTATTATTATTATTATTATTATTATTATTATTATTATTTAATCATATTATTATTCACTTTTAAGGTTATTTCAAATCGTTTTATTTGTAATACCACTTATTATTTTATATAATGCTACAAAACAATCAAAGAAAAAGTTGGAATGATAAGACCTTTACATACACCTCAAGGAAAGAACTTATCAATCCGTCACCAATAAAAAGATAAATTTCAACAAGAAAAGGTTGAAAAACGATGCATATAACGTGTATGAGTTAACAACAATTAAGATTTTATCTCTATGAATACGCTAATCATACTTAATTTAGTGAAGACTTATTTGACAAATTTATAAAGACTATCTAACCGATTCTGATAACTAACAACGTCGGTTTAGAGACGGAAACCTGACACTATTTTCTTTTTCATTTTTCCGCAAACGAAATCACTTTATTAAGACATACTTATTAGAAAGGATTAATGATTGATATTACATCCAACTACTAATTAAATTTTATTAAATAATATTTTATCAGTTTTTAAAAGGTATGGCAGTTAAGGTGTAACAAGTCCCTATTAGCTGAGTTAAAGAAGCTCCAAGATCATTCAATGGTAAAGCTAAAAAGTCAATCTAGCCCCTGGTCTATGTTTGAATTATTGGTTTTGTATGTTGACTTTCAAATGCATATAATGTGGACTGTTAGCTCCTAACTTAATGACTTTGTTGATACATAAGGAAGAGAACCAAATCACATGCCATTATTGAACCCATTTTTTTGATGAACACACTAATTAACAATATATCAAAGTGTGGTACCTTGTCATAATTATAAGATCTTTTTCAAATACGTCTATGATGTGGTACAAATCTATACACGTATATGTCGATAATGTGGTACAAATCCGTACGCAGTCATGATAGCGCTATGTTCAAACTAATTATTATGCATTAACACGCGTCGTTGTGTTTCACGCGGTTTTTGTTTTCTTGATAATGACAACTCCAAGATCTCACAATCGTTAATTATAGTTGATACATTGTACTTTGTCATTGTACTTTATACTTATCTTCTACGTTGCCTGACTTTTATCCTATGGTTACAGACTTATTTGGGCATATGAAATATGAGTTAGAGTTTTGGAACAATCGTTAAACAGATAGCTGGCATCAAGTGAAACTGATTTTATATCTTTAAAAGATCATTTTATAATAAAATAAAATAAAAATGAAGACTGAGGTGAGGAGTCATCTATCTCTTCTCACATCCCTGCCATTCCCTTCCCTGAATAGCACATTAGGGGGCGTTTGATTCGCAGAAATTCAATAGAATTTAAGGGAATTGGAATTTGAATTCCATCTCTTAAGATGATTGGTTCACTGAATTTGATGGAAGTGGAATCCCGATTCCAATCTTCATGTGTTTGGTTGACAATGGAATTGGAATTAGGCATGAATTCCTTCAAATTCCTTTAACTAAAGGAATTAAAAATTCTTCTGATATGTGAAGAAATTAAAGTAAATTCATTGGAATCTTCGACCAGCAGCGTTTCAACCCGTACCGTTTCGACCTGTACCGTTTCGACCCGTACCGTTTCGACCCGTAGCGTTTCGAAGCGAACCGTTTCGACGCGAACCGTTTCGACGCGTACCGTTTCGACCCGAACCTTTTCGACCCGAACCGTTTCGAATCGAACCGTTTCGACGCGAACCGTTTCGACGTGAGCTGTTTCGACTCGTACCGTTTCGAATCGAACCACTTCGACGCGAACCGTTTCGATGCGAACCGTTTCGACTCGAACTGGTTGTTGTGGGTGCCGGGGTGATGTATTCCAATTCATTTGACAACCAAACACAGCAAGAATGGAATTGGGATTCCAATTCCAACAATTTCCAATTTCAATTGGAATGTTTAAATTCCAAATCCAGTTCCTTCAAATTCTAATTCCTATACAAATTTCAATGACAATACCAAATCATTCCACAAATTAAATGCCCCTTAGTGTTTTTCATTCAATCCACATGTGAAATGTCCATCTCTCAATTCAAACATTTAAAATAAACAAATACTATAAAAAACAATCACATTAAATAAAACACATCACATTAAACGAAAATATTACAAGTTTTAGCCATCTTTGCTAAAAGCTGATTGTTAGGTTAAAACGAATCAGTTGAAGACTCATCTGAGCTCGATGTATTGGTGATATTGTATGAGAAAGGATGTGATTGTATGAAAAATGGTTTGAAAAGTAATAATCAAATGTGTTATTTATAAATAAATTTGTTACTACAATTTTTTTTTTTTCAAATGAACGACACTTTTTTGGCTTCTTCCCGACTGGCAATCAACCCTTGGGTTGGGCCAAATAGCCACGTTAGTAGGGGTGAGCAAAAAATTGAAATAATCGAATCGTAACTAAAATAATTGAAAAAATTAAACCGAAACAAAAACCAACGGTTTGGTTTTTGGATTTTTAATAACCAAAAATTTCAGTTCGTTTCGGATAACCATTTTCAATAACCAAAAAAAATAACGGAACTGATAAGTTACAATAGTAGGCCTAGTCCATATATTTTTATGTTTAAGTTTAAGTTATTTAAATGTTTAACCCATGCTAGTAGAAATTATTAATTTTATTATTGAATGTTAAGTATTTATAATAAAAATATTAACATGTTTATTTATAATTAAAATGATTTATTTACAACAAATAAAAAATCTAATATAAAAATTAAATAATATTTAAAGTATTATAAAAGAAAAAGCCTTAATAAAGACTTTGGAGAATATAGGAACACATATGATGTTCATATTAAATTAAATATGCACCATATAAAGATATATAAAGACGGTTTCATTTTGGAATGTTCGGTGGGTATCAAAGATAGAATAAAAGGGTTCTTTAAAAATAAGTTCTCGGAACCGATGTAGAGGCGTCCAAAGTTTTTTATAATTCGGGTCTGAGACATCTTTTGCAGGAGCAAGTTCCCTGGCGTCTTCGTTCATAAGTGACACATCGCCATCCATACACATACACATTCACATTCACATTCACATCTATACACATATTGATACATCAATATACACATAAACATCCACGTCCACATCCACATACATACACATTCACAATCGCATCCATATACACATCGATATACACATACCCATACATAAACACACACATCCACATCCATATACATACGCATACGCAAACACATCCAAACACATACTCAAACTACATCCACATCCATATATATACACATACACATACATCCACATCCACATCCATACACATACACATCCATATACACACATTTCCACATCCACACATATGCTGACATATACATCCACATACGCATCCGTATACATACACATCGCCATCGCTATACATACATGTACTGACCCATAACTATATACATAAACACATCCATATACACACACATACACATCCATAGACAAATACATACACATCTATATACATACACGTACAGATCCACATCGATATACATACATATACGCATCCACATACACATCCACATCCACACACATACACATACTAACATACACATCCATATACGTACAGATCGCCATCCATACAAATATAGTTCCACGTCGAAACAAAAACACATACACATCCATATACATTCATATACACATCCATACACAAAAACATCCATATACATACATATGCACATCCATACACATCCACATCCATACACATACACATCCATATACATATACATACACATACACATACACATACATATATACATCCATATCCATATATAAACATTTACACATCCACATCCACATCCATACATAAACTGATACACACATCCATATAAACATCCTTTTACATACACATCGCCATCTATACATATACAGATCTACATTGATATACATCCACATCCATATGTATGTTCAGTTTTAAGGGGATTTTGGTGAAATTGGTTTTCAATTTGAGATTCTGTAGAGGATGGACGATAATAGACCTGAAAAGTGACAGAGATTTGAGATTAGGATGAGAGGGGTGGAGAGAGGGTTGGAAGAGGTGGGAAGACATTGGACCATGTCTGCCTGGGCAAGAGGACGCGCAGAGGTTTGACGACATTTTTTTAATGAAATGTTTTCTAAAAAACAAACGGTCTGCAAAGCTAAATGTCTGCGCGTGGTCTACACGGCGCAAACAT
The DNA here is from genome assembly GCF_002127325.2 of Helianthus annuus. Classification (NCBI taxonomy): domain Eukaryota; kingdom Viridiplantae; phylum Streptophyta; class Magnoliopsida; order Asterales; family Asteraceae; genus Helianthus; species Helianthus annuus. The sequence continues at coordinate 52,641,773 of NC_035444.2, read as the reverse complement.
AAGAGGTCAAAAGAGGTTTTTTCTGAAAAAACAAACACCCCCTTAATAATCTATATAAAATTAACTCAGTTACTTGTAAACAAAATAAAATAAATCTAAGCAGGTTTATACACTTACAAAATAATTAACCAAAATAATTTTTTTTAACTCTACCAGCTTTAAAATATTGTCACTCCGAAGCTCGAGTAAGAGAGAAGGCTTATAGTGGGACATTTGTAATAAGGCCCTCATATATTTTTCTGCTTTAGGCCTCCAAAATGGTTTGTGTTGGCCCTGGATTTACTGAGTATGATGATGATGATTTGTAAACAGATTATATCGATTTGGTCGTAAAATACGTCTGTTTGGATATATTGATGTGAGATCTTCGGTTTTTTACACTCGAGATCATCTCCTTTCTATTTCAAAATGACCCATACATATCTCTCATGGCGGAATTCACTACTCACCAACCGAAAAGATTTCGTATGTATCATCAGAACACCAGCCCTTTTAACGACCTATACTGCTTAGCCTTTAACAATATTCACCAAGACAAACACCAATCCGTTACTTGGTACCAAACTGAGACAAAAAAAAACTAGTTATTATTGTGAAAACATACGTGTATGCAAAGTGGTTTCTTACTTGGTAAAACTTTCGATATATTTAATGGCATTAAATATTTTGTTTCGCTTTGGGTCTCCAAAACGATTGAGCCGGCCCTGTTTAATGCTTGATTTTATATTATATCTTGAATATGAAGGATGAGTCTAAATGCTGTATCTTTTTATCAACATGATAAGCGGTTATGATTCTCATAACTTTGTTGTATAAAGCTATTAAAGCTTAGTGACATACGTTGTGGCTTAATTTATGCTCCCCACTCCATAACATCTTTATTTTCGCCTATGCATGCACCATGTTTGCAAACGTTCGTTGCTTTAATAAAAAGGTTAGTTCCTAGACTCTAAAGTGGCCATAACCTTATTCCTTTGACCAAAAAGCGTCACTTTTATATATTTTTAAATGCCATGATTTGTTATTATCAGGGCCGGCCCTGAGAATTCGTGTACATTGTTCGAGCTTGAAAAAACGTGCGTCTAGACCTTAACGAAATTGAGTATTGGGCTCACTAAAAGTCTAAACCTAATGCCAATGAGCTAATAACTAATATAAACCATAAAAATAGTTTTGTAAGTGTGCCTATGTTGGTGTTTGTATGTGTATACCCTATCAATTTATTTTTTTACATTTACATATCGGATTTTTTTTAGAATACCATGCCCTTCGAAATATCGGACACTGGTCGATGGTCCTTCCCGCCAACCTCAGGGCCGGCCATGGTTATTATTAAAATATGATGATACGTAAAATATCATCGCAGTGAGGGTGATTCCACAACATGGGCTTTTGTACAGAAAATGACGGGTACACGTTCATGGTTATTATTAAACTATGCTGGTAGTTACCATTTACGATGTTAGAATTCAGAATGTATAGCACACAATGACAATCGATAAATAAATTTATAAAATTAAATAAAATGATATATAAATGTGTTATACTATTTGCGTCATAACTTAGCTCTAAACATCCAAATAATAAGAAAAGGTAAAACAATATAGTAAATAACAAAGGTAAAAAAAGGTAAACGATATAAACTCGTTCGGTTTAAGTGTGCTCGTTATAGTAAAGAAAAATAAAAGTTAAAAAATATATCTAAAACGGTATTAATGTGTTCGTTAAAAAAAAAAAACTTTTAGGAGTAGAAAAGCAATTTGTTTAAAGTAAAAGAAAAAAAATACAATAATTAAATTATATGGGTTACAAATGTAAAAATTAAATAGACTAAAGAAAATAAAACATTATTTATTTTCTTGTAATTTATATAAAGGTAATTGAAAGGGTCGTAATAATTCCACATGATAAAATCTTATTCTAACATAGTGTATACGGGCCGTATAAGGTTATACGGCCCGTATAGAATAAAATGAACTGACAAAGGTTGTGTCAGCAGCCTTTGTCAGTTCATTTTATTCTATACGAGCCGTATAACTTTATTCTAGAAGGGGAACATCCAATGCCAACCCCGTCAGGATACTGGCGACAACCGACACGGAATACGCCAGCAAAGAGTTGGTATTACTATTACCAGGAACGTATTAACCAATATAATGAGATCGTTAATAATACAAGACGAAGGAATTCGTGGATTTAGGTTGCCTATGAATTTAAAATGTTATTTCACGTTTTGACAATTTGTAATGATGAATATACACGTTATATTAATGTTTTGGCAACTTGTTGAAATGGAACATGAAAAAATGTTTAAAACGAATGAACGTTAACACATACCGATTGTATCTTCGTCACTTCCGCATATAGTAATTTAAGAAAAATGGAAAATACTCAATGGTATACGGGTCGTATAAGAGTATATGACCCGTATACACAGGGCCGACCCTGAGAATTCAGGTGCCCTGTCCAAGCTCCAAAAAATATGCCCTTAGGTTTTAACGAAATATATAATGAAAATATTTTTTATACAACGGTAGTTATAGCAATAAATAATGTATTGTGATTCCTTGTTTTATTATTATTTTTTTAAATCAAATGAGTATTGGGCTAACTAAACCTAATGGGCTAACTTATAATATTTAAGAATTATTTTGTAAATGAGCCTATCAATAACTTGTTGTTTTATATGGGTATACTATTTAAAAAAAAATATAATATAGATTTCTTTTTAAATGTGCCCAGTTATCGAACCCGAAATTTTTGACCGAAGGGTCAGAGTCAATTTATATTTTTATATAGTTTACAATAATTTTGTTTACCAATCGATATTATTGTATAGATAAAGTTAAATAAACTAATAAAGTTGAATAAACTAAGTAGATATCGTTTACAAAATTAGTAAAATAAAGAAAATATAAATGATCAAAACTTAAAAAATATTGCAATGTTTCCTTCATTATGGAACACTTTTATTTGTTCTTTGAAAAAGAAATAATCAAAGGGATCTTGAAAGAAATAACAATGAAAATGTTTGTTACTGGGCTTAAACTAAAAAAAAGCCCAAAACACAAGTTAGACCTAAATATATATTCCCAATGACAACAACATTGCCGTCTTCTTCCCATCATTTCTGCAACTAAATCCGACTCTCCGGAACGCAAGTCTAAGACGAAAAACAAATTAGATATACACTTATTTCACTTTTCTCCCTAAACTTCAGCTACTATATCAAAATTATATACGGTCAACCTCTAGAAAAACCGAAAAACTCATCATACTTTCGCCTCTGAATGTGCCCCTCGGAATCACGGGCCCGGGCCGGTGGTCCTCCCCGCCCACCCCCAGGGCCGGCCCTGCGTATACAAGACGAAAACAGAGATCGTATATGATGTATACGAACGAATTAAAAAATAATATAAGTTTGTATACGGGTCGTATACCTGTATACGACACGTATACATATACAAAAGATCGTATAACATGTATACGACCTCATATCTACCATACGACCTCAAGATTCTCTAAAAGTTCTTTCGTTTTTCTCTCGGATCGTTCTTGGATAGCATTCTTTGGCATTTGTGACGTTTTCTTCTCATTCTTCTTATACGGTACGTTTTCGTATGGTATACTTTCAGATTCCGTAACATGTTAGATTATGGTCTTGTATAGTGAATCGAATAGCGTACATAGGCGTAACAATTAAGATTGTATGTTTGTATTTGAAAAATAAAAATTTTGAAACTGAATATTCATGAGTATACGGTCGTATACATTGTATGCGATCGTATAACGCTTGAATGTTCAAACTGTGTATACGATCGTATACATTATATACGATCGTATACATCTTGAATTTCAAGCTAGATACGATCGTATACATTGTATACGATTGTATACTTCTTGAAGACTCAAGCTATATACGATCGTACACAATGTATACGACCGTATAAGCTTATATTTTATTCCTTGTTTGTTATATTTTTAGCGTATACGGGACGTATAATACGTGTGTATACGAAACGTATATCTGAGGTGTACGTAGCGTATACGTGCGTATAATACTTGCGCGTACGAAACCTATACTTGATGTGTACGATTCGTATATGAGATGTATAATATGTTCGTATACAAGAACATTAATCGTATAATACGTGAACGCTAATCGTATAATGATTTCTGAGTTGTGATTATTATTTTTACAGACGATATGGCTGAGTTATCAGGTGTTGCGGCCCGTAGACGTCAGGGTCAGGGTCGGGGACGTGGACGCGGACGAGGACGTGGACAGGAGGAGAAGGAGGAGGAGGTTGTGCCCGATTTTACTGAGGTGGGGCAGTTTGTTCGCGACATCCCCCGAGGTACGGCTGCCTACAGGTCTTTGGGCAGATTACGAGAGATAGCGCTGGATGCGCCCCGGACCATTGATATTCAGGTTTTGACCGATATTAGATCGATCGGTCGGGTCCGGGGGTTCATTCCAGCTAACTCCTTGTGGGATCGTTTATTTGATGTCGCCGCAGAGCGGGCTCACAGGGAGATTACTTTAGAGTTTTTATGTACTTTTTCATTTATGGACACCCGAGTGGGGGTTTAGAGCATTTTTTGACGACACACGCGATATCTTTTACCCTTTGCGGGAAGAGTCACCGGATGACACTTCCCGAGTTCGCCGTTGCCTTGGGTCTGTACTCACAGGAGTACTCAGAGTCCCAGGCATTTTTGGATGCACCCATCAGCACGTCCAGTGACGTGTTGTGGACTTGGTGGCGCACTGTTGGGTCTGGGGAGTTCGCGACACCCAGTTCGCGATCCCCGAAGGCGCTGGTGAGTCGCCTTTACGACCCGTTACACAGATACCTACATCGGTGTATCGCCGTGACGATCGCCGGTTGTCATGATAGCAGGGAGTGGGTCACCCAAAGTGACCTGTTCTACTTGCACGACTTACTTACCGGTAGGACTGGCATAACGTGTCAACACGATCTGTTAAGACACGAACACGATAAGACACGGACCCGAAACATGTAAACACGAACACGACACGAAATCTTATCGTGGCAGATTTTCGAAACACGAATACGAACCTGTTAATAAACAGGTTACACGAAATGACCTGTTAAGACACGAAAAAATTACCAACGTATTATACGACCTGTATAAGACACGAACACGGCTGAATTGGGGAAGTTGTGAACCGAATTGGGGATGGTGGTGTTTGTGAGAGAGATGTAAAGATTAGGGTTTGGATTGTGGAAAAAGAATCGCATGTGTTTGTGTATAATTCATCCAATGTCCCACAACTAATGACCCCATGTCCACACCCACCTATAATACTTTTATTTTTTTAATTATTAACATGTATTTAACGGGTCTTAACAGGTTAACGAGTTTTAACCTGTTTAGACACGAAACCTGATAAGGTCTTATCGTGTCGACCTGTTTTAGACACAAAACTTGTTAAGGTCAAACACGAAACATGATAACTTCGTGTAGGTTCGTATCGTGTTATCGTGTTCGTGTCAGAATTGCCAGCCCTACTTACCGGCGGACTTCCTACAATTTATCTCCGTAGGATGCGATAGATTTTGATTCACATTTTTAAATAACTTTTATATATGTTTTTTTAACTTGTTTTAGCAATTTGCTATACACTTTTCCAGACATTTTTAATAATTTTTAAAAAATTTATTTTTATAGCTCAGTACGGATAGTAGGAGTAAAAATTAAAGCACATACCCCAATAACATCAAGGCCAAAAACCGCAACCGAAGAACCCTTAGTGACTGCGGCTTCCTTCCATGGTGCACCAAGGCCAGTTGTGAAGCCACGTGAGAGGAAACTAGCATGGGGAAGAGGCACCCTAGGGTCAACCTTAATCACGTAGTTGACATCAAACACCGTGTACTCAGACCATGTGGCGCAACTAAAGACGTGGTAGGCGGTTTCTCCGATTACCGCCATAGACATTCTTGAAGTGCCGTCACGCATGAGACCATTCAAGTTAATTGGGTGAACATTACAAATGTTAGTCTTTCCAGATTTGCAAATCAAGCATTCACCACATTCACCTAAATAGAGCGGCATCACTACGTCCCCAGGTTTGAGCCACATCCGCACGTCTTCTCTAATGCTCTCAACCATCCTACACCCGAGTCCTAACCATGTTATGTACTAAATATTGAATCCAAATAATACGCTGAAGTATTGTTATCATACATGGCATACTTACCCTACACCTTCGTGTCCAGGAATACGCGGAAACAAAGGCTGCATGGATATGACCCAAGACAAAGGGGTACAAGCACGAATCGGCTTTTGTCCCAATTGTTGAGTGTTATGTGCCTTATGACCAAGGCTTGATGCAAAACTACTATCGAGCCGGGGGTCTCACTGGAAGTAGCCTCTCTATTCCTACAGGGTAGAGGTAAGACTGTCTACATCTTACCCTCTTCAAATTTTACCTTAGTTTTGTTATTGGTGAGATTTACTGAGTATGATGATGATGATGATGATTATATTCATAACTTCATGATGCAAAAAACTGCACATTTGTGCCCTCTTCAGTCGCAAAGCAACTTTTGCGACTCTTTTTTGACTGAAAAGGTTGTCGCTAAAATCTTCATGGGTAATGTGTTTTGCAACCGGAATTGTGTGTCGTGGTTTTTTAGAACGAACAATTTCCGACCGCTTGTGTTGTGACCAGTTTGCTACCGTCTCATGTTTGCTTTCAGTTTGCAACCGCTTCTTTTGCGACTTGTTAATTGTGAAAAATAATTAGTACCTTAATATGGTCGTTACATGAATTTTTTTCTTCTTTCTTTATGCATCATGATCAGCTTAACAATGTACCATTTTTTCAGTACGGATGCTTATACAAGTGTGTGTAGGCAAGCATCAGGGCCGGCCCAAGCCCAAGTATTTTGAGGCTTGGGCTTTAGCCCTCCAAATTAATAGGGCCTTTAATTTAAAAAAAAATTATAATAATATTTGGGCTCTGAACTTATCTTTACAAATACAAAAAATATATAAAAATACAAAAAAACTTCGCCAACAATAAACCTTTTAGTTTATTTTGTCGGTCCCAAGCCCGGGTAAAGAAGGGTTTTTTTTTTTTCTCAAATAGTGTTTTTTTTTTTTTGAGAAAAAGGTCTCGAATTTTTAATTTGATTTAAGCCACCAAAATAGTTGAGCGGGCCTGGCAAGTACCATAACCAAAAGTAGACATATTGAGCATTTTAGATAGGTGGGGAGGTGGGGTCCTTTTAAAAGTGTTTATGGTTCTTGTAATGTTTTTCTGTGTCTCTATTCAATAATGACGACCCTATTTAAAGGTGAAGATACAAGATAAAAAGGAAACCATTCAAAATACAATTGTATCTCCTAAAACATTGGTTCTAATATTTACGTAATATTTACGTCCTCTAATAGTCCCCCGCAGTTTGAGGGGCATGTGGATGAACTCTCAAACTGGAACGAAATTCTTCAAAGAGTGTACGTGGAAGGCCTTTGGTGAAGATATCGGCGTATTGTGATGCGGAGGGCACATGTAGAACCTTTATATGACCGATTTGCACTTTTTCCCGAACAAAATGAATGTCCATTTCAACATGCTTAGTACGCTGATGCTGAACCGGGTTTTCCGAGAGATACACTGTTGACACATTATCACAGTAAACAATTGTGGCTTTTAAAACTGGTACCCGGAGTTCTAGGAGAAGATTGCGGAGCCAACTTATCTCAGCAACAGCGTTGGCGACGCCTCGGTATTCTGCCTCGGCACTTGATCTGGAGATGGTTGGTTGGCGCTTCGAAGACCAAGAGATGAGATTATCACCCATGAATATGCAGTATCCGGAGGTTGATCTGCGTGAATCCGGACAACCTCCCCAATCGGCATCTGAGTAAGCAGTAAGGCCGTGGATGAGGATGCGGAGAGATGTAAACCGAAATCAAGGGTGCCCTGAAGATACCGTAAGATCCGTTTGAGAAATGCGAAATGTGGCTCACGCGGGGCATGCATAAACAAACAGACCTGCTGAACGGCATATGTGATGTCCGGTCTCGTAAACGTTAAGTATTGGAGTGCACCAGCAAGACTACGATAAAGCGAGCCATCCTCAATTGGATCCCCATCCGTTGCACTCAATTTGGAGGTCGTATCACAGGGCGTGGCACATGGTTTACAGTCGGACATGTTTGCTCGATGAAGAATGTCACGAGTGTATTGGGACTGAGATAAAAACAAGCCGTTTGAGTGTCGCTTAACTTTAATGCCCAGAAAATGATGTAGAGGACCCAAATCACTCATTGCAAACTCTCTGGATAACATGGTAATGATGGAAGTCAAGAGAGTTGCATCCGAAGCCGTAAGGATGATATCATCAACATATAAAAGTAGGTATGCTGTGGAGGTGCCCCGCTGATAAATAAAAAGTGACGAATCACAGATACTACTCCGAAAACCATGCGATAGTAAGTGAGTGGAAAACCGTGTATACCACGCGTGCGGGGCTTGTTTCAGACTGTACAACGACTTCTTAAGCTGGCAAACATGACCCGGAAAATTGCCATCAACAAATCCCGGTGGCTGGTGCATGAAAACTGTTTCTTCCAAGTTCCCGTGTAGGAACGCATTTTTGACGTCCAACTGGTGAATGGGCCACTGTCTGGAGACCGCTAAACTTAAAACGGTACGTATTGATGCTGGTTTGACTACCGGGCTGAACGTATAATAGGCACCCCCATTGGTCTAGGCACAAGTTCCCATGTCTTATTTTCTTGCAAAGCACTATACTCACTGACCATAGCTTTCTGCCAATTAGGATCCAGAAGGGCTTTTTGTGGTGAAGTAGGTAAAGGAGAAATAGTAGATAAAGGAGAAGAGGTGGTCAGGTTGAATTTTGGATTGGGCTTAGTGATACCGGCCTTTGAGCGGGTGATCATGGGGTGGTTGTGTTGTTGTTGGGCCAGTGGGGTGGAGGGTGGTGAAGGCTGTTGTTGGGCCGGTGGGGTGGAGGGTGGTGAAGGCTGTTGGGCCGTCGGGTGAACTGGGCCAGGGGGTTGCGTTAAGGGCTGGGATGGGCCTGTAAGGGGCATTGGTTAGGCTGTGGGAGACAAGGGAGAGACGGGATGAGGAGGTGGGTGTGAAGGTGTAGGAGATGAGGTGGGAATCGGGTTTAAAGGAAACGGAACCGGGTATTGGTCATCATCCAAGAATTGATAACCGGTGGGTAGGGTGGTGTCGTGGAAGGGAAAATCGTTCTCGTCAAAGATAACATGACGGGAGATGTGGACACGACCAGTTGCCGGATCAAGACAACGGTAACCACGGAAATTAGGAGGGTAGCCTAAGAAGATACATCGAGAGGATCGTGGAAATAGTTTGTGAGGTTGGGTTGCCGAAGCATTTGGGTAGCATGCGCATCCGAAAACCCGCAAATGGGCATAGGTTGGATGGCGTTGGTAAAGGCGAAAAGCCAGGGTGTGGTGTTGTAGCTTAGGCGTAGGAAGGATGTTGTGAAGATAGACGGCTGTATGAAGTGCTTCAACCCAAAAAGAGGGTGGTAAGCGGGCGTGAATTAGGAGAGCTCGGATATTATTATTTAGACGCCGTATCATTCGTTCGGCCTTACCATTTTGGGATGAAGTTTATGGACATGAATACCGAAGCACCATGCCATGTTGGGAGGCAAAGTTTTTAAAATTGTGATTGTCGAACTCGCCACCCAAATCACATTGAAACGTTTTAATAAGGTAGTTAAACTGGGTGTGGATGTGTTTGTGAAATTTGACAAAGGTGGTAAACGTTTTGGACTTGAATTTAAGGGGGTAAATCCAAACGTGTTGTGTGTAATTATCAACAAGAACCATATAATACTTGTAACCTGTTTTGCTTAAAATTGGAGATGTCCATAGATCGCAATGGATAATGTCAAAAGGAGCAAAAGTAACAGAACTTGAATCATTAAAAGGCAAACGTTGACTATTAGCAATTTGACAAGACGAACAAATAGACGGACTAGTAGTCTTATTACAGTGAATAAAATTATGACTAGCTAAAAATTGTAAGATAGTTGCACCGGGATGACCGAGCCGGTTGTGCAACGGGGTGGGAGTAGCGGGGGAGACAAAAGCATAGGTGGGCGGTGTGAGCGGATAGAGGTCCCCCGTGCTGTCATGGCGCAAAGGAGAGTTCCCGTCTTAAGGTCCTTCAAAGAAAAACCAAAAGGATCAAATTCAACGCTAACTTGATTATCACGGGTTAATTTACGAACTGAAATTAAATCTTTAATGACAGTGGGTGAGTGAAGAACATTATTGAGTTTATAGGTTTTGTTGGATAGGGTGTGGGTGGTGGATCCGGATCCTGTAATCGGCAAGTGTTGACCATTGCCAACAAGTATAGTGCTAGAAGAGGAAGACAAGGGAGTGGAAAACTTACCGATATGAGAGGTGATATGCGAGGATGCACCGGTGTCCATGTTCCACGAGTTGTCAGTTGATGTCATTTGCAGCATAGAGAGAGCGGTGCCGATATCGGTTGGGCTAAGGGCGTTAAAAGCACCCGGGTCTTGAAATTGGGTTGTGGTAGAGGGTTGTTGCATGGGTGGCATTAGGGCCTGTTGATAGGAGAGATGGGCCTGGTTAAATTGGGCCGATGGATATGGTGGGGGTTGTTGGTTGGGAGCCCAAGCCTGGGACGGGTATGGAGTTGGCGGTGGGGGCTGCCAGGTTTGGTACGGGGCTGGTGGAGGCTGATTGCCATAGGTAGGTTGATAGCCAGGTGAAGGGTGTTGGCCCCATTGATAGTTGTTGAATTGACCGCGGCCCCGGTATCCACGTCCACGGCCGTTGCGATAACCTCTACCGCGTCCACCACGGTAGCCACAGTTGGAGTCATAGGAGTTTGGGGAGTAGTTGGTGTATCGGTTTGGTTCAGTGGGTGCAGGGGGGTTGGTTGGAGGATTAGGAGAGGAGTTTGCGGATTCAGTGTTTGGGTTGGTGACGGGTTTAGTTACGAGGGCCGATTGGGTTTGGTTTTGACGAGCAGCTTGCCTTTGTTGTTCCTTTTGAAGGCTAGTACGAGCATCATCCCAAGATGGAGAGGTTTGGTTAATAATGGCTGCGGTGACATCGTATTCGGATGGGAGGCCACGAACAAGTTGCATAACCAATCTCGGCTCGCTTACGGGGAACCCCACGTCACCGAGTTGTTCGGCAATTTCTTTAAGTTTTTGACAATAATCATCCAACGAAGAACATGCTGCAAGTGTTAGGTTTCTGAAATCGTGTTCGAGAGTCGTAGCACGAGAGCCCTTATTGTTGAGAAAGATGCCTTCAAGTTTGAGCCATGCAGATGATGCCGTAGCATCAGTTTCGAGGATTCGAACCAAGTACTCGTCAAATAACGTAGCATAGATCCATTGAAGAATCAGGGCATCGATCTCATGCCAGGTTTCATAGGTGTCGTCATCTTCTGCCGGCGGTTTCGTACCGTCAATATGATCCAAAACTTTGTATGCTTTGGCGTGCAACTTAAATAATTTCACCCACGAAGAGTACGTTACCTTGATGCCATCGAGAGTGCGAACCTTATTCTGGATGTTTATTACCGTATATGCTGGATGTAGGTGGATCTTGGAGTCAGCACTGTTGGCCGAAGAAGGAGTGGTGACTTTGTCGCCGGCCATGGTTACTGTCGTAACAGGGAAAAGAAAAAAATTGACGGTGACGGCTAGGGTTTGGTGAGCGAGAGCTCTGATACCATAAAAGTGTTTATGGTTCTTGTAATGTTTTTCTGTGTCTCTATTCAATAATGACGACCCTATTTAAGGGTGAAGATACAAGATAAAAAGGAAACCATTCAAAATACAACTGTATCTCCTAAAACATTGGTTCTAATATTTACGTAATATTTACGTCCTCTAATACCTTTTACTTGACCCACCTGTGTCCAAAATTTTCGATTAATAGATGTATACAGTATCGTTTTATTGTAGTTTGACTCCTCATATTACCGTGGTATAGTAGTAAAAAGTAATTTAAAAAAAAAACTGTAACATTATCCAGAAATCAGAAACTGCTTGCAATATATTCCATTGAAAAACTTCTGAAGGGAAGTGAAAGGCCAATATTACAACTGATTTGTAACGAACAAATCATCACTCTATTTACCATTAATTTTAGGTATTGCTATCGCAACGGCATCGTTATCCTTCTTTCCAAATCTCGTACCAGTAATTGTCATCGGTATCTCTTGATGATCAACCGGAGGAAGCTCATTCGGGTCACATTTGGAAGTTGACTGACTTTCATCCTTGCTCTTGCCCCATATCACCAAGTATAGTCCACTAACAATCACAACTCCACCAACAACCCTGCAAAATCAACATTCACCTTGTTGGTTATTTACATATATAACCCAAGTGTCCTTTTGTTATTAATAAAAAGGTTTTCTCTGGCCAGTGGGTCTGAGCGGGAGCAGTTTCTTTATCTTCTGAGATAGAGAATATTTTTACCCCCACCCCTCCCCAAACCCCACTAATAGTTATGCTATCAGTGAGATTATACTGGGTATGTTTTTTAGAGTTAACAAGTAAGGGAGTTGTTTGTCGATTCGGTACAAGGTTGATGCCGATATACCTTCCTAAGTTTAAACTTTCAGCCAACACAATGGATCCTAAAATAGCAACAATAACCATGCATAGAGGGTTAAAAGAAGTGACAAAAACTGGCCCTTTTGTCTTCATGACAATTCCAGAAAGATAGTAACCCAATCCTGAACAGATCACACCCTGCATTTAAACACAATCAGAGATCATATATAAAATTAATTAAGTAATCTTTCAACTAGCATTAAATTGTTTTCGCAAGTTTCTTACACCGTAGACCATAGTCACAAGTCCAGCATCCAATTGTAACTTCCAGGCTTCATTATTACCCTTTTCAGCTATTACAGTCACTATACCCCCTTGCAATGCCCCTGCCGCACATATTAGCGTTGTAAGAGAGAGCTCCGCAGGGTATGATTTCAATGTGATTGCCTGTGGAAAAAAAACAAAGTTCATTTGTTTAGCGATTTAGTTACCAATGATAGTAACTAGAGGTGGCAATTTTGATCCGTTTAATAAAACTTCACTAGGGTATCATCCCCTTAACGTAAATACAAAACCAAGCTGACCGACTAGCTCATTTCAAGCTCTATTTGAAACTAAGTCTAGTGGGTTTTGTGGCCTCTTTTGAGTTTGGGAAACATCAAACCTGGACAATGTAAAAGCAGCTCCATGACAAGCAGCCGGCTATGACCATCATCGAGCCCTTGATATTGTCTCCAGGGCTCACATGGGTCGTAGACTGTTGCTGATGCGCAGTGGTTGAACCCTTGGTCCATGGCAAACCAATTGTAGGCCCCACAACAATGGTCATTATCATTGCTCCCCCTACGGTCACTAGTGTCCCAACTATCTTCCCAATGCTATGTATTTTCTTAATATTGACCTTCTCCAACCTGCCCAAAAATAACAAGTGGTTTATAGCATGGGGAAATTAAAGAGGGACCATTTTTGTACAAGTAAAAAGGTTGATGGGTATAAAATGTAAAATATATATGTTTCCCACTTAGATGATATTGAAATGTATACAATAGTGTTTACGTGAACATGTAGAGTGTAGAAACATTACCTGCATACCCAAGCCATGAGAAACGTCATGGCAGGGATTATGTTGGTCATCGCGACCGCAAAAGTTGCGGTCGTATACTTCATCCCCGCGTAATATAAGTTTTGGTCGACGACCGGCCTATATAAAAAAAAATATGCAAAATGCTCAACATCAAGAAAGCATTTGCTATGTGAGTTTATTATTTATTATACTCGTTATTATTTTTTATTTACAAATTATTTTAATTTGTTTGTTGGTTGCTACTCAGGGGCGGATCTACTTCAATGTAAGGGGGAGCGCCCGCTACCGCTTGGCGCTCCGGCGGTAGTGTAAAATTAGTGTAAATTTTGGAAAAAAATTGACGTTTTTTCGATTTCGTTACCGCTTTTTTATAGAACGTTACCGCTTGGCGGATTTTCTAGATCCGCCACTGTTGCTACTCTATATGTGGTTTGAATATTAGAATAATTATTAACTTTCTATTATCTTGTAATTCACTACACTTCTATATATATCTATACATATATACATGTATTTAATTAAGAAGATAAATATCGGTTGATCAATATATCAACAACCCTAAATCCTTTCTGACGTTATTAGGCGCAAGAGAGCGAGAAACATACTCTAAAAAGCCTAGCAGCATTATCTTGAGGAAGATTGAAAAGGTCACTTTTGGCCTCCCTTTCCTGTCATTACAACATTGTCAAATATATGTGTGTGTATATAGGAGAATGAGAAATCTAGAGAGATAAAGCCGACCTTTCGAAAATGAGAGCGAAAGGAGCAATAACAAGGGCTGCAATGAGGTTTCGATACGTAGCAAAAGTATAGTGATTCATGCCATGGTTAAGAGCAGCTTTGGCAATTATGACCAAACCTGCATTCCCAAATTGCAAGAATATGACATACAAATAAGGCTTTAGTGTTTCAAACTGCATGTTGGTTTGATGTTCTTGAACTCTATGTTTGTGTTTGTGTTTGTGTTTGTGTTTGTGTTTGTGTTTGTGTTTGTGTTTGTGTGTGTTTTGGGTGAGCAGAAGTGAATGGACTACTAGGGTTTATATATAGTATGGTAGTAGGCTCATGCATTTGCATGTCATGAGTAAGAGAAGCAATTTAGCACAATCATCTCTCTATACACAAGTTCCACAACTCCACTGTCATTAATGGAATCAGGGATGGATACCCATTTAATTACTTTATTATTTTAAAAGTTCCCACCACTTGTATATTCAAATAGTAAAGCCAATCAATCAAAGTGATCTTTTCATAAAACAAGGGTGATATCATATTGTATCTTTTATCATTTCCCACTAACATGTATTGGCGAACATACTCTCTTGTTTTATACGTTTGAGTCACATAAACAATATTCTGTTTCCAAACTACAACATATAAAGTTAACACGACAAGACGTGCGTCTAGGTATATATGTTTGAGTCGTATAAACCATATTTGTATCACTGGTGTATCTATCGCAACTACGTGTTTAAAGTTTAGAGTTTAGCATTTTACAGAGACTTAGTTTCAAGCTTTAGATAATTAGTTTCTATAATTAGACTACGCGTTTTGATTAAGGTAAAAAAACAATAGCTTTTACTTTTTATTTTCTAAACATGTATAACTATGCTCAAACTAACACTAGAATGCCTAATATGGGAAAATAAAATCAAAAACTATTGGTGATAATATCTCTATTATTTAATATTATTGTATTTGTGGATAAACTACAATGCTCTTGTTATGGAAGGTCCCTTTCATTCCCCCCTTTTATATATTTTTTCTTGTCATTGTTTTTAAAATGTATACCACTATTGCTACTTATCTACATGCTTTCCTATAAGATTACGATGGTCGTGTAAAGATACTGAAAAAAGGAAATTTCATTTACACTCCCTAGTTATTTTCACTTTGCAAAACGAAGCCTCCGAATTTCATAAACGTGACAAAATCCCCTAAAGGGAAAATATCAAAATTGTATATGTATAACACTTGCAAACTACCTTCAATTACCATGAATCCTGAATCTGTACATCGAACCTTATTGATCTTTAACCACAGCCTGATGAGTACGTCAACAAAACCGCAATAAAGATTATTCTAGTTTTCATACAAAAAAATTAAGTGAAACATATGTTATTATGTTCTAGTTTTCATACACTATAAAGATTATTCTTTACAAGATAAAATTTCAAGTATAAGTCCTTAATCGTTACCAGACCCGCGAAAGTTAAACTTTCAATTAGCTATCATCAAAGTATCGGTTCAAAGTCCTGTACTTTGTGACCGATTTTAGTCAGTTAAGTGAGGCTAGCTAGTTGGACATCAAAAGTAGTAAGTGCCTTGATCATCTCATTTTATATTTACATGTTATAACATCTACTAGTTTAGTGCTCATTTCTTTACGGGAATGGTATTCGTCATGCGCATCCACTTTCATTTTACCCCACTGCCAACAATAAAATGCCAATGGCACATTTTTGATTCACTTGTACTTATATAATTAACTAATAAAAATCAAAATAATTAATAGCATAATCGTGTATTTTGTAGGGATAAAAATGCAACTTGGAAGAATTCTTGTAATTGTTAGGGGCTGTTTGGTAACTTTTGAATGGTTAAGTGCTGAACCTGAACCAATAAGAGGTCTGAACCATTAAGTGCTGAACAGTAAGAGGTTTGAACTATTAAGTGCCAAACCAGTAAGAGGTCGAACCATTAAGAGCCAGTATAATGCTTAACCGTTCAGAAACAAATGTCTGACCAATTCAGATTATAGATCTTAATCATTCGGACTCAGTATAATACTTAACCACTCAGAGACAAATGTTTGAACCATTCAGACATCTGCTCACGAAACAAATCATTAAGTGCTCAACTAGTAAGAAGTCTGAACTATCAAGAGCTCCATTAAGATCTAAACAAACAGCCCCTTAGCCTTTTACATGAATTGGATATAAAGATAAAGCGTTTCAAAACTTTCAATCACGGAAAAGAAAAAACCTAAACCTAGAGGGTATGCATAGACAAGCATTGGTCAAAAAAGGGTCGTTCAAATTTTCAAAAGTGCCGATTCAACATTCCGGAGACCCAACGATCATTGGCAATTTAATACGTCACTGAAAGGCCACCATTGTTCATTAGAAATTGAGATTGGTCCAATTCTAGAATTCTGTCGAATGATATTTTAACAGAAATAATATGACATTTAGAGGTAAGAAAATATCCAGATCATGTATAATGGATAATACGTAAAGTAAATCAGACTTTGAATAGGCATTTTCTCATTTCACTATTTTGTGTTGTTTGGAATCGTACATGATAAATAAATCTATATATACTACAACTGAAAATACCTAACTAACTTTTCATGCCAACTAGGCTAACTAACAAATATATACAAAACAAATACACACGCTAATATGCCTCCTCAAACTGAATGAGGAGAACTAACAAATATATACAAAACAAATACACACTCTAATATGCCTCCTCAAACTCAATGAGGAGCATCCATGTGAAGTTTAGAACGTACGCTGTTAAAACGAACACCAAACAATCTTTTGGTCAAAATATCTGGAATCAGAAGCGTAGTGGAAACATATCGAACATGTAAAATACCCGCCAAAATCATATCACGAATAAATTGCAAGTCAATCTCCAAGTGTTTGGTGCACTAATGAAACACCAGGTTGACTGTAAGATATGTAGCTCCAATATTGTCACACCAAAGAGATAGTGGACATGTTATCGTAATATGTAATTCATGCAATGTAGATGTAATCCATCGTAACTCAGCAGCCGTATAAGCAAGCGCTTAGTACTCAGCCTCTGTACTCGACCTAGCAACTGTATGTTGTTTCTCTGAACTCCAACTGATAAGGTTGGGCCCAAGAAATAAACAATAACCTGTAGTAGAACGTCGATCATCGGGGGCATCTAGCCCAGTCATGTCACACCCTGTATTTCCCGGTGGGTCCGGACTTGGGGTACATGATGAGTTGATATCAAGATACCTAAATAACACCGCGGAAGTCTTGGGAATTAAAATACTGTTATAAATTATAATGTCTGGATGTTCAAAATAATATACAGACGGAAATGTATCAAAAGATCATAGGCGGATCGAAAAAAACAAAATGATTATGTAAGCAGACAACTAGGCTTCAATGCATGGAGTTGCAAATTTCACTTAAGCATTTATCGGGCAACTTCTAATCTATTACGTATCCTTGTAACATGTGCTTAGTCTTTTGAAGATATGTCAATTTTCACTGGTAAATACAAATAACCGACACATTTTGAAAATATTTCAAAATTGTTTTAAGTGCACTAGGCATATGTATTTTCATAAATAACTTAGGAAAATATAAAGATATCTTGTATACAGATTTACATGCTTGTCAATACATATGGGTCCCAATACTAAACACCGATAACAAGATTAAGCGACACGCCACTTTAACCCATAAAGGGCATCCCCAATATGGGTAGAAAAATATTTTATGATAGTATTAGCATCTGTCGGGTGTATGCCTACACCCCGTGCTTAAGTCGTGGGCATTTGAAATTAAATGGGTCGGGGATATCCAAGACACGGTCGCATTAACCCCCAATGTTTAAGTTATCAAGCAAAACAGATTAAAACGGGTTATGCGGATTTTTACTCACAATCCGACATTGATCCCATACCCGACCAAGCGGTAATAATTTACCGTATCCGAAGCCCGTATAGGGAAAATAGGTTAAGCGTATTTACCTGGCTTAATATCTTACAATCCAAGATATAATAATAAGCACACCCGATATAACAAAACAACTTAGCAAGGTTGCAATCTACTGGACGCCCTAGTTTGGAATGAATGATATAGTAATCTATTAGAATGTTAACGGGTCCTATTCAAGTCATAGACTTTGGACCGGTTAACTATAATATAATGAAAACGGTACGGTACGCTAGATTAAGCGGTGACCGGATAGAATGGAGTTTAAACCCTCACAAATACTAAGACTTATATATGTTGGTAAACATGATTACATTATGGAGTATAAAAGAAATTGAAGGAATTTGACCCAATTCGGTTAACTTACTGATGCGTGTCGAGTGTGATATATTTTTAACTATATTTTTAGCCCTTTTTAACACTTTGGTCAAGTTTTAAATTTATAAACAAGATATTCTACTAACACTAAACACACATATGGGCAAGTGCACCCATCGTGAGCATAGTATAGTGTTGGTAAGATATCGAGGTCGTCCAAGGACACAAGAGCTTTTAATACCGGTTTATCCTCAACGTCTAATCAAATCAAAAATTTTAGAAAAAGGTTTTAAACATGAAAATAAAAAGTAAAAATGCTAAAAATAAAAATAAAATAAAACAGATAGACAAGATGAATCACTTGGATCCGACTCGCCTTAAGTGTAACCTTTGATGTTTTCCGCACGTTTGCACTTTTTAAGATATTATCTTAGTTATAGTAGTAGGACCCTCTTGTGAAGGTGACGTTACCCTCAACCCAGTAGTTTGAGTTAGCAAGGATACAATCCTAAAGGGTTGGATTATTGAAAGATAATTAATTAAGTTATTAATGCGTAATGTGGTAGGCCCCTCTTTTGAAGGTGACGTTACCCTCGACTAAGTGGTTTGAGTCAGCAGGGATACAATCCCAAGTAGCCGGGTTAATGTATTAATAGAAGTTTACATATGAGGGGATCAAGCCATTCGCACCTCCGCCATCCAATACCAGTGGGTATTGAAGGAGGTCCTAGTAAGCTTGACCCAGGTCCTTGCAGGATCTATACACTGAACAAGGAAAGAACCTTACCAAACCATTCCCTTAACCCCCGACCAAGTAGCCAACATATCTCTATATAGACCGTAGAGATATGAATGGTGTAAATCTTTTATTTTATATAGACAGTAAAATAACGCCAAGACACCACGGACAAATGATAAGGAAGTTTCACCTTCAACATAAGAAACTAGTTATTAAAGTCATTAAAACATAACCAAATAAAAAGTGCGAAAAGATTAAAAAATAAAAGTATTACACTAAATACTTGTCTTCACCAAGTGATGTAAGAGGCTTAGGCAAACATGGCATTTGATTGTCAAACACTCTTACTATCAATCTTGGATCCTGAGACTACTACATACACTCTATGATGGATGATGGATGATGATGGTGGATGAGGGTGTTGTGATGGTGGTGGAGTATGGGTGAAGTGTGAGAGAGGTGGTTTGCCAAGGGATGCCTTTGAAGTGAACCAAGCACCCTATTTATAGCCTGCACAGAAGCCCGGACACGGCCCCGTGTCCATTGGGCACGGCCCCGTGTCCACCCACTTTCTCTTTCTTCATTAATTGCAGTTTGTCTGCATTAGTTGACAACGCCCCAGTGTCCGCTGGGCATGGCCCCGTGTGCAGAAGCGTATCTGTATTATCAAGATTTGCTTGGATTCTGCGAATCCTAGCGTTGACCATGGCCGTGTGGAGCTGGGCACGCCCCCCGTGTCGGGGTATAGAAGCTTCTACTCTTTTGTCCTTTCTGCAGACACTTGGGCACGCCCCCGTGTCCGCTGGGCACGGGGCGTGTTCAGCCTTCTGAAGTCTTGTTTTTGCTTGGGAAGATGCTGTCGAGGGGTCGGGCATGACACGTTTATTCCTTTTCTTGTATTTATGTTAGATTTTGCTGTGTTTTTGCTTCTTTTGTTCATTTAAGCTCTTTTAACCCTGAAAATACAAAAGGAAGACAAAAGCACACTTTTCCAACATTAGTACTAAAAAAGGGTTAGTTTAATGCCTCATTTGATGTAATTTATATGTTGCATTTTACACACATCAAATACCCCCACACTTGAATCTTTGCTTGTCCTCAAGCAAAACTCTTTATAATGTGGCTTCCACTCCCAAATGGAATGGGTAGAAGAGAAAGTTTTGGGCTTGTCTTGAGTGTCGGGATTCCAAGATCTTTATTAGGCTTTATTTTATGTTGTTTACAATCCTATTCGTTATGATTTATTTAGAACATTACATAAGAGAAATTACTTATTTGGGCATAACATGCCTCTTTAAAATTCCATTTATATACAAGTTCACATACCTCACGGGAGATCACTCAACACTCGGCCGAAGATGTATTTTTGTGAAACATCGAGACCGGCATGGAACTTACTTCTACCATATGCTTGCCAAGCAATCAATCCTCCTCCTTTTTAACTATAAACCTTTGTAAATATCAAGAGGACTTTTGGGGAAGGGTTAGGCTTGGGTTAAATGTATGTGGTTTTGGGTTAGTGGTTAGTAGAAAAGGGCGAAAGGCGTAAAAAGCGTCTGTTTTCGTAAAAGTTTTTGTTTTTGTGACTTTTTATTTGAATGAAGCATTTTTCAAACAAAGTTTCTTTTTGATGAACTTGTTTGTTTATTGCCAAGCTTCAAAGATTTTTTTTTTAAGGAATGTCACATGGAAACTGAGCTTTTTACTAAAATAAAGGGTTTAAAATAAAAACGATTTTGGTGGGTAAAAGGTGTTTGTTTTGTGGGTTTAGAAATGAAAAGGTTTAGGCTCAAAGGGGTTAACTAGGGAGTTTTTGGGTAGATGGTAAAAAAAAATAATGGTGTTGAAAGAAAAAGTTAGTCCTAATGCCTCCATCATTTTACTTACTTGGGTTTGAGTTGGTAAGGACCGGGAATGTATCGTCATGGCAAGTTCTAGAGTCGTAAGAAACCAAATGGCTATTCACACAAGAAACAAAAGATGAGCATTTAGTTTAAAAGATGTGTATTTATATGCTCAATTAAAGGCTCAAAACTCACTTTTTGTGGGAATGAGTTTTTAATGTGATCAACTATATATAATCAAATTTTAACTAGATTTGTCATGCCGTTTCGTAATTTTCTTATGTTGGTTCTTTTTATCACGACGCTATCGGTTGTAAATTTATAAAAATATAACCTTTTTAGAACTTGTTATTCCCAATTTAAAACAAGACAAGTAAAAAACGAAAAGTTTTTGAAAAAAATTTGGGGTGTTTAGTGGTTCCAATAGAGTTTTGTGTAAGGCTTGTAATTAGGACTTGCAAAATTCAAGGTTTTAGCATCCCCCCCCCCCACACTTAAATTACACATTTTCCTCAATGTGTCCCAAAAATAAGTTTTTAGGTTGATTGAATGTGTAAAAACAAAAATTTATGCTACTGGGCGTCTGGACACGGGTCGTGGTGACCGAGCACGGCCCCGTGTTCAGATTGCCAGCAACAGAAAGTAACAGTGTAACACCTCGGAATTTTGTGCCAAATAAATAAATGACACGTGTCGCTTACGACAAAAATAATATAAACCCGGATTTAATTAAGATATGCGGTAGGATTTTCGAATATGTCGACATGTTAATTTTCTATCTCTGAGCGACTTCGTCATTATGAATCCCAAGACCCTAAGAAAAATTAATAAGCATCTAATATAACTTAATCCGGTAATTACTAATAATCAAAAGTGTCCAAGTTTGCTAATATTGGATTTTAAAGAAAATAATGCAATACAAATAATGGTTCTTAAACCCCATCCTTGTGCAAGCCCATAATACATTGTGATATCTGACCAGGCATGGGTTAAAAGGGGCCTCATACTGACTTGTCCCAGATTCAAAAACATGTATTGCAAGTTGACCATTCAATGCTTGAAAGGTTAATTTTTTTCCTCTGTTAAGCGCTTACGGACCGTAAGGGTCCTGCCTTACGGACCGTAAGGGGGTGAAGGGGTAAAAATGTTTCCGCCATAGGCTTACGGACCGCAAGGGCCATGCTATACGGTCCGTAAGCGACGCCCAACGACAGAAAGTTGGCTGTTGGCTGTTGTAAACGGTAAAACATTAATGTAAGGATCTTTCCAAAGATATGGGCGACCCCTAATCATCTCCTAGCACTATGGGACAGTTGTTGAACATCAAGGAGCCCTTGTAGACCTTGTTGTGATGATCTTAATGATCTTCATTGCCTATAAAAGGCCACATTATGCAACAAGTTTACTCACACCTTCATCTGCATTTGAGGACCACTTCTGGAGCTCAACTTCCTCTCAAGTGTTCCCTAATCAAGCTTAGGACTTCAGTAAGTGTTCTAATCCTTTCTAAATTGAGTTTAGCTTAGTTATTTAGCTAGAAATCAAACCGTCGTAATTACGGTTTGACTTCGAGATTAGTCAACAATGGCTCAGTCATATCTCGAACTAAAAGTAGTTATAAGTTGGTATTTATGTGGGTAATAAACCCTTAAAAGGGTTCCCCCTGATCACCACTCTAACTAGGTCAAAAGTCGAGTCAAACGTGTACTTAAAAAGTCAACGAAAAGTTTAAAATGCGATTTACGCAAGATTAACAATGTAAAACACTTATAACCTGTTTTATCATTAATATAACTTAGTAATTAGTGTAAGGACATGTCTAAACATGTTCAGCTCGACGATTTACTATAAGGACCCGGTTCGGAACTGAAAGTCACATAGTTTGACTTTCACTTGGACTTTCAGTTCTGACCCGTTATGGTCTGTTTCAAAAATACCGTAGAGCCTTATTTGGACCAGATTACATGCTAGTATAACCCTCTGTGATTATACACCTCGGATCATGAGTTATCCAATTAATATGCATGATTCCGTTAATTACCCATATGTTGACCATTATGCCCTTATTGCCTTAAAACGTGATTTTTGGAAATGTAAAAGAGTAGAAACTTTAATTACTGATATATAAACGTGTATGCAAAGTTTGACATCAATTTGAATTGTAGATTAAGAGTTATGCTCATTATCGCAAAATAAATGCTTTATGTTACTAAAATGGCGTAATTAGCGTATAACCTAGTTAAGCCTACTTTTTGGTATCAAACTTAATACCCACTGATGTAATATATTATTTTGGGATTTTTAAATATTTTTAATAAATTTTAGACTGAGCATAACTAGTAGTCGTAGGCTTAATCCGGTAATTGTCGGTTTTGCCCTTACGGACCATAAAATGAGTTTTACATATCTAAACAACTTCAAACCTTTTGCTACTAATCACATACGATAAATAGATTATTTTAAGCCTTCTGGAAATATAAAAATATCATATTTAAGTATTGAACCCGGAAATGGCCTTTAATCGCCTTATTAAGCGTTTTTAACGCAAAGTATGTAACAAAATTATATTGGACATACCCGGGTTGATACCTACTGATATAAGAGGCAAATTTCGATATTTTAACAGTAAGCAAAGGTTGATAAACTCAGACTCCAGTTTTGAGCTTTTCGGCTTATGTGAAATTACCAAAATACCCCTACAGGGCCTAGTTGGTGTTTAAACACGTTTCGGGCATAATGAAAGGCATCTTACTGATGTCACAACATATTTGAGGCATAATTAACTTAGGAGACCTGTCTATAACTCTCATGAATACCCGTCACGCTTTTTTTTCGCGTACGATTCGGGTTATGTAACAAGTTTACATAAATTAGCCGAGACGGGTCAAACCTTAACGGTTTTATCTCAAAATCCAGAATGTGAATAATAAACCCATATTGAACAAGTCTTCAAACTTGTCGGGTCTAAATCACATTCTATTCGGTCTTCGCTTAATCGTGCGTACGAACCGTATCTTTGAAACTAGCCGGTCTAAGCTTAAGCTTAATTAAAGACCCGTTAGGATTCTAATAGGTTAATTTAAACCTGCGTTCCAGATTAGGAGACCAGTAAAAGCTATCTTCAATTTATTTCGATTAAGGATTTATACTTGCAAAGGTAAATACTTTTAACTTATTTTCCGTTATACGGGCTTGGGTTACGGTATTTAAAATACCGCTTGGTCGGGCAATTGACCCCAACTCGTTAGTAGTTGGGTATTATCAATGTGACCCGTTCAAAAATTTGTTTTGTTGGCTTTACGCCTTTGGGGGCTTAATGACCATGTCCCGGATATCCTTGGCAGCATTTTACGAAATGGCCACGACCCTGACATCCGGGTGTAGGCGTACACCCGGCATTATGTCCATGACTATAAAGGTATAGCCGTTGGTTTTCCCGCCACGGTTTTATACTATGTGGTGTGTCTATTAAACTTTAACCCGGCACGACCCGGGCGACCAAACGCATAGTAAACATGTAATTCTTTACAAGATTTAATTATAAATTATCCCAAGTTATAAAGAGCTTGTGCCTTGTGCATTAAAATCAATTTTATTAAACATATTACTAAAGTGTCGGTTGAATGTATTTACCAGTGTAAACTGACGTATTTTCCCAAAAAGATTAAATGCAGGTACTAAACGTAATTGGCTGGCCATGTCTCCTTAGCATCTTAAAGAGTTTTGCAAGCATAAGGATGCCTTCATCTGTTGAACAATACTTTTATTATTATTACTGATCCCCTATGGATTTTATTTCAACAATGGTGATACTTTGATATTACAAATAAAGTTGAAATATATTTATCTTTATGCTTCCGTTGTGCATTCATATATTGTGTGGTTTGACTATATTGTTGCCAACTACCTCACGATAATCCCCCACCGGGCCCACCGGTGAGACACGTGGAAATCGGGGTGTGACAGGTTGGTATCAGAGCCAACACTGAGTGAATTAAACACTAGCCTTTGTGTTTAATCTCAGTTACACAATTGCACATTCTTGAGTCTAGACAAGAACATAGGACAAATTCGAATTGTTATTCCAGTTTGTCTTTTATTGTTTATTGTTATTTAAAGTTTTGAAAGCAGGAAATATGCCACCAGCAATCAGACGAGGAAGAGGCAAAGGAACGATCATTACTCACAATGATCACGAAGCTGGACCCTCGAACATGCGAGCTCCTTCTAGTACAAGAAGTGAGGAACCACAGAGATGAAGAAGAAACCTCTTTGAACCTGCGAGACATTCTACCCCGCATAGCTCAACACCCTCATACCGTCATTCATTTGGACCAGATTCAGAAAATAATCCCAATAACCCTCAACCATCCTTTATACCTCTCCAGCGATCTGCTTCGCACCGATCTTATGGCGATCCTTCACCTTCCTTCGTAGGACAGTTTAACCTGGCGGATTATGTCCAAGAGCCAATAGGGTATAACCCTCTAGGACCAGAGGATCACTTTTCTAAAGATAATGCAGTGGATATGGACAAGGATACATATCCCGTCGAGCGTGCACGGGGTACTCCCAACCATCCAATCGAGATTTCTGATGGGTCATCCTTCCATGGAACACCCTATCAAGGTCCCGACAGCTACCAGACGAGGTTTGACCAATGTAATTGGTACTTTACACCTTCACATCATTTCTCGCCACATGACCAGCAGCAGCAACAGGATCCTTCGGAGGATTCGCGGTTCGTGGAAGTTACGCCACCGCCACCGCCACCGGTTCAACCAGTAATTCCAGATCCGCCAAGGCGTAGAAGATCAGGCGCACGGATGTCTACCCGAGGAGGGGAATTCCATTTCAACACTCCCCGCCACTCGAGTGCTAGTCACTTTCCGTCAGTGCCTGAAGAAGAACCACAACTAGGGGCACCTTCTGGTCACCCTGCAGAGGTGAATTCTGCACCAGTTGCACCACCTCCGCCACCATTCGGATATGACAATCCGATACCAGTGTACGGCGCTTCCACCGCGTACAATCCGTTTGAGCAGCCGACTCACACGCACTACAACTATAACTATGATGCCGATCCATACGTGGTAGCGGCAAATTACAATGCCCTCTATGGAACCTCTTGGAGACCAGATTACTCAGCTCATGGGTATCCAATACCTCCTAGACCTTCGGTTCAGCAACCGTCGCAACAGCCACGTTTTTCTCCACCGGAGCAAGAAGAAATACTCCACCGTGTGGAACGAGACTTCGAACAAGAACGAAAGAGTAATCGTGGATTTCTCAAGGGCCTAGCAAACCTACTAAAAGGGAGGAAGAAACGAGATCATTAGTCTCCTTATGTATTGTTGTATTTACAATTTAGTCCCTGCGTGGACATTTATCGTATTTCAGTCCCTACGTGGACTTATCTTTTAGTCCCTGCGCGGACATCTATCTTGTATTGGTCCCTGCGTGGACTTATTTTTCTATAAACCTCTGCGTAGGTATTCATTTATTTAAGAAGTCCCGTTTAGGGCAGCGTCTAATCATATTTGAAATTTATGGAATGTTATGTTATGAATTTAAATTTGTTAATTATAAATGAAATAAATCAAAAATCATTCCTTTTAAATTTAAATCTGCCTAAATAAAGAATCTTAAGAGTGAAACCTAGCCAGGTGTCTTTATAAGACCCGGCCAAGATGGTAAGACCTGATTAAAAGATTCAGATTCCAAGTTAACCTCGGTAATCATGTTAACATTCATGGCAGATGTGATTCGTTAAAATCGCACGCGTCATTCTTATATAAGAATCCTTTTAAGGGTTCCAAAGCCCAAATTAATGATTTGTAAATCATGGGTTAAAATCGTCAATAAAGATGATCACTTATTAAACATCCATTAGCGATGTAGTGCCTACGGGCCAAACTTATTAAACATTCATTAGCGATGTAGTGCCTACGGGCCAAATTTGTTCAACATCCATTAGTGGTGTAATGCCTACGGGCCATAATTATTGTCACATAAGACAAAAGGCAGTGGTAGTCTATGACTCCCTGTCAGAAAAGGTAAAAGGACTACGGTTCAAACCTTCATGCCTTGATTCTCTGTAATCCCGGCTAATATTATAAAAACGTCCTCGTGACTAGGCTTTTATGCCACTAACAATATTGTTTGTAATTAGGATAAGTTATATTCAAATCCTAAATAAAAAGTGAGTAACAAATTAACCAGATATGGTCTCTGTTTACCATGGTTAATGAATTGCCATAAAAGACAATTCCATAATAAACTCCTAAATAAAATTTTTTTCGTTATCTTCTGTAACAGATTCAAGTTACCATGGCTGATCCTAGTGCGGAGAATAGTCACTCGAAAGAAGACGAATACGATAACGCCCAGGTTCATTTGACGGGCGCAGAATTGAAAGCTCTTGTCGACAATGCTGTTAAGGCAGCCCTGGATCGACAATACGAGGAGTATACTGAATCCCGGAGCAGAACCATATCCAAACCACACTCAAAGCCGAAAACCCACTTAAAATCTCACAGCAAACCACCGTCTAAGCCCAAAAAGGACGATGATAATCACTCATCCAATGAAAACAGTGTCCGTCCAAAAAGAGTGTATACTGATGCATCACGCGCCAGGGGCTATACCTACAAGTATTTTGTATCTTGTAAACCCCGAGATTTCACCGGGGAGAAGGGAGCGGTCGATTGTATGACGTGGCTAGACGAGATGGATACCGTGGTGGACATCAGTGGGTGCGCAGAGAAAGATGTGGTAAAGTTTGTTTCACAATCATTTAAGGGCGAGGCCCTGGCTTGGTGGAGGTCTTTGGTTCAGGCCTCGGGAAAGGCTGTTCTATACAGCATGACATGGGAGGAATTCATTTCTCTCATCAAGGAGAATTACTGCCCTCAACATGAGGTTGAAAAGATCGAGACCGACTTTCTATCGTTGGTTATGACAAACCTTGACTGTCAAGCTTACCTCACGAGCTTCAACACGATGTCCCGGTTGGTTCCATATCTGGTAACATCGGAGCCAAAGAGAATCACTCGTTTTATCGGTGGGTTAGCCCCCGAGATAAAGGCAAGCGTAAAGGCCTCTCGGCCAGCGACCTTCAGATCTGTAGCTGACATTTCTTTGTCCCTCACTCTGGACGCGGTCCGACAAAGATCGCTGAGGAACAAAGAAGCTGAGAAGAGAAAGCGTGAAGATGATACTTCCCGGAGGTCGGCAAGAAACACCGTGGGAACGCTGATAACAAGAGAGGATCGGAGTCAAGGAAGGATGGGCAACAGTCTGGTGAGAAGCCCAAGTGCAAGAATTGCAAGAGACATCACTTTGGAAAGTGTAGACTCGAATCAAACTCGCAGACTCAGTCGAAGTCGTATGCTTGCGGGTTATGCAAGTCCAAGGACCACAAGACCGTGGATTGCAAAAAGATAAAGGATGCAACCTGCTACGGCTGCAACGAGAAAGGGCACATTAAAAGCAACTGCCCTAAATATGCCAAGAAGCCGGAGGAAACCAAGAAGACCAATGCAAGAGTCTTCAGGATGGAGGCGAAGGAAGCAGTGCTAGATGATAACGTGATCACAGGTACTTTCCTCGTAAATGATATCTTTGCAAGAGTACTTTTTGATTCGGGCGCTGATAAGTCTTTCGTAGATCATAAATTTTGCAAATTGCTGAATATGCCTGTCAAAACCTTAAATGTGAATTACGAGGTAGAGCTAGCAGATGGCACCATAGAAACCGTCTCCACTGTTTTAGATGGATGTGTGATATCCATTAAGAACCACTCTTTTCCTCTATCTCTACTTCCCTTTAAATTGGCCTGTTTTGACCTAGTATTGGGTATGGACTGGTTATCTCACAACCAGGCCCAAATCGTCTGCAACAGAAAGCAAGTGGTGATAAAGACTCCGTCTGGTGAATCGCTTACCATTCGGGGAGATACCCAGTACGGATTGCCTGAGCAAGTGACTATGCTCAAGGCTTCAAAATGTCTAAAGAAGGGTTATGTCATCTACATGGCACAAGTGATTATTGAAGAGCCCAAACCGAAGATAGAAGACATTCCCGTCATTTCGGAATATCCAGAAGTTTTCCCTGAAGATCTACCTGGTCTGCCACCGGATAGGCTAGTGGAATTCAGGATTGATATCATCCCTGGAGTAGCACCTATTGCTAGAGCACCTTACAGGCTAGCACCAACCGAAATGAAGGAGTTGAGGACCCAGCTGGATGAACTGCTAGCTAAAGGTTTCATCAAACCTAGTTCGTCTCCATGGGGAGCACCGGTCCTGTTTGTTAAGAAAAAGGACGGATCGATGCGTCTGTGCATCGATTACCGCGAGCTTAATAAAGTCACGATAAAGAATAGATATCCCTTGCCGAGGATCGACGATTTGTTCGATCAGTTACAAGGGGCAAGTTACTTCTCGAAGATTGACTTGAGGTCAGGCTACCATCAACTGAAAGTCAGAGATGAAGACGTACATAAAACCGCATTTAGGACTCGTTACGGTCACTACGAGTTCCTAGTGATGCCTTTTGGGCTCACAAATGCACCGGCTGCGTTCATGGATCTCATGAATCGCGTCTTCAAGCCGTACTTAGACAAATTCGTCATCGTTTTCATCGACGACATTCTTATCTACTCTATGAACCGAGCTGACCATGAGAAACACCTGCGTTGTATTCTCAAACTCCTGCATCATGAGAAACTCTATGCCAAATTCTCTAAGTGCGAATTCTAGCTTCGAGAAGTCCAATTTCTAGGACATGTTGTCAGCGAGCGTGGTATCCAAGTGGATCCCGCTAAAGTTGAAGCTGTCATGAATTGGCAAGAGCCAAAGACGCCTACAGAAATTCGTAGTTTCCTGGGGTTAGCAGGATATTACAGGCGATTCATTGAAAAATTTTCAAGGATTGCTGCGCCCTTAACTTCCCTGACCAAGAAGAAGATAAAATTTGTTTGGGGCCCTAAGCAGCAAGAGTCCTTTGATATTCTGAAGCAAAGGTTGAGCAACGCTCTTGTACTGACATTGCCTGAAGGTACCGAGGAGTTCGTAATTTACTACGACGCATCACACACTGGCATGGGGTGTGTGCTCATGCAGAAAGGCAAGGTTATTGCCTATGCTTCGAGACAGTTAAAGGTGCACGAAAAGAATTACACCACCCATGACTTAGAGCTGGGTGCCGTTGTGTTCGCACTAAAACTGTGGAGGCATTATCTGTATGGTATCAAGTTTGTAATCTACTCGGATCATAAGAGCCTTCAACATCTGTTTAATCAGAAGGAATTGAACATGAGGCAACGCCGTTGGATGGAGACCTTAAATGATTATGATTGTGAAATCAGATATCATCCCGGCAAGGCGAATGTAGTCGCTGATGCCTTGAGTAGAAAGGAAAGGGTGAAACCCATCCGAATCAATGCCAAGAGCATCGAAATGGAGAATAATTTGATTGAAAGGTTGTTAGCCGCACAGCGAGAAGCTATGTTGGAAGCTAACTATCCTAAAGAAAAGCTAGGGGTGACTGAGGAGCAGTTAACTCTTAGCAAGGACGGGATTTTACGATTGAATGGACGAATATGGGTTCCACTTTATAGAGGACTACGAGATGTTATCCTCCAGGAAGCCCATAGTTCCAAATATTCTGTTCACCCGGGAGCTGATAAGATGTATCAGGATCTAAAAGCAAATTATTGGTGGATAGGCTTGAAAAAGTCTGTAGCCTCTTATGTAGCCAAATGCTTGACTTGTGCGCAAGTCAAAGCTGAGCATCAAAAGCCGCCTGGCTTGCTACAACAGCCTGAACTTCCCGAATGGAAGTGGGAATGCGTAACTATGGATTTTATTACCAAGTTACCCAAGACGAGGAAAGGGAATGACACAATATGGGTTATAGTTGACAGACTGACTAAGTCAGCACATTTCTTACCCATCAAGGAGACTTATAGCTCCGACATGTTAGCCCAGTTATACGTTGATAAGATTGTAGCCTTACATGGCATACCTGTGTCTATTATCTCCGACAGGGATACTAGATACACGTCGCATTTCTGGAAACGTTTCCAGCAATCTTTGGGCACACGTTTGAATTTTAGTACGGCTTACCATCCTCAGACAGACGGTCAGAGTGAGCGTACTATTCAGACGTTGGAAGACATGCTACGTGCATGTGCTATCGATTTAGGTGGTAGTTGGGATAAGAACCTACCATTAATTGAATTCTCCTACAACAATAGCTACCATACCAGCATTAAGGCTGCGCCCTTCGAGGCATTATATGGTAGAAAGTGTAGATCGCCTGTTTGTTGGGCGGAAGTTGGAGATGTCCAATTATCAGGACCAGAGATAGTCTTTGAAACGACGGACAAGATTGTCCAGATTCGAGACCATCTCAAAGCTGCCCGAGATAGGCAGAAAAGTTACGCAGATCCAAAGCGTAAAGATTTTCATTTCGAAGTAGGTGAAAAAGTGTTACTTAAAGTATCACCCTGGAAGGGGGTGATGCGTTTCGGCAAGAAAGGCAAACTAAGCCCGAGATACATAGGACCTTTCGAGGTTATCGAACGTTTCGGGTCCGTTGCCTATAAGTTAAACTTGCCAGAAGAGCTCAATGGAATTCACAATGTGTTCCACATCTGCAATCTAAAGAAGTGCTTCGCGGATGAATCACTCGTAATACCACATACAGATGTGCATATTGATGAGAGCTTGAAATTTGTGGAAAAACATTTGTCGATTGAAGATCGACAGGTAAAGAAGCTTCGAAGGAAGCATGTACCTATTGTTAAGGTCAAGTGGGATGCCCGAAGAGGTCCCGAATTCACGTGGGAGGTTGAATCCACGATGAAAGAAAAATACCCTTATTTGTTCCAGTAAATCTCGGGTCGAGATTTATTTTAAGGGGGTGAGGATGTAACACCTCGGAATTTTGTGCCCAATAAATAAATGACACGTGTCGCTTACGACAAAAATAATATAAACCCGGATTTAATTAAGATATGCGGTAGGATTTTCGAATATGTCGACATGTTAATTTTCTACCTCTGAGCGACTTCGTCATTATGAATCCCAAGACCCTAAGCAAAATTAATAAGCATCTAATATATCTTAATCCGGTAATTACTAATAATCAAAAGTGTCCAAGTTTGCTAATATTGGATTTTAAAGAAAATAATGCAATACAAATAATGGTTCTTAAACCCCATCCTTGTGCAAGCCCATAATACATTGTGATATCTGACCAGGCATGGGTTAAAAGGGGCCTCATACTGACTTGTCCCAGATTCAAAAACATGTATTGCAAGTTGACCATTCAATGCTTGAAAGGTTAATTTTTTTTCCTCTGTTAAGCGCTTACGGACCGTAAGGGTTCTGCCTTACGGACCGTAAGAGGGTGAAGGGGTAAAAATGTTTCCGCCATAGGCTTACGGACCGCAAGGGCCATGCCATACGGTCCGTAAGCGACGCCCAGCGACAGAAAGTTGGCTGTTGGCTGTTGTAAACGGTAAAACATTAATGTAAGGATCTTTCCAAAGATATGGGCGACCCCTAATCATCTCCTAGCACTATGGGACAGTTGTTGATCATCAAGGAGCCCTTGTAGACCTTGTTGTGATGATCTTAATGATCTTCATTGCCTATAAAAGGCCACATTGTGCAACAAGTTTACTCACACCTTCATCTGCATTTGAGGACCACTTCTGGAGCTCAACTTCCTCTCAAGTGTTCCCTAATCAAGCTTAGGACTTCAGTAAGTGTTCTAATCCTTTCTAAATTGAGTTTAGCTTAGTTATTTAGCTAGAAATCAAACCGTCGTAATTACGGTTTGACTTCGAGATTAGTCAACAATGGCTCAGTCATATCTCGAACTAAAAGTAGTTATAAGTTGGTATTTATGTGGGTAATAAACCCTTAAAAGGGTTCCCCCTGATCACCACTCTAACTAGGTCAAAAGTCGAGTCAAACGTGTACTTAAAAAGTCAACAGAAAGTTTAAAATGCGATTTATGCAAGATTAACAATGTAAAACACTTATAACCTGTTTTATCATTAATATAACTTAGTAATTAGTGTAAGGACATGTCTAAACATGTTCAGCTCGACGATTTACTATAAGGACCCGGTTCGGAACCGAAAGTCACATAGTTTGACTTTCACTTGGACTTTCAGTTCTGACCCGTTATGGTCTGTTTCAAAAATACCGTAGAGCCTTATTTGGACCAGATTACATGCTAGTATAACCCTCTGTGATTATACACCTCGGATCATGAGTTATCCAATTAATATGCATGATTCCGTTAATTACCCATATGTTGACCATTATGCCCTTATTGCCTTAAAACGTGATTTTTGGAAATGTAAAAGAGTAGAAACTTTAATTACTGATATATAAACGTGTATGCAAAGTTTGACATCAATTTGAATTGTAGATTAAGAGTTATGCTCATTATCGCAAAATAAATGCTTTATGTTACTAAAATGGCGTAATTAGCGTATAACCTAGTTAAGCCTACTTTTTGGTATCAAACTTAATACCCACTGATGTAATATATTATTTTGGGATTTTTAAATATTTTTAATAAATTTTAGACTGAGCATAACTAGTAGTCGTAGGCTTAATCCGGTAATTGTCGGTTTTGCCCTTACGGACCATAAAATGAGTTTTACATATCTAAACAACTTCAAACCGTTTGCTACTAATCACATACGATAAATAGATTATTTTAAGCCTTCTGGAAATATAAAAATATTAGATTTAAGTATCGAACCCGGAAATGGCCTTTAATCGCCTTATTAAGCGTTTTTAACGCAAAGTATGTAACAAAATTATATTGGACATACCCGGGTTGATACCTACTGATATAAGAGGCAAATTTCAATATTTTAACAGTAAGCAAAGGTTGATAAACTCAGACTCCAGTTTTGAGCTTTTCGGCTTATGTGAAATTACCAAAATACCCCTACGGGGCCTAGTTGGTGTTTAAACACGTTTCGGGCATAATGAAAGGCATCTTACTGATGTCACAACATATTCGAGGCATAATTAACTTAGGAGACCTGTCTATAACTCTCATGAATACCCGTCACGCTTTTTTTTCGCGTACGATTCGGGTTATGTAACAAGTTTACATAAATTAGCCAAGACGGGTCAAACCTTAACGGTTTTATCTCAAAATCCAGAATGTGAATAATAAACCCATATTGAACAAGTCTTCAAACTTGTCGGGTCTAAATCACATTCTATCCGGTCTTCGCTTAATCGTGCATACGAACCGTATCTTTGAAACTAGCCGGTCTAAGCTTAAGCTTAATTAAAGACCCGTTAGGATTCTAATAGGTTAATTTAAACCTTCGTTCCAGATTAGGAGATCAGTAAAAGCTATCTGCAATTAATTTCGATTAAGGATTTATACTTGCAAAGGTAAATACTTTTAACTTATTTTCCGTTATACAGGCTTGGGTTACGGTATTTAAAATACCGCTTGGTCGGGCAATTGACCCCAACTCGTTAGTAGTTGGGTATTATCAATGTGACCCGTTCAAAAATTTGTTTTGTTGGCTTTACGCCTTTGGGGGCTTAATGACCATGTCCCGGATATCCTTGGCAGCATTTTACGAAATGGCCACGACCCTGACATCCGGGTGTAGGCGTACACCCAACATTATGTCCATGACTATAAATGTATAGCCGTTGGTTTTCCCGCCACGGTTTTATACTATGTGGTGTGTTTATTAAACTTTAACCCGGCACGACCCGGGCGACCAAACGCATAGTAAACATGTAATTCTTTACAAGATTTAATTATAAATTACTCCAAGTTATAAAGAGCTTGTGCCTTGTGCATTCAAATCAATTTTATTAAACATTTTACCAAAGTGTCGGTTGAATGTATTTACAAGTGTAAACTGACGTATTTTCCCAAAAAGATTAAATGCAGGTACTAAACGTAATTGGCTGGCCATGTCTCCTTAGCATCTTAAAGAGTTTCGCAAGCTTAAGGATGCCTTCGTCTGTTGAAAAATACTTTTATTATTATTACTGATCCCCTGTGGATTTTATTTCAACAATGGTGATACTTTGATATTACAAATAAAGTTGAAATATATTTATCTTTATGCTTCCGCTGTGCATTCATATATTGTGTGGTTTGACTATATTGTTGCCAAC
This sequence comes from Helianthus annuus, assembly GCF_002127325.2. Taxonomy (NCBI): domain Eukaryota; kingdom Viridiplantae; phylum Streptophyta; class Magnoliopsida; order Asterales; family Asteraceae; genus Helianthus; species Helianthus annuus. Next base: position 52,606,294 of record NC_035444.2, on the reverse strand, counting down.
TACGTCACGATAATCCCCCACCGGGCCCACCGGTGAGACACGTGGAAATCGAGGTGTGACAAACAGAAGGCTGGGCACGGGGGCGTGTTCAGTGAGCACGCCCCATGTCCAGTTACCTGAACTGGGCGATTTTCTGCAGATCCTTCAGCACGGGGCGTGTTGGCTGGGCACGGCCCATGCTGAACTTGCTGTAATGAAGAAAAATTGTCGGGTGGCTCTGTTTTTGTGCATGGGGTGTTGGTTCAAGCTTCCCTTAGTATCCTTCACCATCCCGAGTGTGTTTTATTCCTGAAAATTAAAACTAAACTAGAAAGCATAAAGGTTAATCTAAACTAAGGATAGTTCCGCGGAATGCCTCCGTGGTGCGCCACGTTTATAAGGGTCCTCGGCTAAACCCAAAGCCAGTCATATGTTACCCAAGTGGGATGGGTTGCATCCCATGTTGCACCGTCGGAGAGCATCATCCAAACTTGAGTCTATGACTTTCATGTAGTTGACCGGGTCATCATCTTCTACTCTTTTCCCAACTCCAAACTTCATTTCCTTGTCCCCAACCCTCAATGTTAGTGTTCCCCCATTCATGTCTACCATTTCGTGGCCTAGCTAGGAAGGGCCTCCCTAAGATGAGGGGTACTTCAGTATCTTCCTCCATATCTAGTATGACAAAGTCGGCTGGAAAGACAAAGTCTCCGACTTTAACCAATAGATTTTCAGCGACACCCTGTAGGTATTTGACGGACCTATCGGCGAGTTGTATGCTCATTTTCGTAGGGCTTGTTTTCCCTAGTCCGAGTCGGTCAAACATTGAAGCGGGCATGAGGTTGATGCTAGCCCCAAGATCGGCTAGTGCATTGCGTATGGGTGAGTCCTCGATTGAACAAGGAATGGTAAAGCTTCCGGGGTCGATCTTCTTTTGTGGGAGTTTGTTGAGTAGTAAGGCGGAGCATTCTTCGCTTAAATTAACTAATTGGAATGATTCAATTTTCCTTTTGTGAGTGAGAAAGTCCCTCATGAATTTTGAATATTTAGGCATTTGGGTTAGGACTTCCACAAATGGAATATTGACATGCAATTGCTTTAGTAGATTTACGAATTTTGTGAATTGCTCATCGGTCTTTTGGCGAAGTAACCGACCGGGATAAGGCACCGGAGGATTCTTGGGTGGCTCTTGGCTTGGCGTAGGAGTCGTCTCTTTTTGGGGTGTTGATGAAGCTGTGGTTTGGCTTGGTGAACTCCTTTCAGTTGTGGGAAGCGGAGCTTCCTCGGGACCTACGGTACGGTTACTCAATGTGATGAGATGTACTTGCGCCTTTGGGTTTGTTTCGGTATTGCTAGGTAACGCGCCTTGTGGTCTCTCAGAGAAATTTTGAGCTAGTTGATTTAATTGTTTTTCAATGTTTTGAATACTAGCTTGTTGGTTTCTAAAATTCGAATCTAATTGTTGAAATCGATCCGAGTTTTTCTTATCGGAGTCAGAGATGAGGCGTGAGACAGTGTCTTCAAGCCTCTCTCGTCCCCGTTGTTGTTGTTGAGAGAAATTTTGTGACTCATTGCGTGGTTGTTGAAAGTTTGTTCTTTGGTTTTGCTTTTATTGGTTACTACTATTGCCAGGTTCTCTCCAACCAAGGTTAGGGTGGTTATGCCATCCTTGGTTGTAGGTACCTGTCGGAGGACCTGACGGCCTAGGTCGATTATCAATGTAGTTTATCGTTTCCGTTTGATTATCCATTTCTTTCATACAACTCCAATTTTCATGTGGCCCACCACACCCTTCACAAGCCATAACCGAGGCCGTTTTTACCATTTCTAACTTTGTGATTTTTGAAGAAAGAGCCTCGATTTGAGCTTGTAAAGAAGTGCTTTCGTCAATCTTATGGGCGCCCGAGGCAATAGATTTATTGCCTCGGGGAGTGTGCCACTGAAAATTGTTTTGAGTGATTTCCTCAATTTGATTATAAATTTCATTTGGGCGGCGATTACCTAAAAGTCCCCCGGAGCTAGAGTCAAGTGTTTGTCTTGTGTGTGGCAACAACCCATTGTAGAAAGTGGATACTTGTTGCCATACCGCAAGACCATGATGAGGACACTTTCTTAGTAGCTCCTTGAACCTTTCCCAAGTTTCATATAAGGATTCCCCATCCTCTTGTGAGTATGTATTAACTTCAGTCATTAATTTAGCCGTTTTAGCAGGAGGGAAATACTTATACAGAAACTTTTGGGCTAGTTCATCCCAGGTGTTTACCGAACCAACTGGGAGGGTATTAAGCCAAGCCCTAGCTTGGTCTTTTAGTGAAAATGGAAACATTCGTAGGCGGATGGCGTCATTTGATGCTCCGTTGATCCGAAAAGTATCACATATTATCAAAAAGTTGGTAATATGTAAAGGGGGATCTTCATCCGCAAGCCCGTGGAAGGTTGCGGAGTTTTGAAGCATTTGGATCAAATGCGGCCAAAGTTCGAAGTTGTTGGCATCGACATTCTGTGCATTGATAGCGGCGCCAAGATTACCTATGGTGGGCCGTAGGTAATCCATGAGGGTACGTTGATCCGACATTGGAAGTAGGTCCCCCGAAACTTTCTCTTGGTTTTTAGCTTTAAGCCTTTTTCTTAGAAAGCGTTCGGGTTCGTCTAGAGGTTCTTTTATGTCTCTACTGGAACTGGAGCTCATACACTACGTAGAAAGTTCAGGTGTTGCGCCTGGGTTCCAAGTCCTACAATAAAAACAAAAAGAACGTTGGTCAGAAGCTTCACCACGGCCCCGTGCTCAAATGAACACGGCCCCGGGGTCGGAGTTACAGTGATTGTTTTCCGGATCCCCGTTACTGGAAAGCTCGACACGACCCCATGTTGCACCGACACGGCCCCGTGCTCAGCTCTCTGTAACTCGAAAAATAAAAACTGCCAGTAATAATGCTGGGCACGGCCCGTGTCCGACCAGGCACGGCCCGTGCTAAGCTCTGCAGAAGCTAAAAAATTTAAAAAAAAAATCCTAAAAAAATAGAAAAATAAGAAAACTATTAGGACGTTGATTCCAAACTTTCTTAAAATCCTTGTGTCCCTGGCAACGGCGCCAAAAACTTGATGCGTATCGAGGGTGATATATTTTTAACTATATTTTTAGCCCTTTTTAACACTTTAGTCAAGTTTTAAATTTATAAAACACGATATTCTACTAACACTAAACACACATATGGGCAAGTGCACCCATCATGAGCGTAGTATAGTGTTGGTAAGATACCGAGGTCGTCCAAGGACACAAGAGCTTTTAATACCGGTTTATCCTCAACGTCTAATCAAATCAAAAATTTTAGAAAAAGGTTTTAAACATGAAAATAAAAACTAAAAATGCTGAAAATATAAATAAAATAAAACAGATAGACAAGATGAATCACTTGGATCCGACTCGCCTTTAGTGTAACCTTTGATGTTTCTCGCACTTTTGCACTTTTAAGAGATTATCTTAGTTATAGTAGTAGGCCCCTCTTGTGAAGGTGACGTTACCCTCAACCCAGTAGTTTGAGTCAGCAAGGATACAATCCTAAAGGGTTTGGTAGGCCCCTCTTTTGAAGGTGACGTTACCCTCGGCTAAGTGGTTTGAGTCAGCAGGGATACAATCCCAAGTAGCCGGGTTAATGTATTAACATTAGTTTACATATGAGGGGATCAAGCTATTCGCACCCCCGCCATCCAATACCAGTGCGTATTGAAGGAGGTCCTAGTAAGCTTGACCCAGGTCCTTGCAGGATCTATACACTGAACAAGGCAAGAACCTTACCAAACCATTCCCTTAACCCCCGACCAGGTAGCCAATATATCTCTATATAGACCGTAGAGATATGAATGGTGTAAATCTTTTATTTTATATAGACAGTAAAATAACGCCAAGACACCACAGACAAATGATAAGGAAGTTTCAACTTCAACATAAGAAACTAGTTATTAAAGTCATTAATAAATAACCAAATAAAAAGTGCGAAAAGATTAAAAAACAAAAGTATTACACTAAATGCTTGTCTTCACCAAGTGATGTAAGAGACTTAGGCAAACATGGCCTTGGATTGTCAAACACTCTTACTATCAATCTTGGATCCGAGACTACTACACACACTCTATGATGGATGATGGATGATGGATGATGGATGATGGATGATAGTGGTGGATGAGGGTGTTGTGATGGTGGTGGAGTGTGGGTGAAGTGTGAGAGAGGTGGTTTGCCAAGGGATGCCTTTGAAGTGAACCAAGCACCACTATTTATAGCCTGCACAGAAGCCCGGACACGTTCCTGTGTCCATTGGGCACGGCCCCGTGTCCACCCACTTTCTCTTTCTTCATTAATTGCAGTTTGTCTGCATTAGTTGACCACACCCCCGTGTCCGCTGGGCACGGCCACGTGTGTAGAAGCGTATCTGTACTAACAAGATTTGCTTGGATTCTGTGAATCTTAGCGTTGACCACGGCCGTGTGGAGCTGGGCACGCCCCCGTGTCGGGGTATAGAAGCTTCTACTCTTTTATCCTTTTTGCAGACACTTGGGCACGCCCCCATGTCCGCTGGGCACGGGGCTTGTTCAGCCTTCTGAAGTCTTGTTTTTGTTTGGGAAGATGCTGTCGAGGGGTCGGGCATGCCACGTTTATGCCTTTTCTTGTATTTATGTTAGATTTTGTTGTGGTTTTGCTTCTTTTGTTCATTTGAGCTCTTTTAACCCTGAAAATACAAAAGGAAGACAAAAGCACACTTTTTCCAACATTAGTACTAAAAAGGGTTAGTTTAGTGCCTCATTTGATGTAATTTATATGTTGCATTTTACATACATCACTTACGTAAACTAAGTTACATAAGCTAACCGTAGGCGCATATGCGGTATCGGGTGATCGGATGAGTTATGAACAAGTTCATTATGCCAAAAAATTCTTAATATGTTACCAATTCAGTAGGTTATCCATATTATATGCACATTATGATTTAAAACCCATTTATGCACAAAAGGGCATAATTGGTATTTTTATGGCATAATTCAAGAACTTGCATAAAACCTGAAAAACGATTATGATCAAGTAGTATAACCACAGAGGGTTATGCTACACATAAATATGATCATAATGCAACTTCAATTCAGTAGCTAACATGGCTAATTCGGGTCAGAATCGAAAGTCAAAGCAGAAGTCAAACTACTTGACTTTCGGTGGCTGAACATGCTTAGACATGTTCTAATATTATTTACCAATTGATATAGTGTCGAAAACATGTGTTTAAACATTTATAAGTTCATTTTATATGTTTTCCGAAAAACTGCCTTTTGACTTTTTATTGAGCACAACTTTGACCCGTCATCTGACCAATTTAACGTGATTTCCAGGAGGTTCCCTTTTGAGAGATTATCACCTACCTTATTACGATCACGTAGCCATGTTCGATTCGAACAATGGCTAGACCATAATGGTCTTAACAGAAAGTCAAAGCAAAAGTCAATTTGCTTGACTTTCGGCTAAATACTAGCCTATAAAACGAAATGAGCAGGGATGGAACACTTACTAGTGATCCAAGAGAAAGTTTGAACTCAAAGGGAGGCTACTTTTTGATCAAGAACACTCCAAGTAGTAGATAGAGAGAAGAATGAAGAATGAAGAATGAGCAAACTTAGGTTGCTATTTATAGTGGAAGAGGATGCACAAGGTGTTGTCGTGTTTTGGCCAACTCTTCCTGAGGTTGCTAAGTGTCCTTGGACGTCTCAAGACCAGAGGAAAGTGGCAAACATGCGAGATATATGGCACAAGGACAGAATGCCTTGGCTCCCAAACAAAATTTGCCTAGATACAGTCCTTACGGGCCGTAAGGGCTTCTGGCTTACAGTTCATAAGCCAGTTGAGCGCCCCTGGTTTTGAATTCCATATAGACCGTAAGACACATGGTCTTGCGGTCTGTAAACACTTCCCAACATTAATAAAATTACATCCTTACGGTCCGTAAGCACTAATGGCTTACGGTTCGTAAGCGTCACTCAGAGGCCAAAATTGGCATGTTGAAATAAATGGTCCTTCCACAACCTTCTTCCATATATGTTACCCATTTAGTCCGTCTCGCCAAACAATGTGTCATAATTAAGAGTTAAGCGGACACATGTCATCATATAATTCGACACAAATTTCCGAGGTATTACATCCTCACTCCTTTAAAAGAAATCTCGACCTCGAGATTTTATTCAAAAAGATGGGGGTACTTTTGTCGCATATTGGACTCAACCCCCCATGTATACTCGGGGCCACGATGGGCATCCCATTTAACCTTCACAATAGGAATCATTTTCCTTCGGAGCCTTTTAACCTGTCAATCCTCGATCGAAATTGGTTTCTTAACAAACCTCAGGTTTTCATCAATTTGCACATCATAATGTGACATTGCTAGCGACTCATCGACTAGACATTTCCTTAAATTACAAATGTGGAACACATCGTGAATTCCACTGAGCTCCTTAGGTAGCTTAAGCTTATAAGCCACAGATCCGACACATTTGATTATCTCGAATGGTCCAATATATCTTGGGCTCAACTTGCCCTTCTTTCCAAATCTCATCACCCCTTTCCAGGGTGATATTTTCAATAGAACCTTGTCCCCTATTTGGAACTTGAGAGGTTTACGCCTCTTATCAGCGTAGCTCTTCTGCCTATCACGGGCAGCTTTGAACCGATCATGGATTTGCACAATCTTTCAGTGGTTTCTAGGACAATTTCAGGTCCTGATAGTTGGGCTTCCCCAACTTTAGCCCAATAAACGGGCGTTCTGCACTTTCTTCTGCTTCAAAAGGAGCGGCCTTAATGCTAGTATGATAATTGTTATTATAGGAGAATTCAATTACGGGTAGGTGGTCATCCCAGCTACCATCTAAATCAATTACGCATGCTCTAAGCATGTCTCCCAAAGTTTGGATAGTACGCTCACTCTGTCCATCACTCTGAGGATGGTAAGTCGTACTTAAATTTAGTCTCGTGCCTAATGATTGTTGGAAACTTTTCCAAAAGTGTGATGTATATCTATTATCTCTATCAGATACAATAGATACTGGCACGCCATGCAGGGACACATTCTCGTTCACATATAATAGCGAAAGCGATTTACGCATAACCAGCATGTAACATGTTGAAAAGTGAAGCTAGCAAGATATCGACAATGAAATATGCACAGACATGACTGCGAGTTGTAGAATGCGCAAGACATATCACCACTGTGATACGTGAAGTAAAACCCTTAACAACCCATGTCCACGACAGGTGCTGAGTCCAAACCATAGTATTATCGTTGCTAAGGTGTCAGGCAACAATCATTGTGTAAACATACCATACAAGCATTCATCGAATAACACGTATAACATGCAGAACGGTTGGCGTATAAAAGTTGTTGCGTTGTGTGTCGATGTGATTTTGATATAAGTAACGTATGTAACGCCCAAAAGTGCGTTAAGCAAAAAGGGATCGTGTCGCAACCCCCGTCCCCTTGTACAAACCCGGGAACGGGCGGCCGCGGCTAGTTTCGGTGGTATCTTGTTATTGTCTAATTTGGCAGCGGAAATTACATTAGGACCGTAGTTAGGAAATATTTTATCAGAGTAAAATACCACACTTTCATAATATTAAACACATGGGATAAAACCCAAGTTTTCAGTATACATATTTTCATAGGAATAAATCCTATTTTTATTTAATAAAAACATCTATTTTATTTTAGGTAATTTTATTGCCACTTTTCCAAGCCTTCAGTGCTGTCTAGCTGGCTTCTATTTGGCTTTCACATATTGTTACCTAAAAAGCGTTTAAAAATATTTTGTCAGTGGGAAATACTGGTGAGTGAATCCCAATTCAATCAAGTTTTAATCAAAACCATTGTACAGCATTGAGGGCGGTCTCGCAATTACATTTGTTTCCAAGTTATACCAATTACCACCCACGGTACTGTCAGACCCGACTTGTGGAAAAGTTACTCCTCGCAAGGCAGTAACTAATTTTGTATACAAAACCCCAACATACCGACGATAACTGTATCCTTACAAATACTCAATAACTACTTAATATATAATTAATTAAGTGAGGTTTTGTAAAAACAGTTTATAAAAAGGAGATTACTCACAAAAAGGTTTACACAAAAAGAAGATTACTCACATTGTTGTCTTAGATTTTCTATAAGGGTTCCTTGGGAATTATCTATAGTTTACACAAATGCACACGTGTTAGTATAATCTCATTTTAACATTAGTAATACCCTCCCCGAGACGGCATTCCAACGACTATGTCGGGCAAAACCACGACAGCCGTTACGGAACCCTAGATCAATCGGGCAGAGTATCTAATACGTATCCAGGGGTTATGATACTTACAACGGAGCAGAATCTCGTTATTTAGGGGGGTATTATGCCCGGAGATTATGTCTACTTCTCAGAAAATTGTTAAGAAAGAAAGAAATGAGCGACGGAAAACGAAAACCCGATGCCCTCTTATATAGGGCCTGATTTGGGCCTTCTCGCGGCCCGCGTAAAGTGAAGCCTTCGGGCTTCGTGGCCCGCGTAGTAGAGTAATAGGGGCTAGGGTTGATCGGTCATCACAACTCGCTGCGACACGGTGACGATACGTGGCGGCCTGGGGTGTCACCGGAGATCTGATTTGTCGCGGCCCGTGTAGGCAGTAGCTGCGGGCTACGCGCCCCGCGAGAGCCCAAATTTTCTAGTTTTTAATTATTTTTAATAATATGTAAGGTATTCGGGGCCCGTTTTCACGAATGGGGGTATTTTACGACATATTGGGATATTTTAAATATTTTTAGGGTGTCTGAAAATATTACGAGGGTGTCGGTTTACCTTAGGGTTGTTATATCCTCCCCACCTTGTTTTAGAGCTCGTCCTCGAGGCCTATTGGAACAAGTGTGGATATTTCCTTTGCATTTTTGATTCAAGCTCCCATGTATATTCTGGTCCTCTTTTGGAGTCCCACTTCACTTTGACCAGATTTAATCTCTTGTGCTTAAGATTCTTAACCTTCCTGTCTTCAATCTGTAGAGGTCTTTCTACAAACTTAAGTTGTTCATTTACCTCTATATCCTTAAGAGGTACCACTAATGATTCATCAGCTAAGCATTTCTTGAGATTTGATACATGAAATACATCATGTATTCCTGTCATTTCCTCTGGCAGTTGTAACTGATAGGCTACAGGTCCTATTCTTCTAATAATTTCAAAAGGTCCAACATACCTGGGACTTTGCTTTCCTCTCTTGATGAATCTTACTACTCCTTTCCAGGGAGAAACTTTCAACAATACCTTGTCACCTACCTAAAATTCTAACGGCTTACATCTGTTATCAGCGTAGCTCTTTTGTCGACCATGTGCTGCTTTCAGTCATTCCTTGACTTGAATGATCTTGTCGGTTGTTTCCTACACTATCTCAGGTCCAGATAGTTGTTTTTCCCCAATTTCTGCCCAACAGACTGGGGTTCGACACTTTCGTCCATAAAGTGCTTCAAATGGTGCAGCATTGATACTTGTGTGATAACTGTTATTCTAAGAAAATTCTATTAAAGGTAAGTGATCATCCCAATTACCTCCGAAATCAATTACACAAGCTCTAAGCATGTCCTCCATTGTCTGAATTATCCTTTCGCTTTGTCCGTTTGTTTAAGGATGATAAGCGGTGCTCAGATTCAGCTTGGTTCCCATTGCTTTTTGGAAACTTGCCCAAAAATGAGAGGTAAAATGGCTATCCCTATCAGAAACAATTGATAAAGGAATTCCACGTAATGAAACAATTTCATTTACATACAATTTGGCTAATTGTTGTTCCATACTGAAAGTTTCCTTCATTGGTAGAAAATGAGCTGATTTAGTTAGCCTGTCTACAATCACCCAGATTGTATCATTACTTTTTTTTTGTTTTGGGTAATTTGGTAACAAAATCCATTGTTATCAATTCCCATTTCCAAACTGGCATTTCTAACTGTTGCAGCAATCCTGAGGGTTTCTGATGTTCAGCTTTAACTTGCGAACAGGTTAAACACTTAGAAACGTAAGCTGCTATGTCCTTTTTCATTCCTATCCACCAGAAATTCTTTCTTAAATCTTGATACATCTTATCATTTCCTAGGTGCATCGTATACTTAGACTTATAGGCTTCTTCTAATATACGATGACGTAGGTTTCCTAATTTAGGTATCCACATTCTCTTTTTATGGAATCTCCAAATTCCATCTGTTCCTTGTTCTAATTCCTTAATCATTCCTTTTAATTTTTCAGTATCCTCCTTGATTACAGATTCTTGTGCTTTTCTAATCTGTTCATTTAAATCCACTTGTAGATTTAATTTAAGAGAACGTACCCTTTTTGGCGTTTCATGATATTTCCGGCTTAAAGCATCAGCCACTAAATTAGCTTTTCATGCATGATACTGGATATTACAATCATAATCACTAAGTATCTCCATCCAGCGTCTTTGCCTCATATTTAGCTCTTTTTGCCAGAAAACATACCTTAAACTTTTATGATCAGTGAATATGGTAAACTTACTACCATAAAGTTAATGTCTCCAAAACTTAAGGGCAAAAATTATCGCTCCTAATTACAAATCATGGGTTGAATAATTTTCTTCATGATTCTTAAGTTGTCTAGAGGCGTAAGCTATAACCTTTTGACGTTGCATCAACACACATCCATAACCTAACTTAGAAGCATCACAATAGAATACAAAGTCTTCATTTCCTTCTGGTAACGCTAATATGGGTGCATGGGTTAGTCTTTGCTTAAGAATTCTAAAGGCTTCTTCCTGTTTTGGTCCCCATTCAAACTTAATGGATTTACAGGTTAACTTAGTTAAGGGAATGGCTATTCTAGAAAAATCTCGAATAAATCTTCTATAATAACCGGCCAATCCTAAAAAACTTTTCTACTCGGTTGGTGATTCAGGGGTTTTCCATTTGGTAATCGCCTCGATTTTTGTGGGATCCACATGAATTCCTTCATGGTTAACTAAGTGTCCAAGAAACAGTACCTGTTCTAACCAAAACTCGCACTTTGAAAACTTAGCGTAAAGCTTTTCCTTTCTTAATAGACTTAGAAGTGCGTGCAAATGCTTTGCACGATCCTCTTTACTTTTAGAATAGATGAGAATATCATCAATAAAAACATTTATGAATTTATCCAAATATGGCGTACATATTCGGTTCATCATGTCCATAAATGCAGCTGGGGCATTGGTTAAACCAAATGGCATGATAGTAAATTCATAATGGCCATACCTTATTCTGAAAGCGGTCGTAGGAATGTCCTCTTCCTGTACCTTTAATTGATGATATCATGAGCGTAAATCGATCTTAGAAAAAGAATCGAGCTCCTTGCAATTGATAAAACAGATCATCGATTCTCGGTAATGGGTATCGATTTTTAATCATGACTTTGTTCAGTTCAAGTCAATGCACATACGCATTGATCCGTCCTTCTTTTTGACGAATAAAATCGGTGCTCCCCACGGTGATGAGTTTGGTTGTATGAATCCTTTCTTCAATAATTCGTCTAACTGTTTCTTTAGTTCATGCATTTCTGCTGGTGCCAAGCGGTAAGGTGCTTTGGCAATCGGTGCTGTCCCTGGTAGCAGATGGATTCTGAATTCAACTTCTCTGCCCGGTGGTAATCCTGGTAAATCTTCTGGAAATGCATCTGAAAACTGAGAAACTACTGGAATGTCTTTTAGTTCTTTTCCTTTAGTGTTAGTGATTGTGGAAATCAAATACACTATAGATCCTTTTCTTATACAACTTGAAGTTTTCATCACAGAGATGAATTTTGTGGATCTAGATGGCTTATCTCCTTTAATTGTGACCTTTTCATCCTTTGGTGATTTTAGTTCGATTGACTTTTGATCACATAAAATACTGGCTTTATTGGCTATTAACCAATCCATTCCTAATACAATGTCAAATCCTGCCAAATTCATTGGGTAAAGGTTTGCAATAAATTTTTAATTTAAAATTTCTACTCTTGCCCTTGCAAGATTTCAGAAATCCTAACGGTTTCTCCATTTGCTGTCTCTACTAGACATTCTTGTGGGAGTTTAGTTAATGATGGATTGAGAAGTTTGCAAAATGAAGTATTGATAAAACTTTGGTTTGCACCAGAGTCAAACAATACTTTAGCAAAAACATCATTAACTAAAAACGTACCGGCTATCATGTCCGGAATCATCTTGGCTTCATCTGCAGTCAGAACAAATGCTCTGGCATTTTTAGTGTTCTTGTTATTCGCAGGTGGAGCTAATTTCGGACAATTTGGCTTGATGTGGCCTTTTTCTCCACAGTTGAAGCATAGTCCATTACTGGATTTTCTCCTGCAGTCTTCTTCCTTGTGTCCTGGTGCTTTGCAAAAATTGCAGTGAGTGGAGCATTTTCCTGAATGCTTCTTCTTACAAGCTTTGCAGTATGGTGCAGAGGTAGAACCTACGTTCCTATGGTTGGAATTCCCAGAACGGAATTCTTGAGTAAGCCTTTGGGCTAGGTTCCTCCCCTGGTCTTTTTCTCTAGTACGTACTAACTCATCTGTCAAGGTATTTGCTAGCTCTACCGCTTCTTCTATGGTTTGGGGCCTAGCTGCCTTGACTACATGTCTAATCTCCCCGATCAGTCCCCAGATGTAACGGGAGACTAATACTGGCTCAGGTGATGCAAGGGTTGGTACTATTTTAGCATATTCAAAGAATGTAGTAGTATAACCCTTACTATCTACCCTGGTCATCCTAAGGTTTAAGAACTTATTTGCTATCTGTTCCTTTTCATTGGGAGGGCAAAATTTCCTTTCTACCAGATTTTTGAATTCCTCCTATTCCATGTTATATACCCTATTACTTCCTCTAGACTGGAGGATAGTGTTCCACCATTCTAAGGCTGAGTTCTTAAACAAATTGGAAGCAAACATTATCTTGTCTTCTTCAGCACACTTGCTTATTTTTAAAACAGCCTCAGTCTTTTCTATCCAGCGTAGAGCTGCAATTGGTCCTTCATTGCCCGAGAATTCTATTGGTTTGCAGGACCAGAATTCTTTGTAAGAGCAACCATAAGGAATGGTTCTTCTTCTTTTGGGAATGGGCACTTGAAGTACGGGTCCATTATTTACGCTGTGTTCAGGTTCAGTTGGTCGCTTACTGCTATGCTTACTTTTATTATCAGCTTCTTTAACAGTTTGGATAATAAATGGCATCGCATCTATTATTCCTTGTGCCACTATGTGTTGGATAGAACTATTATCCACTTGGTTTCCGTTGTTATTGTTGTTTGGATTCTCATTATTCAGGTTATTGTTATTCGGGTGGTTATCGCTCAGGTTTTCATTGTTCAGGTTTTCCTGGTTCACTTCGTGGTCCATCTGAATTTTAAACATTTACCACACATTAATATCACAAAATAATATTTTAATATAGCCAATCACATGTCACGCACTTTGGTCAAAAGCGTCGATCATTGCGACTTTACTCTATTCATATAATATGCATCTATTACACACCAGTACTGAAATAAAAATTACAATACCGACTGAAATTTAAAGTTACACTACTAGTAATACGCATCCGTAGTTTTTTTTCATACACATACACACATATTTTATTATTATATTATATTATTATTATAACCTTCTCCCTCGTCACTTCTACGGATATGGATTCATCCAGAAATCCATATTGCGCTCGTCGTACTTCCAGACGAGTCGCTCTCCCACGTGTCTCATCCTTTCACTATTCTCTAAAATTTCCTCACCAAATGTCCTAAGTTCTTGTACATTTTCTGCACTCATTGGGGGTGCAGGTTCTAGGACTGGGTTCGAAATCTGGGATGCGGGTTCCTGGTATGGGGGTATAGGGGCCTGGTATGGGTAAGGATTTTCTAGAATCTCCCTGTTGAATACATCATTATCGTAATAGGGATCTAGAGGGTCTAACCCTGGGTAGGCTCCTAGGTTTGGCATGGGCATGTCTTCGTGTATCGGGTAACGTTACACATAGTCCCTATTGTCGTCCCACCATGGGTTGTAATTTGGGTCTAAGGGATTTGGTACGGGTACCCTAGGTATCTCCTCCGGGTTGAAATCATGCATTTCTACTTGATTTTCAGGGTTTTCTATCCCCATTGGTTGGTCAGGAATTGGTGGGTGTGGTTGGGGTACTAATATTTGCTCCAGGTTCGGGTCGGCTGCTGTGGTTGCTAAGATATGAAAATTAGCTAAACCCCTATTAATCATATCCTAGGCATAGGCATCGGTTTCTCTTTTGGCTGCTGCTAATGCTCTCTGGTCTTGTAACTTTTTCATACGCTTCCTACGCTCGTGTGCTCCCCTACTGAACCATCCCCTCTTTTTCTGAGGAAATGGCTCTTCAGATTGAGCCTTAAATACGAATATTCCTTCTTCCCTATCAGCAGAGTACCCCGAGAGGGCAGGCTGAGAAGAGGCACCTTCGCTTCTAGGCGAACCAGACAATTGACGGTACGCGTCAGATGGTCCTTGGTCGCTCATAATGTAAACTAACAAATAGTCAAACAACACATAACAATAATATACAATTATGCACGTAGTTCCGTAATTTATTTCCTAACAATTTGAATTTTTGGTGTCAGCAGAACACTTCTGTGGCTGAATCAGTGGCTTAGCTCTGATACCACCTTCTGTCGCAACTCCCATCCCCTTGTACAAACCCGGGAACGGGCGGCCGCGGCCAGTTTCGGTGGTATCTTATTATTGTCTAATTTGGCAGCAGAAATTACATCAGGACCGTAGTTAGGAAATATTTTATCAGAGTAAAATACCACACTTTCATTAAACACATGGGATAAAACCCAATTTTTCAGTACACATATTTTCCTAGGAATAAATCCTACTTTTATTTAATAAAAACATCTATTTTATTTTAGGTAACTTTATTGCCACTTTTCCAAGCCTTCAGTGCTGTCCAGCTGGCTTCTATTTGGCTTTCACATATTGTTACCTGAAACACATTTAAAAATATTTTGTCAGTGGGAAATACTGGTGAGTGAATCCCAATTCAATCAAGTTTTAATCAAAACCATTGTACAGTATTGACGGCGGTCTCGCAATTACATTTGTTTCCAAGTCATACCAATTACCACCCGCGGTACTGTCAGACCCGACTTGTGGAAAAGTTACTCCTCGCAAGGCAGTAACTAATTTTGTATACAAAACCGCAACATACCGACGATAATTGTATCCTTACAAATACTCAATAACTGCTTAATATATAATTAATTAAGTGAGGTTTTGTAAAAACAGTTTACAAAAAGGAGATTACTCACAAAAAGGTTTACACAAAAAGAAGATTACTCACATTGCTGTCTTAGATTTTCTGTAAGGGTTCCCTGGGAATTATCTATAATTTACACAAATGCACACGTGTTAGTATAATAACCCATTTTAACATTAGTAATACCCTCCCCGAGACGGCATTCTAATGACTACGTCGGGAAGAACCACGGCAGCCGTTACGGAACCCTAGATCAATCGGGCAGAGTATCTAATACGTATCCAGGGGTTATGATACTTACAACGGAGTAGAATCTCGTTATTTAGGGCGGTATTATGCCCGGAGATTATGTCTACTTCTCAGAAGTTTGTTAAAAAAGAAAAGAAATGAGCGACGGAAAATGAAAACCCGATGCCCTCTTATATAGGGCCTGATTTGGGCCTTCTCGCGGCCCGCATAAAGTGAAGCCTTCGGGCTTCGGGGCCAGCGTAGTAGAGTAATAGGGGCTACGGTTGATCGGTCATCACAACTAGCTGCGACACGGTGACGACACGTGGCGGCATGGGGTGTCGCCGGAGATCTGATCTTTCGCGGCCCGCGTAGGCAGTAGCCGTGGGCTACGCGCCCCGCGAGAGCCCAAATTTTCTGGTTTTTAATTATTTTTAATAATATTGAAGGTATTCGGGGCCCGTTTTCACGTATGGGGGGTATTTTAGGACATATTGGGATATTTTAAGTATTTTTAGGGTGTCTGAGAATATTACGAGGGTGTCGGTTTACTTTAGGGTTGTTATAGAACGAGTATACTCATAGATCGTGTTAAATGAATAACACAGTCTTGGATTGAAGGGAGCGCTGAAGAGTTAGCCTGATTACAAAACGATAGCATAAGCGATGAACAGTGCGTTAAACGGTGTTGAGTGAGCTGAGTGGCGGATATTAATCCAATCGGATGACAATCCAGACGGATGGTTATCCGGACGGATGACTATTTGGTCGGATAGTCATTCGTTTGGGATGGATGTGTTTGTGTATGATGTGACTTTGAAGTTTTCGTTATAGCATTTTAAAAAGGGAGAAGTATCTCTACCTTTCAGGTCGTCCGGTCGAGCGGTCATCCGGACGGATGGTCGTTCGCTCGGATGGCGATCCGTTTAGGCGAGAGGTTTCAAAATCCAAGTCTCCTGATAGAATAGTCATTCGATCGGATGGTCATCCGATCAGATGACTAATCATTGAAACTTATGTTTTTGAAGTTTGCAAAAATGTTTAAGTGTTGAAAAGAAATCATAAGTCATCCGTTCGGATTGTCATTCGATCGGATGGCGATCCGATCAGACGGCAATCAGCTTGGCAACCTGTTCGTTTGTAAAACTTGTAAAATTTGTTAAGTTTGGAAAATGTTGCGATTGAACCGAGACGGTATGACAACGTGTTTAAACAATGGAAGCCCCATCAAGTCCAAGTCATCCGATCGAATGGGAATCACCCAATCCGATCAGTAACTGTTCTTTGATGGTACTTCATATTCAACCCGTTGAGTCGGTCATCTCTTCGATAGTAATCCGTTCTCAGATCGACACTTCACTAGAGAATGAGTAGAAGGCCTGAACGAGCTCAGATTCTATCGGTTTTATGTGAAAAGTTGAGAATGTTGAAGAAAAGTTTGAAACACTTCGGTTAAGGTTAGATTTAGGTGAAATCAGTGTTTAAAACATTGTAGAAATCCTTTGGATCTGAGTTGTTCTTGGTGGAATGAGGTCACACTTTGGTGTTCTTGAGAACCCATGATGACATCATCCTAAAACAGCCCAAATCCACCGATTTCATGGTGAAAAGTTAAGATTTGATGGTGAAAATTATGAGGGAGTGTGTGTAGATCAAAGAAGTACAAGATTTGAGATGAAAACTTACAAGAATTGCGAGGAATCGAGAGAAAATAGGCCAAGAGCGTGCTGGTCAGAGGGGGAGCTGTCACATCATGAACAGTGGTGTGACAGGTGGGTATTTATAGGTGAAGAGGGGAGTGAGGCGGTGTGAGTGGTTCGATCAAATGGTCCTTCGATCGGATGGTTTGTGCGAGTTGGTTTCCGACTTTTCGTTTCGTGCGTTGAGCGTTGCGATGCGTTTAAGCGAGTATCGATTAAACGATGCAATAGTTTTAAATAATAGTTACACAAATAACATAACTAACATACAACCACATAAATAACCTTGTGTTTCCAGTTCGCGATGAGATTGCGTTGCGATAGAGTTGCGATTGCGTTTGCAATTAATCACCTCAAACATATAATAAACATGCACAAGTAACAGATAATAGCACACACACGTAAAATAATATTCAGAACTGCTAATCAAGTTGTGATGCGATTGCGATGAGATTAGCGTTTAATAGCGATTATTGTATAGATACTCCACATAACACAACTAAACACAAAAATTAAAGTGTCGATTGACAAGTCAAAGAGTACAAGTAATAATTAAGCAAGGAATGACAGATCGAATTAGCAATCTTTTCTTCCTTTGACTCTGACTTGTACTTTGACTTTAAAGAGTCGGGTTGTTACAAAGGTTACACAAGCTGACATCAAGGCCATAAGGGAACATCTTTTAAAGACTACTGGCTCTGCCCCTCCAACTGTACTTCAATAAGAAGTGGAAGATGATGCCAAAATGGGGGAGAATGATAAGCTGAGAAAGTTGCAGCCTTCATCACAAACAAAACCAAAGGTGCAACAACAAAAGCCAGAGTTTGTTCCTACAACCAAAACCTCTACTAAGGCATCAGATGCTAGAAGTGAAAAAAGGATTAATGAGACCCTGAACAAAATAGTAGAAGAGATTGCCTCAGAAAAGCAGAGAAGGCAAGATACACTTGAAGCCAAAGCTTCTAGCTTAATTGAACAAGAACAGGCCGAGTAGAGGAAAAAGGAAGACATTGGCACTTCAAAAAGGAGAAAGTCAACAAGAAATATTAGAGAACCAATCACCACCCCTCCTAAAGCCACCACTAGGTCTACAAAAAGTGTATCCTCTGCTGCAACCAAAACAAAACCCTCACCACAAAAGAAACAAAAGAAACCATCACCACCAAATAAACCAACAGATGCTGGTACAACAGATGTATCAGCAGATGTTCCACAAACCACTGCTGGTACAACAAATGTATCAGCAGATGTTTCCCAAACCATTGTCATGATAATCTTTTCCACACCACCAACAACACAACCACTGACTACACCACCAAGAATTCCAACACGCCCACCTTCACCTAAAATCAAATTCACACGCAAAAGAAAAACTTTTGTTGTGCAAGAAGATGATGAGAAGATTCAACCACAAATCTCCTTATCATCTACCCCCGTTCAAGCCATACCACTCTCATCATTTCCATTTAGATCCACTTCACTTCCACCTATTCAACCACAACCATAAATCATTCCATTGGCTGCTCAGTATCCTCTTGAGATTCATATAATTAAAGGTGAATTGAATCTTTTTATTCAATATTGGATCCGTCACAATTGTCCTTCCCATCTCTCTATGGATATCGCAAGCCTAACATTTAGATGAATATTTGAAGTTGAAAGCAAGACAGGCTGAGTATATTGGAAAGGAGAAGTGTAAAGGGACGGATGAGAGGACTGCTCAGGGAATCTTGTCACTAGAACTTAGCAAGGTAAGCAAGATAGAAGAGTATGCTATGGACCTGAGCAATTCCATGTCTGAGAAGCCAATAAATGCTGAGCTTGATAAGGAACTAAGACAGGATTACCTTGATCACATCATGCAACATAAACCATACAAAGTAAACAGAGCACAATTCAAAGATTGGTCAACAGATGCTCTCAAAGAAGAAATAGAAAGAATTCAAAAGATGCTTAATAACCCTTCACTTAAGCCAACTCCACCAGACTGGAAGAAAGGCAAACAAGTTGATCAAAACAAGGCATTGAAGCTGAAGAGAATGAGAGAAGAGCTAGTTGCTGCAAAGTATGGTAATGCAACGTCTGTTGCCAGATGGTCAGAGTCCAAAATTGTTGAAACATACAAAAGACTAGAACAGCTGAGATAAAAGGATCCTACAGTTCCTAAGAAGTCAATATATCCAACAATGGTTGTCCCTTAACAAACCCTTACACTTAAAAAGCAGTCCTCGGTATCTGGATTGTCCATAGCTGCCTTAAATCAAGAAAAAAGGTAAAAGAAGATGTTTGAGGCTGATGAACAGATGTATGACTACTACAGGAAAGATGGACTAAAAACCGATTGTTATATCACACAGATCCTGCCAGTGACAAACCGAGAGAAACACTTGCTAATCTTGTCAGCAGGCCACAATCACCAAACTCATCAAAAATAACTCTTCATCTAAGAAAACCATCTGATTCAAAAATTCTAAAGTGGAAGTCATCCTCAGACACCCACGAATTGACCTTGCTCAGCTCAGATGGTGATGTTCACGGGCTAAAAATTGAGGATGCATATGGTCTGAATGCAGGTGACCTCCAAGATCTGTTGAGCCTAGAACTAGAAAGGGATTCTGAATATATGGTTTCCTTGAACTTTGTAGGATCGTTTACAGACCCGAACGAGTCGTTCAGAAGAGTTTATGCTCAATACGAAAGGCGGAAACAGTCGTATTGGGGTCAGTTCAGCAAGATATACTCATTAACTGTCGATTTTATTGATTTGATGACAATTTACAGCGAGACGACACTTCGGCAGCAGTTCGACACTGAAACCGGAATTCTTCCAAATGATTTCGCTTGTAAGGGTTTATATAGGCGACTAATTCCGCTTGAGAATGTTCCAAGCGAAATTAGATTCCAAGCGGAATCTAATTCCGCGTGGAATTACAAACATTTCTCATTCAAGCGGAATTACCCTTTTCAAGCAGAATTACATATATCCTCGAACTACATGCCCTGATTTAACATTCTAAGAACAAGACTCGATACAAGACGAAGTCGACAGACGCATGCACCAACAGACTCCCCCTCGAATTTTGACGAGTCTTAAGTGTCGAGTCTTCAACATCTTCAGTCTTTATCAGTCTTCGGGCTCCTTTTCAAAGTATCTGACAATGTAAAGCATCCTCAAATCTCTCTCTTCTCTTTATCAATACAAACCGATTCTCCTCGAACAAATAATCTTCTCCTTTACTAGGATCTGAACTTGGCTCTTGCTTCTCTCTAATTCTCTTGATCAGATCTCTTGATTCCTTAAGTTCATCAGCATCATCAGTTTGCGTGAATATTAGGCTTCCAGAATCATAACCTGGCTCTTAACATCTACAGACTCCCCCTTTCAATAAGCTGGGATCGCAGTCTGGATCGTGACCTGGTTCACACTCTGCTCAGGATCGAAATCTGGGTTTCTCTAAACACAGAATCCTCAGGAATCAGAACCTAGCTCTTCTCCGATTTCATACATGCACAGTCTCTACCACACAATAAATTTCACGAATTTAAAATTTGAGAAATTTATATATATTCAGACTCCCCCTTAAATTTAACCAGAATGAATTTATATTTTAAAGCTTCTGATGACCACTTGCAGGAAAATATTCAAACATTTTTAGATTCAACAGACTCCCCTTTAAATTGATCATTATGTTTAGCACTCGGAATTTTGAAAATCAGCTTTTCAATACCAGTTATCGAAAATCTTTTTGTATTTTTCAAAACTTTATGCTAAAACACTCTTAAAATCTTTTTAGGATTTTTGAATAAAATGAAATGCAGTAATGAAATATTTACTTACAATATTTTGTGAGTTTGTGCAAGAGGATCATATCAGTTTTTGAGACAAATCACTAACACCGTTAAGCTTTAGACATTTTAAGTTCTAAACAATTCACCTAGATTGTCAGTATACTGATCCACTTAAATTTTCACACAAATTTCAATTGTTTCGAGATACGAGATTAATGTCTTAAGTACTTAAACTTATTTGCGTGTCCCACCACTTGAATATACTCCCGTATCCAGATCCCAATATTCAGTCTTACAGGTAAGTATACCTAGATGATATCTGTTAAAGGGTTAAATGCGAAACCGTGAGAGCTCAGGTCAGAACTTCCGTTCAGCAGAGAGATGACGGCTTGACTTTTGGTGTGTTCCCTTTAGAGAATCTTTTCTTCAACAGCACATGATTAGCATTTTTCAATGTTTCATCATTTTTTGTACTGAGGGCGATGCTATATTTCAAGCAAATGCAAAGTATTATACGGGGACTAGGCCATGGCTTCCGCAAAATCAGAAGTCCCGGGATAATACCCCAGATATCACTGAGTATAAAGACCTAGTATCTATTCTAAACTTTCGTATTGAGCTGATTTGAATTACAATTCCAAGGCCAAATCAGGGAAATGCTGTTGAGAAATAAAGATCAGAAATAAAGAAGTGTTTTGGCATCATCTATTCTAGGGGGAGATTGTTAGATCTAGTGGACCCAAAAAAAGAACAGATGATTGGAAAGCCAAAATAGTCTACAACCTCTGATCGCAAATAACATTGCTTTGAAGATCTACTCCTCCCAAAGACAAAGACTCAACATCTACTTCTCTAAAGTCTAGTAAAGCCAAAGGTTTGCCTAAGAGAAACTCTGCTGATGAAGACAAAGTCTGTTGAACCAAAGGTCTGCTAAAGAGAACCTCTGCTGATGAAGACAAAGTCTATTGAAGCAAATGTCTGATCATCTATTACTGAAGAGATTAAAGTCTGATGAAGCTAAGGTCTGCTATGGATCAACAGATGTTAAAGTCTAACAGAGGATTCTTCAACAGATGATGATCAATAGAGTTTTCATGTATTATCAATGTAATAGTGGTTAGGCTCTAGCAGATGTTAAGAGTTTGTTAGGTTGTTAGATCACTGTCTAGGTGATGTCAGCTTAGATGCTTCAGATGTTTCGTTTGTACGATAAATAGAACAGTGCCTGTACTGTTCTACTCATCACTTTCACCTTGACATTTTGTATGAACAAACTAGGAGTGATCAGGCTGAGGGGGAGTTGTAATTCTTCATGCGTACGTAAACTTGTAATTGTAAATTTATAAAAGCATGTTGATGAAAGCAATATCTTCATTGTTGTGATTGAAAAGTTTATTATTCCGCTGCGTATTATCATCTATGTTTTATCTTCATTCAATGTTTCATCTTAACTGCCACAACAATCAAACTCAGATCCTAACAAGTATGGTAAAAAAATTGAACGTTACCCATAAAATTTGGTTTAAATCTGCCACTGAAGTCATGTATTGGTTTCCTTAAACCTTTTGGGTGCCTTTGCAAGGAACAACTCTCTAAGCTTACACCTAAAACTGATAATATAGATTTTCTTGGATACTCTTTCCACTCTAAATCCTGTAAGGTGTTTAGCAAGAGAACTAGGGGTTATTGAAGAGTCATTAATTAAATGTTAAATTAAGTAAAGCTTTAGCAACATCATGCTCATCAACAATTTTATCTTTTTCGTATTTAATTTAGCTGTTTTTATCATTTTTTTTATGAGAAGACTATAGGTACCGATGAGTATTTATCAATTTTGTTTGACATTAAACTCATTACCTTAGTTAAGCAAACATCGAAAGTCCATGTACGTAGTACCTTTGTAACGATTAGACAACATTACATAGATTCACATCGAAACTCATTCCAAAACGAATCAAACCAGAAAAATAGAGTCACCATTGTAATAGGTTAGACAAACTATTTAAAAAAGATGGATCGTATCCTACCGAGGCATGGTGCAGTCCTGAGGGCACACCCGGTTTTACTCAACTGTTACCCCAGCGAGTCTCTCGTGTGGGGGCAGTATGGCTTCCGAGGGGAGATTAGCTTGCGCGGGGGCCGGGGGCCGGGGGCCGATAGAACCTCGCGTCCTCAAATGCGGGGCTGACGGGAGTTTATCGTTCCCGATGGTAGCTAAGTCATGTACATAGAAAGTCACTCTTAAAAAAAAAAAAAAAAAAAAAAAAAAAAAAAAAAAAAAAAAAAAAAAAACCAGATAGAATAATTGTTCTAGTGGAAATGGAGGTTTGTAAATAACAAGCAGTTCCCGCACGCCACATATTCAAACACAAGATACATCCGATGTTAATCCACGCAATTTTTGAGTGTAAAGTTATTTTTTATTAAATAATCAGATTACACCAAATAACCTTAAATTACTTAATTAACACTAATAAAGTCGTTCTGAATATCATCGCTTCCGTGAATAATCTTCCTCTTTTAGCACCTAGTTCCACTATATTTTCTGTTGGCTTCAAAAGTCACCAATTAGAGTTTACCATTTGACGTTTTATATTAATTATAACCTGTTTTGTTGTCACATTTTAAATTCCAATAACAGCATCTATAGTGGTACACATGAATAATGACCTCACTCATGAATGTTGTGCACCATGTGACAGTCCAGTCAGCAATGTGATATTATGGAGCGTTTCTCTAAAATGGGTGTAGTGAGGATATAAGCATTGTGGGGCATTATATTAAAAGGAGTGTTAAACAATTAAATAAAAAAACCATAAAAAAATCTTATTGACCAAACAAAAAGAAGATTAACTGTGATTGGCCAAAACAAAATGAACAAGGCGTGGAAAAAAGAACGCCAAAACTATTTTTTTTGGAAATAACGCCCATGGTGGCGGTTTAGCAGCGTTTTGGGGTGTTTTTTTGGAGAAAAACGCTCAAAAACCATCCACTACGGATAGTCGATCTTACGTACAATACAAACACAAAGTAGTACCAGAGCTTTTTAAAATCTACATACTTTGCTGAACCGACCTGTAACTTGTAATACATCTCGAAGTGTATCATGCCGTAACAAAAAAAAAATATAATAATATTAGTATTTCTGTGAAAAACTTAAAAATAAAAATTATTAGTAAGATTTATTATACTCGCAAATCTGAATTACTATCCGATGGGACGATTGTCAAACCCTTTTTACAATTGCTTTTGGGTTTTCTTGTTAGAGTCTAGATTAAGCAAAAAATTGACCTCATTTAGTATCCTAAGGGGTGAGGGTGGTGATCACTCATCACTCACAAAATCCAATCAAATTCTGCCATTTCATCAACCATTATTCTATCAATCACAACATTTTTTAGTGAAAATGGTCATCACTCACAACACCCAACAATACCCATCAAACTACAAATAGGTCACCTCGGTGATTCTGACGAACTATCACTAATGGATTACCGATAACACCCACTTTTACCAGGGTCTTCCGACCGAATGATCCGTTGTTGAAAGGATTTTGTTTTGTAGTTTTTGTAGTGAAGACATAGTTTGAATTTATGATGTCATTTTATCATCATACCCGCAAACAACATCATCTCTCTGTTAGGGGACCCAGGGTGGGGAGGTATTACCCTGTGATGAATTTGTTTAACGAGTGACGGTGAACAAAACACCACCGCCAGCCATCTTTTCAACGCGTGAAAGTTATAACGCGTGGAAATTATCACGCGTGAAGGTATTGTGAGTGATGGTATTGTTGGGTGTTGTGAGTGATGGCCTTGAAACCATTATTTTTTTAGTTCATTCTTCACATTAGTTTTATCTTTAAACGAGAAACCATTAATTTTTTAATTCTGTCTTCACGTTAGTTTTATCTTTTAAACGAAATTGCGACAACCTCTTTACTTTAAATTAAAACTTTTCTTTCAAATCAATATATATATATATAGGGTAGGGATCCTAAGAGAAGTCCACCCTATATGAGAAACTTGAGAACCATTCTGGACCACACATTTTTCTAAGCCTTTCGTAATATGCACATATGTATAGTTCAAAATTGACTATATACATATATGTATATTGAGTTATACACATATGTATATAGTCAATTTTAAACTATACATATATGTATATTACGAAAGGCTTAGAAAAATGTGTGGTCCAGAATGCTTCTCAAGTTTCTCAACTAGCCTATCACTTCTCACATGATCCTTTTCCTATATATATATATATATATATATATATATATATATATATATATATATATATATATATATATATATATATATATATATAGGGGATGGTTCAAATGAAAACCACTTTTATTGTGAAAACTCGAAAACTAATTAAAAAAAGCCTAAAAACACACCAATTTTTTTTTCAATTTTTTTTATAAAAATCGCAGGTTTTTATATATAAAAAAAACTTTTAAAAAAAAAAATTTGTAGTACACATGTGTAGTATTACACATGTGCACTACAATTTTTTTTTTTTTTTGAAATTTTTTTATATACATAAACCTGCGAAAATTGGTATGCAAAAAAAAAAATTGGTATGTTTTTTTGCCTTTTTTAATTAGTTTTTGAGTTTTCACAATAACTAGTGGTTTTCATTTGAATCTTCCCCATATATATATATATATATATATATATATATATATATATATATATATATATATATATATATATATATATATATATATATATATATATATATATATATATATATATATTGTATGAATTAACTCTATATTTTTTAAATAGAAGAGAGCAGGGGCGGTGATGGGGTGTGCGGGGAGGACAACCGCACAGGGCCTGTGTTTTCGAGGGGCACGCCATTTTTTTAAATCCGATATATATGTTATTTTTTTTAAATAGTGCACCTATACCAACTCTAAGATAGACTCATTTACAAAACAATTTTTATAGTTTCGAAGTAGTCCATTAGCATTAGGTTTAGTAAGTCCAATACCCATTTGATTTTAAAAAAAAAATAACTAGGTTAGAACCCCGTGTATTACACGGGTTGATTAAATATATATTTTTATATGATAAAAAGTTACATCTTTAATTACCCGTGTATAACATGAGTTGAATAAGAACGTGTACTACACGACTTGAATAAATATAATGTAATCAGTTAACACACACAGTCGTCAAAATACGTTTTTGGTAAAAAGAACTTTGATATACTATTTACATATTAGAACATTTTACTTTGTTTTTTTTATTTTTCTATTATTAAGTTATAAACTTGTGTATTACAAAAGTCTATTAAATCCACTTATTTCTTTTTTCCCCATTCATGATCCATTGCTTTATACCTAAATATTAGTTTTTATTCTTCCCTACTTAATACATGTAATCTCAATTAAGTAATCAAAACTAAAGAGGAAAACAATTACAAAAAATGATATGCACTTTTCAATTTGAATTCACATAGAGAACTAACATGATGCTATCAACCTGCAAATATGGCTTGTTTGGCATTTAGTCAGTGAAACGCGGGCTGGATCTCTCCTCCGAGTGGATGTTGATAGCTCGGAATGAAAAGGGGCTTGCTCCATGTGAATGGCCCCATAAATTTAAGAGATCCAATTGTGTTTGGACTACATCTCCGGTGAAAACAGAGGCAATTTTGCTTGGGTTTCACACAGTTTTGCGTTTGCGCCACATCCCCATTCCATTTTGCGAGTCAGTTGATGTCGGTCATCAAACGAAAGTGGGATCCTCACATGTTAGGCATGTGAGAGAAATAAACTGAGATAATTAACTTGGTTAGTCATAAAGGATTAAACCAGCAACAAAAATAAACTTAAAGGATGTTTTTAGCAAGTTTTAAACATTAAGGCTGGAACCTGCAAGTTTGAGGAAACATAAAGGACGTTTTGTGCAATTTACTCGCAAAATAATAAACTAAAGATATGTATAACGATTATATTAGAAGATAAATATAAATATAGAGATATAGTTATAGATAAATGTCGACTTAAAATATGGGATAACTTGATAAATTATTTTAAAACTTGTAATTTTTAAGATAAAAATAAACATAAATATATGGAAAGAAAACTAAAAAATAGATGTCTCTCGTATCGACACGTGTCCATCAATTGGTTTATTTTATTATATGTATAGATAATAAAACATTATAAAGAGATACATTTTTTAAGTTCGAACAGGGTACATAAATTCTCAGATACGCTACGAGAGATACCATAATCCTAGACCAACACTTCATAAGAATATATTACATTTTATACACATAGTAGTATGATTTAACTTTTAAAGATGTCTTTCAATAGATCGCATATATTAACAACATAAATTTGTGTAGGTGGGTTGTGAATCATTTTCTACGTGGGTTGTGCCGAATGGTGGACACTTGGTTTTGCATTAATTTCCCATTTATAATAATTAGGAATAGGAATTTATAAGATGATATAATTAAATGTATATATGTAATTCTACATATTACTATGGTGTTAAATAGTGCTGTTCACGACTCTCTGAACCTAGCGGATCTTTGCTTATGCTTGGCTCGTTTACAACCGAGCGAAATCCAAATGAGCATATTTGAGCGTGTAATTTTCCGAGCGAGCGGCAAGCGACGAGTAAATTGAACACCCAGTCACCCATAGATTTAGCATGTTTCCTTTAATGTCTCCGCTATCGGGTCACGACTAAGGTCCAACTGTCCGAGGATGACACTAAGATTGAGGTTGGATCGTCCGAGGATTAAGCTCTGGTTGAGGCAGGTGAGGCGACGAATATACAACAAAGAACAATTGTCGCATTGTGCCGTATGGTGAGAACGAGAGACGATTGGCGACTGACGATTGATGAGAAAAAGATGTCAAATATTGTCGCTTCACGACTTAGAGTTTTAGTTTTAAATTTTGTGTTAAATTTTTTATTGGTTTGATTATGCTAGTATGGATAAATATAATTGTATATGTGAGTATAGTGGTCCAAATCTAATAGAGCGGTATGTATAAAATACGAAGATACATGTAATTTGTGTGTGTATATATAATTATAAATGTAATAAATTAATAAAAAGAGTAAACTGCCATTTTGGTCCCTGTGGTTTGGTCACTTTTGCCACTTTAGTCCAAAACTCAAACTTTTTGCATCTGGGTCCCTGTGGTTTCAGTTTTATTGCCATTTTGGTCCAAAAATGAAAGCAAGTCATATTTGTCTTATAAAATCCTGCAATTTTGTCATTTTCCTCAGGGGCAAATCAGGTCATATTTGTCTTATAAAATATGGTATTTATTTATAAAAAAAGAAATGATCATTTTGCACCTGTGGAAAATGACAAAATAGCAGGATTTTATAAGACAAATATCACCTGATTTCATTTTTGGATCAAAATGGCAATAAAACTGAAACCACGGGGACCCAGATGCAAAAAGTTTGAGTTTTGGACTAAAGTGGCAAAAATGACCAAACCACAGGGACCAAAATGGCAGTTTACTCTAATAAAAATTAATTCGATCCGAACCGAGCCGAGCGAACCTTTGCTCATGCTTGGCTCGTTTGCAAACCGAACCAAACCGAGCGAGCATATTCCGAGCGATCGGCGAGCAAGCAAACGAGCAATTTAAACAGCCCTAGTGTTAAACCTTTAAAACTATTGTTATATGGATAATCCAATTATAAAACTATTGTTATATGGATAATCCAATTATATTTTTGTTTTAAGTTTTCATCAACATAAAAAGTACGTATTGGTACAACATCGTAATTTATTTTAGAAATTACACACTCAACTTGTTTTTAACCGATTATCATTATAAACCATTAGGAATTTACCATAAAGTGAGAGATAATCGGACAATAAGCGTAGCCTCTTTTTTATAATCAGATATGTTACTTAAAGTATTGTATAAATACACATCAGATTATAAAGCGTTCACTAGTGCTCTAGTGGTGGCCACGGGTATTTAAGTTCCACCTATGGTGGGCCCGAGTGAGTTTTCCCTCCAGGTCTCAAGTTCGAGTCGGGGTGATACGGTTTCTCATCGAGGTTTGAGGGGTTTAAATTGGGGATCTATTGTACGAGAGGGCTCTCTAGCGCGGACCCGGTTAAGACAACGTATGCTAGACCTCCCGACATTCGCGAATAATTAACACCTTTCAAAAAAAAAAAGATTATAAAGCGATCAATGCTAAAAATCAAATATTTACTTAAGGACATTTATATATAAACTAGTGAGGTGCACGAGCGATATCGCGGGAATCACAACACTTAGTTTGTGATTTTAGCGATGTGAACGAGACGTTTCGATTGGGTTTTGAGCCATTACCATACCCAAAACCAAAATTTAAAGTTAAAATTATTCCAAAAGCGATTGGATTCGATTATTTCATGTACCTTATTTCCATTTTTTCTTAATTAAATGAAATAAAAAGTACTAGGTTTGTTAACGATCGTGCGTTGCGTTGAAACGGAACAAATTATAATGTAAAACAAATGATATTTATAAATGAAGTATCTTGTTTAGAAAGTCAGACCGCCAGAATTGATTTAGTTTATTATCGTACCGTTTTACGATACCAAATAAATACTTTATTTTGAATATAACTTCTTTTTAACAAAACTAATACCGGAATGTCTAGAGAAAAAATAAGCAAAATTACGTATTTAAGTTTTTAGAAAAAAAAAAGATTAACGAATATAAGTTACTAAAGAACTATCAAATTAATTGATAAAGGAAATATGATTTAAAAAATGATTTATTGAAAAACAAAAAATAAATAATAAAAGAAATACGGGTTTAAAAGGGAAAAGTAAAATATATTCTATAACATCTTAAAGTACAAAGTTGGTGGCACAGCCACCGACAAAAGAGAAAACTGCCCTTTGCACCTGAAAGTACAATGTTACCCTTTTTCAAACAGCAAAATTACAGTATTCCTCCAGTCCTAGGTCCTTTGGTTCGCCGTCGTGCATTTAGAATCGCTTGTAACACCCCCAACCGATGACGGAATCATCGGAGCGTGGCACTGAGCGAAGCAGATTGTTCAAGAGAATCCACAACAACTATTAAATGACAATATATTTAACATTAATATCCCATCCTACTAACATATAAAGCAATAACAGTCATTACAGATATCAAGTCTCATAAACAAATCCATTCCGACAACTCAGATTTATTTAGCGTGTTTCTAGACTTCCTAACTTGATTCATCACAGCATAGCATCCTATCAACCTGTCACATACGTTAAAATAAAGTCAATACATAAAATGTAAAGGTGAGTACACAAGTTTGCATGGCATATAGTATAAAAAGCGTTTACGCATAACCAACATGTATCACGTAACGGGCGAAGCATGTAACTACCAAACAATGTATACAACTTAACCACGAGACTGCGTTGTAAAGTATGCGCAACACATGTTCAACGAACACGTGAAGTAAAGTGGTGTGATCCCTAGCAACCCCTGTCCACGACAGGTACTGTATAAGCATAGTATAAGCATTCATAGATCACGTATAGCATGCGGGAACGGTTAGTGTTGTAAAGTGTTTGCGTTGTGTGTTGTGTTTTGATATAGAACGCATGTAACACCCGAAGTGCGTTAAATTAAAATGGGTTCGAATATGCTCACAGTACGTGTTTAAACATGTAAATACAGACTTAATTGGATTGAAGGGAGCGCGTTGAGTTAACCTGAGCATGGAAATAGTAGCGTAAGCGTTGAACGGTGCGTAACAGAGTGTCGGATATGCTAAGTGTCGAATGGCGATTCGAACGGATGGGTTTCCATTCGAGCGGATAGTCATCCGGACGGATCGTAATCCGAGCGGATGACCATTCGAACGGGTGGCCATTCGAATGAGTGTGTTTGTTTGTAAAATCGTTAAAGTTCGAAGTTTAGTTAAATCGTTTAAACATTGGAAATTATAAAGGGACAGGTCACTTGGTCGGATGGGCATTCGATCGGATGGTCATCAGATCGGATGGCCACTCAAGTGGACGATCTGTTATTTGAAAATTTGTAAAATTTTCTAAGTAAAAGTTTTGAGTTTTAACGGAGACGGCGTGACGACGTGTCAAACAACGGAAAACACACCAAGTCCAGCTCATTCCATTGAATGGTCTCAGCCCATTCGGTCGAACTTATCGTTCTTGATGAAGATCCATGTTCAACCCATTAATCGGTCATGTCTCTAGTGGAAATCCGTTTTTAAGCCGGCTCTCGACTAAGGAACGAGTAGAGAGTCCGGATGAGTCTAGATTCCATCAGTTTTGTGTAGAAAGTTGAAGAAAAGTTGAAAACATTTGAAAAGTGTGAAATCTCTTAGATCTAAAACCAATCTCGATCAGATGATGTTCCTTAACCGTTTGCCGGAGCAAAACGGGTGGAGACCACCTTCAAGAGGTCCAAATCAGTGATTTCAGAGAAAAAGCAAGTGTTTGTGTGTGATTTTGATGGAGAAAATGATGTAGAAGTGATTAGAGATGATGATTGTACAAGATTTGAGGAGAAATACTTACGAAATAGCCTTGAATCGCGAGTAAAAGTGACTGAGAGCAACTTGAGTGGGTGTGGTCGAATGGAGGTGTCAAATCAGAGAAAGGAGGGTGTACGGGTAGTATTTATAGGCGAGTGAGAGGGTGTAAGTCGGTGGCGAGTGGCGTTCGATCGGATGGCTCGCCCGGTCGAATGGCCATTCGGTCGGATGGCCATCCGAGCGGATGGTCATCCGAACGGAAGTCCATTCGATCGGTTGTCCATTCGATCAGCCGAGTTGCGTTTTGTTTTTCCGACTTTCGTTTCGTGTGTTAAGCGTTGCGTCGCGTTTAATCGAGTTGCGAGTGAGTGTTGAGCGTGTAAGCATTGCGTTGATAACCACATAACATTTAAACAAATAAACACACAAGTAACACACATAACACAAGTAAAGGCATAAAGTAAATCCGCGTTTCAAATTGCGTTGAGTTTGCGTTGCGATAGCGTTTGGTCTAACATGCGATGTAAAATGCGATAATATGCGTGTAAATAGTATGCGTTATAAATAGTTAAATGCGATAACTGCATTTGAATAAGCGTTGTAATCATGTGTTTAAAATGTGTGTTGAAAACATAGTTTAAAATAGTTAACCCATAGCGATAATCAAAATCTCGGGAGTACAAGCGATTACGAGAAAAGACATCGAATAGTAATGACCCGAAAAGTCAGGTTGTTACATCGCTGGTTTTGCAAATGGCGCGCAATTAGTTGAAGATCCGTTGTCGTCTTATTGTATTATGGGAAGAGGTGGCGAAGGTGGTGGTGCACCGCTAGATCCTTCAAAATAACAGCATTGCCCCTTTTAGCATCTAGAAATTACAAAACTGCCATAACACAATAGTTAATCACTTGCTTCTTAACCCAAGCTACTCCAAATGGAGAACGTCATTGATTTTGTAGATCGGAAAGTGAATAGCGTTATGCTGAAAGTGAGGAGTGTTCCAATTAGGTGAAACAGACACAGATCCAGGGTTTGCAACTAAAAACTGAGTTGATGAAGGTGTGACTATGGACTAACTTGGGTTGTCCAACATAAAATCCCCACATTACTTTATGATTTCTCATAGTGTAGTTTGTATTCTTGTATTATTCATAGTTCATGACCCTCCATGTATGTTTTACATCAAGTGTAGTGGTGAACAATAAGAGGTACCTAAATGGAAGCTTGTTCTTCCTACCTCCTACATGATTTCCATGATACTTAGAGGTACCTAAATGAAGATATAATCTTCTACCTCATGCTTGACTATTGGACATAACAATACATATAATACTATTATATATATATACTATTCAATACTATTATATATATATACTATTATATATATATATATAATAGTATATATATATATATAATATTATATATATATATATACTATTATATATATATATATATATATAATACTATTATATATATATACTATTCAATACTCGAACCCTTGATGGTGAACTTGTGTTCGTTCGTCAAAGTATTAGAATAACATCATCCAAGACATAAGACTTGTTACGATTCTAATGGGTATACTACTCATGAAAACATTAACCCTTGAGGTTTCATAGTGTCAAGAACAAGTACCTTGTGTTAAAGGGCGATTACTTTCATATATCTATATTCCTATGTTTTAAATTCCGAATCTCGACTCTAAACTCACCTTGAACTTTAAACCTCATACATTCGATCTCCTAATCTCATTACTCGTCAACAAATGGATAATCGGAAAGCATATGCAACTTGTGAGTACACTTGACCCATTTTCCTTTTAATACACTTTGGGTGCAACATGTTTTACTTGTTAAAAAAAACACGATTCACAAACATGCTTTAATCAATCAATCCTTATACATGCTTTGTTATTCTTAAGTTCATGCTAGAATTCATACTACTTGTTAACCCGCCTTAACAATTATAGCGCTATAGGGGTAGCACACCACCCGAAGGGGTTTTGTTAAGTTATATTCTTTACGGTCTCGATATTGTTATATCGAGGGATGCTATTATTCATACTTTACGGTCTCGATGTTGCTACATCGAGGGATGCTATTATACTAGTGGACACTTGGGTTTGACTTTTAGTTATGCATGATAGTTTGACCTTGTATACCAAAATGCTATGTTGGATTGAAAATACTTTTTATACATATGACACGAGTCTAAAACTTGTGTACTCTCCAATACCTTTGTATTGAACTACACTTTTAAAATATGTTGCAGGTTTAGCGATGATGTTGATGATGCATGGAATCTAGTAGGATGCTTAGATACACACTTTAAAATTTGTTTTCATATTGTATTGTATTGTATTTCATTATTCATGTTGTTGTATTTTGCTTCAAATCCTTGTAATTGATTCTTTAGAAATGGAATGAAATTATTATTTAAATACTTGTCACAATTATTAGTGTTATGATGTCTCGAGCAATCTATTTCGTCTCACTCCGATGTTTCCGCCATCTGTTGGGGTATGACAGATTGGTATCAGAGCCATAACTATAGGGAATTAGGAAAAAATTTCCATGCTTTTTACCTAGTCTATAGTTCTAGAGCTTTATTCTCATGCTTTGCTTGAACTACTTGCATGTTACTTTATTTGCTCATTATATATTCTCTTTTGGACCTTTAAACATATACGTCACTTATGTGTTAATACTTGACATACTATTCTTATTTGTCAATACATGTTTTATTTTACGTTAATATTTGTTTTAATACTTCATTCTTTATGTGCCATTCTTGACATGTTTATACTTGTTTGCTTAATCTTCAACATACGCTTTTCTTCATACATTTTACTCGACTACTCTAAATCCGCAAACACTCGTATTATACAAACGAGACAAATTCACCAAAGTAGGTGTGAAACCCATAATTTGGTGAACGACTCTCAATCTACCTATTCTTTTATACGAGATTCATCATCAAGCTAGGAGTGAAGTCCTCATCTTGATGAAGAATTTCAATTTCGAATTCTAGTGGACCCTCGTCAACGAGTCGAAATTAAATTTTGACCCGACGAGTAACAACCACACTTAGGGTACGAAATCGCCAAGCTAGGGGTGAAACCCGCACCTTGTCGACTAGTTCCACTCCTCGATTTTTTTTTCATAAATCCCGCCAAGTCTCGAAATTTCAATTGATTTGGGGCATGTAGTAACCGGAAGGGTAAATACCGTTAACCGACTTGTCGGCGAGAGTATTTCACCTATTAGGCCAAAGCATGCTCCTCAAATTCGAAAGACTTTTCGACCACTTTGGTTTGTCAAAGTTCCGTTTTGGAACCATCCCAATTTTAATCAAACATGTGTTTCTATTATTTATTTTATACGATGCAATCTTTCAAAAATTCGAGTTTACTTTCGATATTTTTTTTCTCACACACACATCATATTGAATTTTTTCCATACATTTATACATATGCATGATTTCTTATAATTTCATTCACATTCTTTATAACACCAAAATGGAGACATATCATCGAGATAGGAGTGATTTCCTTACCTTTACGATTAGCTCCACTCCTTCTTTTCTTAAAACGATCTCACCGACGAGTTAGGGGTGATTCCTTTACCTAGGTGATCGTTACCAAAACTTTACCTCAAAATATCCTATTATGCAAATCCGACCATATTTTATGCCTAAATCCTTTATCATTTATCAAAATACCTACCTGTATCAATTTCAAAATACATAGTTTTATCAAACGTACTTCTTATCCTACAATCTATTTTCACATAACTCACATACATGAAATTCTTAATCATACCTTAAAACGTTTTATTTCCCGAATTTCAAAACCTTACAAAATGCTACCTATCAATTTAATCGGTCCAATGAATCTCTGGCCCATGAACTTCATATTCAACTTAATCACTAAAACACGCACACGTTATATCATGATACTAGTGACTTCCATTCTTAATCGAAATCAAACCAACCTTTCTCAATTACTTATAAGATCTTATAGATGTTATATGATCGTTTTACCAAATACTCTTTTCAACATCAACAAATCATTTGTTAAAACTCTTAACAATCACCAAGTCCTTTTGCTAAATTTCTTTTCTAAGGATCCTCGTTTTCACAAGAACCTCCTAAATTCATAATTTCTTGTTTGATGAAACAAACTTATTTTTCTTTTCGAAAACCTTTTTCCTACACCAATTTACAAAACATGTGGGCAAGAAGACTGCATGGGGGCCGACCATCTTCGGATTACGTAAACTCTTTTATAACAAAAGTAGCATTTCCATTTATTACAAATACATTATGCTTAACCAATGAGCACTTTATATCCCCTTACATATACAAACTATATTCTACCCTTCAAATCAAGCTCAACCTAATTTTGATTCGATAAACTCAATGTTTTGTTTAAACAATTATACATGCATATCATCATACACATTTTAGTCGATATCTCATGATAACATCATTCATATCGTTCGTATTTACATACTCAACCTTTTGAATGCTTTTATACGCTTAAACCCGCTATGTCCCAACATGCACTATATACGTAAATTTTATTATTCGTACCTACACTTATACGCATACGTTATAGGCTCATACTTATACTCATACTACTCGTACGTTTTATGTTTATACTCATACTTACGTGCATATTCATACTTAAACTTATACTTATGCTCATACTTTCATTCATACTCATGATTCATACATTCATACCCGTACGCGAGCGTAACTCGAGGGATTCGCTTACATGGGTCCCATACATACTTAAGCATGGACTTGCTTATATACTATATTCTTATACTACACATTCTTATTTCTAAATTATGTATACCCTGATTCATACACAACTAGTACAAGCTATGCGGATCATGCGACAATCAATATAATCGCGGGTGCACACGGGATTATAGTGATGGGCTCATGAGAACCTTAGGGTGTATTATTGTGTATGGTAAGACACAGAACATAACACGACACCGAATACGAAACGAACGTAACATGGTCAAAACATGGTGGATACGCCGCTGGTACTTCCTATATATAAGTGATTTCACCATGTTACCAAATTTCGTAAAACGTGCCATGAGAAATTCAGTGTTTTGCAGACCCTTTGGACCTAATTCAAACTTTAAACAACTCACAAACGCGTTATATCCGATTATCCATGATAAGACTTCATTCTTAACATGCTACTTTTGTCTATCCAATACTTATACTATTTTGATACTCGCATTCGTGTATCCAACATCAAACGTTCACTTTTATACTCTCACTATTCCCCATTATTCTTTTCCTTTAAACGAACCTCATCCACAGTCAAGTCTGTTTAAACGATCAAATTCTAATCTACCTCCTTACTCTTGAATCCTTCTATTCTTTATTCTTGTGCAAACACTCGTAGTTAGTTATCACCTCCTAAAACCATTTTATGAAAAACATCAAACCTTATCCTTCCTTTTAATAAAACAGTTTTCCACAAATACACGAATTGGTGCCATCCCTTAAACTTTCCATACAAACTATCTCACTTTTCATCAAGATACAAACCGTTTCGTACAAAGA
Source organism: Helianthus annuus (assembly GCF_002127325.2). Taxonomy (NCBI): domain Eukaryota; kingdom Viridiplantae; phylum Streptophyta; class Magnoliopsida; order Asterales; family Asteraceae; genus Helianthus; species Helianthus annuus. The sequence goes on along the minus strand of NC_035444.2, from coordinate 52,569,211 downwards.
TTTTCTTCTTTACACGACACATTATATATATATATATATAGACATCTCCAATTCGACTCAAAACTGTTTAAACATTCGAAACCTATCCTTTCTTCCTTCTTAAAGTCCTCCTCTTGAATAAATTTCGGGACGAAATTTCCTAAAGGAAGGGAGACTGCAATTCTTCGCATTTCCGCACTTTCTTATTTTAGCAACACGTGTTGTACTTTCTGTATTTAGACACTTCTACGCTCTTTGTAATCTACTTTCGTGTCATTTGTAAATTGAGACTATTGATCATAATGAAAACAAAGCTATTTTGTGTATTCATATTAGACTTATGTGCAACTGTTAATCAAATTCTCGTTTGAACAAAATATTATTCAAGAATTCTTGATTCTATATTTACCGACACTTGATGCTCGTTAAACTAATTAAATTAATGAGATTGGAAGCCTCGTGAAATGAATAACCGTTTAATGATTTTTTTATCCTAATTTAAAATTCATTTATAAAATATGGTTATTTAATTAATTAAATTAATTAATTTTTACTATTTAAAGGTTTAATTTTTATAATAACCTGGTTAGTTTCATTATTTTTTAAAGTGATTATATAAAAAATTAACCAAGTTAGTCTAAAACTATAAGGTTAGTTCTTTAAAAATGTAATATATCTTAGTCAATTAAAGTTAAGGGGCTAATAGAGCAATTTACTGAAAGTTTAAACCAGCAGGGACCAATTGTGCAACTTCTGAAAGATAAAAATCAAACAAAAAATAAAGGTGGCCGCCCGCACTCGAACCCGGGTCACCCCATTCCACAAGCGCGCACATAACCAGCTTCACGAAAACGAGCATAACTTCTTCATTTCTTGTCCGTTTTAGCTCATTCTTTTTCCTATGTGCTTGGATTTTCCTTAGCTTCGATTCCATGGGTGATTCACAGTAAATAAGTCGCTGGAACTCTGGCAAAAAGGCTCCAAAGTCCACTGTTCATTTTGTTTTGAATCAAACTTTGCTTAACTTGTTTAAACTTTAGTCTAACTCACTCAAACCCACGTCCTTATGCTTATAACCACTTCTATGGTTAGTTAAGCTTAAAAACGGGGCTGAGACATTCCAAATGAGAGGTTAAATCTCACATATATTCTGTTCTGTTTAGGGTTTTTAACCCACAAGTGATGTTCAAGCTTCAAGCTTGATGAAGGTGTGATTATGGACTAACTTGGGTTGTCCAACATAAAATCCCCACATTACTTGATGATTTCTCATAGTGTAGTTTGTATTCTTGTATTATTCATAGTTCATGACCCTCCTTGTATGTTTTACATCAAGTGTAGTGGTGAACCAGAAGAGGTACCTAAATGGAAGCTTGTTCTTCCTACCTCCTACATGATTTCCATGATACTTAGAGGTACCTAAATGAAGATATAATCTTCTACCTCATGCTTGACTATTGGACATAACAATACATATAATACTATTATATATATATATATATATATATATATATATATATATATATATATATACTATTCAATACTCGAACCCTTGATGGTGAACTTGTGTTCGTTCGTCAAAGTATTAGAATAACATCATCCAAGACATAAGACTTGTTACGATTCTAATGAGTATAATACTCATGAAAACATTAACCCTTGAGGTTTCATAGTGTCAAGAACAAGTACCTTGTGTTAAAGGGTGATTACTTTCATATATCTATATTCCTATGTTTTAAATTCCGAATCTCGACTCTAAACTCACCTTGAACTTTAAACCTCATACATTCGATCTCCTAATCTCATTACTCGTCAACAAATGGATAATCGGAAAGCATATGCAACTTGTGAGTACACTTGACCCATTTTCCTTTTAATACACTTTGGGTACAACATGTTTTACTTGTTAAAAATACACGATTCACAAACATGCTTTAATCAATCAATCCTTACACATCGAATTTTCGCCACTTTTCCCAGGTTAAAGCTTGCTCTTTTGACCTGTTTCGCACCCATAAGAAGCTCATGTTCTTGATCTCATCCACCACTTTTGGGGCTGAAGCACTGCTTTGATCAAACACAATGCTATTTCACATCCTCCAAATGCTCCAAAGGAAGACGAGAGAGATGGCACTGACCGCTTTCTTCCTCTTCGCTGACCCGACAACACATTTGTGGGCCCGGAGGATGTCTAGCAGATTAAAGGTGTAAGAAGATGGAATGTTACACCACTACGCAATGACTGACCACATGGTCTGCCCAAAATGGCATGACATGAACAAGTGGTCACAGGTCTCCGGGTATTCATCATAGAAAACACAGTTCATCGAGTCTAGTTGGATACCTTTTATAGCTATTGACGTCTTAGTTGGGAGCCGACTCCACTTGTTGCTTCTTTCTAATTCCTAGATTTTGTTTTGCCCTAGAAGTTATAAGTTTTTTTTAAACGTTGTTGTATCTGTCCAATAAATTAAAGAACTTGGCCTTCAAAGATGAGAATTAAAGTAAGAAGAATTGAGACTAAAATCTAGACATATTTTATCTAACTATTCTATCAGATTTTCACACATAAATTCGTGACCTAATTGTAACATAGTAAAACCAGTTCAGCCTACTTCATTAAAACCGGTTCAACCTACTTTATTGATGTACCAATAAAAGATAATGCAAACCAATTCAAGAACATATACTTACAACACATGAAAAATTTGATGAAAAAAAAAACATAATGCAAAGCCTACAGTCCGAAACGTACGTAATGAGTGGAGCAAATTAGAATAGAGAGGGTGGCAGTAAACTCGGTTCAAGCGACGGCAGTTGCGCTGATTTGAGACACGGTTTAAGACGGTATGGTAGGGAGATAAGAGCAGATTGTGAATTTGATGAAACTATATGCAACAAATCATAATTGGTTTCAATGGTACATTGGCTTCATAGGAAGAAGCACGATATTTACAACCCTCTTGCGTCAAATCCATTGGCGCAAAATTTTCCCTTTTTATTCCATTTGATTTTAATATATACTTTCTTATTACACCCATAGAGTGTTGGGTAATATACATTTTAAACATTTAGGGTTTATTTTAGTTAAATAGCCTCTAGATATAAAATTTTGCCCCCTATATAATTATGCATCCACTATATCCATACCCCTATAATCTTATTTTCACATCCCTAGATGTATCGGGCCATATAATCTTATACGACCCGTATAGAATGTTGTTGCACAAAAATAAATGTAGTGGAATGTTTTTTTTGTTTTACATGTATACGTGTGCCGTATAACATTATGCGAGCCGTATACAATTGTATACGAGCAATTTAATGTTATACGACCAAATGTGTTTACTTTTGTGAGTTTTAATCAGCTTTTTGGGTTTTTAAGATCTGTATAAGGGCCATATAATGTTATACGACCCGTATATGTGTAAAACCGAACAACCATTTAATAAGTTTTAGTAATTATTTAGATAGCGTTTTCAGTATCCGGAGTTTGTTGGGTGGCGACGACGGTGGGTTGTGAGAGTACTGAGAGTATGATTGCTGAATGTTTTTAGTATCCATAGTTTGTTGGGTTGTTTGCAGCTAGGGTTCAGAATGCTTGAAGTTTTATTATAAACTTTTTGGTGAAAGTTATTATCTTTTGGGTCAAGTGAAGCAATGAACGGAGAAATATATTTTACTTATTTTATGTTTAATATATGAAGCATATTATATAAGTTTTTAGATGGTGTTTGTAAGGTTTAATTGTCTTGTGTAACTTTGATTGACATCTATCGTTACCTTTTAACCCAGGCGACACCACCAGTAGTCTACTAGTCACCTTACCTCAATCATTGACAACTATCATTGACATCTATCATTACCTTTTCATCATCCCTTCCTCACCATTTATCTTCTTCTGTCATACGTCTTCCTCCTTTCAAAATTCAAATCAAACTCACCGATCACATTACCCTACTGTCGGAAACCTATTCTGTTTCACCATTTTTAAACCCAATTGACCTCACTTTCCGAATAATTTATAAGCAGCAGCAGCACACCCACTTTTCTGACCACCCCGAACCCTATAAGAACCATGAAACAACTCAACCCCCTTTTGTTACACATATAAACCCACCCACCCATCCACACACACCATTTCACCCACACTCTTCACCTTATTCCATCACCTTATTCCATCGGAAAATCAACAATCTTCTACCGGAAAACAAACCGTTGTGCTTAACAACGCTAATCTGGAATTGGAGAACCGTTGTGGGTGGTAGTTACCCGATCCCCTGCTGCCATGGTACTTGTTACCATATCCATTATCCCCTTGGTGGTTTCTGTACCCATCCTCGCGCGACATGGTGTCTAAACCCTTGATTCCCAACGCTTCTCCTTACATTCCTCATCATTTCCTGAATTCGAGTTTATTAAGAAGTAATGGCTGCCGACTAATTGCAAGACTGTTTGTCGGGCTTCCAATGCTCACACAGAGTGATAAACAATGTTGATCTGGAATTGGAGAACCGTTGTGGGTGATAGTTACCCGGTCCCCTGTCGCACTGGTAGTTGTTACCATATCCATTATCCCCTTGGTAGTTGTTATCATATCCTGTCGCCTTGGTAGTTGTTACAATATCCATTATTTCATTACGTTAAGCTTGATCTTGTTTCATGTTCTGTCAATTTGTAATGATGTTAGGTAATTAAATGCACGTATGGACATATTCGCTCTGAACACATACCGACTGCGTTTTCGTCAACACATACGCAGTCTGTATACTGGCCATATAATGTTATACGACCTGAATATAATTTTTTTTAGTAAAACCGAAAAGCCGTTTAATAAGTTTTAGTAATTCTTTAGATAACTTTTGCCGTATTATTTAGATATATCGGATATGTTACGAGTTTGTAAAACGTCTATGTTACAATAGTATTTGTCGTATTATTTTTTATATATGTATCGGATAAGCAAAACATGTGCATATGATAAACAATATATACCATAACAATTATTAAACAAACAAGATAATAAACAACACGATAACAATTATTAAACAAAGAAGATAAAATGTAAACATAAGATTAATATCTACAATGTTTTACATCTAAAACAACAAAAGATAAATATTTACAATGTTTCAAATGTAAAATAACAAAACTAAAATACAATAAGAGCTACCCCGGTGGTGGCGGTGGTGGTGGTGGTGCAGCGCCAGCTCGTGGAGGTATAGGCGTGCCAGAATGCATAGCAATAATCGCCTCCACCATCCACTGTATGTCGCTCTGCATACGCGATACGTCCACCCGTATAGCAGCTACATCCGACTCGACCTGAGCCAGTCTCTCCTCCACCCCCGCTGGTGGCATCATACGTGGTCTCACGCTCCGTCTCTCGCACGGGCGATCACTCTGTACATCCTGCACATCTAGCTGCGATCAGTTGATCATATCATCAACTCCCCCATCTAACCCGCTCCCCCTCTCCCCCGTCACCCTCACCATCGCCCTCACCTCCCTCGCCCACTGTCTCGCCTCTCTCTGCAGTGGCTGCCCTGGGTACCACTCGGTACGACCGTCGTCAAGCGACCAAATCACCTGAACCTTGTCTGGTGGCACCTCGTGAGCAATCCCCATCGAGACTGATGTAGCCCTACCTACCAAAACCTAACGTGTGACGGTCATATCCAGAGTGAATGTCATACATAATAAAGTGAACTAAGCCTTTGCCAGTTCACTTTATTCTATACTGGCCGTATAACCTTATACAGCCCGTATACACCATGTGAGAATAAGATTTTACCATGTGGGATTATTAGTTCCCATTATATTGTATCATAAGAATTATAGATGAGGGTGTTAATTTCTGACACAACCCGAAAATCCGACACGTACCTAACACAAAATTGGTGGGTTTGGGTTTAGTCTAAACGAGTTCGGGTCAGTTTCAGGTTGAACCCACGAACCCATTTAGCTAAACGAGTCGGGTTTGGGTCAGCCAGTCGGATTGGCGGGTTAACCCGTTTAACTCTTTTATAATTTATTATATTTTTTTACAATATGTTTTATGTAATAAATTAAATTTGGTGTGTATTTTATGCGATAATTTTAGCTTAAAAAGAGACATTGACATAATATTTTATAATTTAAACGTGATTGTATTTTATACATTTGTGGTTTTTATAGTAAATATTAATTTGAACGGGTCGTCTTCAGGTTTATATGTATGACACGATTTTCGGGTTCGGGTCTTGTTTGCTTTTGTCTAAAATTTTCAGGTTCATGTCGGGTTGAACCCGCGAACACGACCCGTTTAACACCCCGAGTTATAGATATTAATTACTTAATTTTTTTTCAGGATTTCTTGTAAAATACATTATAACACACTATAGATACACACATCAGATTATAAAACATTAATACAAGTGAATGATTCAACAATACACAAGATTTTAATGATGCAAGAATTCAAGCAAGATACATCGAACTTAATGTTGAAAACTTTAGTGTTATCAACATTAACGGTGATATTGGATTAGCTTATTGAGTAATTTAATCTCGTTAGTAATTGTTGAGTTTGGAGTTAGGAGATGCATGAGTGCGGGCTCGGTATTCATTATGTGCTTGTGTGGGTTATAGGGATTAGGCCGAATAATTGGCCTGTTACATAGTTTAATTAACTTGATATGTTTGGGTTATTGAATTAATTTATTAACTAGAAGATTGACCCGCGCGCGTTGCGCCGCGGCCAACGTAATTGATATGTTATTGATCAGATTCACATTTACAATATGTTAAAGATATTTTTGTCGGTTAAGTCTGTATTACTATCTTATACAAATAAGTAATTCACCAAATAATCTCGATACAATTAATGGTATCATAATTACTACGTTACATGACTTGTATCCATATAAATAAACTATCGTATTAAGCTCCCCGCGTTGCGGCGGGGGTGTAAAACCGTGACAAATAGCAACAATGTCATACTATAGCCAACGACCACCAACATTGAAGTTGCGGCGTCTTAACGTGGAAAAATTAGACCGACATATAAAAATAGAAAATAATAACTAACTCGATTTAGGACTCGCACGTTGTGACGGACTTATTAAACAGGAAAAAAATAGACGACGTAATCACACATGTACGTTCTCCATGTTAACTCGCAAAATTTAGAACGAAGCGTATAACAAAACGTAAAATCGTTGAACCACACACACATATTGTGCCGTGTTAAGTCTCAAAATTTATATCTAAACGTAAAACAATTTTTTTTGCAAAATATGAAAAACATAGGGGATCAAAGTTGAAAGTAAAAAGGTTGTGAGGTTAAATTGGAAAAACTAAAAACTGGTTAAAACTACAAAATCAAGTAGTTTTGGGTTTAAAGTGAAACATCAATTTTTTTTTGAAAAACCCCAAGTCATAGGGTACAATACCACTAAGCACCATATACAACACAACTATACACAAAACACTTATTAAGTATCATGTACAAACCATTATGCATAAACATCTTTCAATTTAATAGTATATAAATGGGTATTACCTTAACTAAAGAATTACATTGATTAAAGGACATGGGATAAGCATGTGGGCCAGCCAAGTATAGGTTGGATGTGGTTCGATTCAAGTAGTCTAATCCGGTTCTAATTGACTTCGAAAATCAAAAACTAATTTTGAGTGGAATAACTGCCAAGAAAGGGTTTTCCTATTTTAATGGGACATCTTTGGATTTAATTAAGATATTGAAAAGAGTAAACTGCAATTTTACCCTCTGAGGTTAGTGGTCATTGGCATGTCTACCCCCCCCCCAAAGGAAATAATTGCAATTTTAATCCCTACTGTTTGCTCTTGTGTCGCACTTTTACCCCCTGGCATCAAAATGGGTTAACAGTCAACATTATAACCTGATGGTCAAAGGGTATAATTGTCATTTTGCTCTTATGTCAAGCTTCTTTGATACAACACCCCTATAAGTAACAGACCACCGCATAATTACCCCCCCCCCCCAACCTTCCCACCATCGACCTTCAACCTTCTTCTCCGGCGACATAACACACCGGCGACGATCAGTATCTCTCCGGCGACATCTCCTCTTCCGATTATTCTTCTCCTCGTCTGATCATTCTTCTCCTCGTCGGATCACAAAAACCACAGCCGTTATCTTCAGATCAGTGGAAATGCCAGTCTTTTGTTGGATAATCCGCTATATCATCCGCCACACCAAAGGTATAATCGGCCAATGTTAGTTAATCAGGGTCAGATTTAGTCATTATCATGTTATAAAGAGGGTTTAGGGTCTGATTTGGTTCACTGTTGGTTTTTTTTACAGTTGACCTGACGATGAGCTTATCAAGCTCATCTTTGGTGGTCCACCTGGTGGTCTCTGTGTTTGGGAGGCCTGTCCTCAACTTCCATCTACCACCGGAGAGTTGAGCGGATGGATGTTTACTCTACTAGTTATTTAGCTTATGTGTAATATGTAGGTTAACTTAACTTAATCGAACCTTTTGTGTAATATGTAGGTTAACCTAACTTAACTTATTTAGCTTTTGTTGACATTATGTTTGATAAAAATTAGGAGCACACTCATGTGCATTTGCAGGTTGTAGGCATAAGTGTGCTTAATCAGTTTGGGCATAACACACACTGGTTGATCAGAGTTTGGGCATAACACACACTGGTTGATCACAGTTTGGGCATAATTGTGCTTAATCAGATGCATAGAATACTTGTTGTAGGTTGGTACTTGCTATGATACCTTGCTATGCTACTTCAGGTTGATCATGTGCATGTGCTTAATCAGTGTGCTTGATCATGTGCATGTGCTTAATCAGTGTGCATAGAACACACCCTGGTTGATCATGTCTACCACAGGTTGTAAATAACACATAGCAATAGACTGAAGTAAATAACACATAGCATAGCAGGCTGTAGGTTGGTACTTGCTATGATAACTTTCTATGATAACTTGCTATGCTACTTCAGGTTGATCATGTGCATGTGCTTAAATTCTAAAATGACACTGGAATGACACTGGTTGATCACAGTTGTTGTATGTGCATAAGTTCTAATCAGTTGCTGAATGTGTTACTGATTAAGCACATTTTTGGTGCAGCAGGTTGTTAGTGTAGCAGGTTGTCTAAATGAGTTACATTTATGGTTCATATCTGAACACCTTATAGAAATAACTGATATTTGATATAAATGTGAACTAAGTGTATCAATATATCTGCAGCAAGTATCGGAGTGTGATTTGTTCACATTGGACCTGCAGTTCTTATAACAGATGCATAGAACAGGTTCAGAATTAGTAATTTACCAGTTTTGGAGTCTTTGCTTGTTAGGTTTCACATTTTTGAACAGGTATGATTGTTAGGTTTCAGATTACGTGTTCAAAAATCAGAATTAGGTTTTAGATCAAAGAACAGGTTCAGATTTTGTATTATAGAATCATAGAACAGGTATTTGATTTTGGCGGGAAGGGTTTTGGAAGTTGCAGGGGGTAATGTTGTGTCTTAACACAAAGTACAGGGGGTAATAACAAAGGACAAATTAGTAATTTACCAGTGGGGGGTAATTGTGCGACTTAACAGGAATGTTGGGGGGTAAAATGTAAGGGTAATATAATCATTTCAACTTAGAGTTAACAGTTCTGTTACCCATTTTGACGCCGGGGGTAAAAGTGCGACATAAGAGCAAACAGTGGGTGTTAAAATTGCAATTATTTCCTTAGGGGGTAGACATGCCAATGACCCCTAACCTCAGGGGGTAAAATTGCAGTTTACTCTATAGAAAAACATACCAAACCGATTCCTTTTACCCTCTTTGGGTATTCAATCTCTCACACTCACAAAAACCAAAATCTGATTCTTGTACAAACTACCAAGTTTAATGCATTCATGATAATATCACCGATTAAATAGTTTATTCTGTGAGATTAAATATATTATTATTGTAATATTTAATCTTGTAGTCATTATAATCATTTATATTATATGGATCAAAATATATTAATAACCTATTAATAATTAGTTGGTAATTGTTGATGGACCATATTACCCTTATTAACTAATTAGGTTTCGTCTTGGGTGTATATATAAGGAGATTATTAGAGAGATAAAGGGTTAGACAATTACAAAACCTAATAATCATAACATCAATTCAGCTATCTCTCCCCTAATCGAAACCTCCCTAGTTTCGACTTCATCACCATCATAATCTTACACCCTAAGGAGGAACCAGATCATCCTGACAAGAATGTCAAACTCAATGGCTGCATCTCTGACTGGATTCTATGTTGGCCTGTCTGCTGTAACATGTATGTTATTCATGTTTTCCATTATGTTTATACAGAACTGATCAACATGTGGTATCAGAGCATATGTTGATAAATCGGTTATGTTTTCATATCCATTATTCTGGGATTGAAATCTGGAAAATAGAATTTTGAAAGTCTTATAAAAATCACGGCTGTTTTCGAGTCTATTTGTGCCGAATCACTGTTTTGGGAAAAAGAATTCTTAATAATTGACTCGAAATCATAATGGGTTAATTTTATGTTCGAAATCTGTTAACAGAAGTCTTAAAACTCGGATTTCAGATCCCAGAATTACGTTTTAATTTTTTAGGGTTCATCACATGTTCTTAGAAAATTTGAAAATTCCGTAAGTTTTGGAATATAATTTGGTTTAGTGGGTGTTTTTTTTTTACTGTTTTGATCTGAATTATATCTTTTAAAAACTTCAAAAACTGTTAAAAGATAATCAAGTTATAATTTTTGAAATCCTTTGATAAGTTTAGATCAACACTAAAACAGGAAACACTATCCCACAATCCCTAAAAGTTCGAGTTTTCAGTTGTATTTCACATTAATAGCTATTGACAGTAGGTTTCTTAACGAGTCGAAACCATGAGATTCCGACTCGAAACCATAATATTGCCACTCGAAATCATAAAATTTTCAGTATTCATGACTCGAGACCAAGATTTCAACTCAAAATCATAAAGATTTTAATCTTCATAACTCGAGACCAAGGTTTCGACTCAGATTCCGACTCGAAATCTCACTAAAATACGAGGACAGCTGAGATTGCGACTGAGATTTCGACTCGCAACCAGGTGTTTGCAACTCAAAACCTCATTATGGAGTCGAAATCTCATAAACATTCATTAATCGAAACCTGGAGATTTCGACTGAGGTTTCAACTGACATTAGTGACTCGTAACCAGGTGGTTGCGATTCGCAACCAGGTTACGACTCAAAACCTTAATGACTCGAAACCTCATGATGATTCATTATTGAATCGAAACCTCACTCGAGATCTCACTCGAAACCTCATTACTTTATTAAGTTGTTAATGTGAGCTAAAATTTGGCTCCGCCCCGAACCCCGTTCAAGGGCACGCTGTCCCCCTGCACCTCCCAGCGAACTCACCGCGGAGTTCGATCCGCGCTAACAGGTGGTTTGATATTAAATACTTGGTTTTGTAAACACTTAATTACTTAATCAGAATCAGATAATTTTTCATTAAACCAAAATAGCTTAACTTGAATGAGTTTCTGATGTATCATTTCTGGCCAAAGCTAATTTGATGCATCTATTTATTGTTCAAGTATTATAAAAGCTATGTTGAGTATGCATTACAAACGTGAAATGTCTTAATTTCTGGCCAAAGTAGATTTAATTCATTTATGTCTAGCATACTTAATGAGTGCATAACTAAAGTGATTGTCTGATTTCTAGCCAAAGCTGATTTGTCATGATTACTTTGCACACATACTCAAATGATTACACTTCTGGCCAAAGCTGATTTGTCTTCGTTTAAGTAGAATTTTAACTAAGTCTATTATTTTGATGTTAGTAATAGACAATATCACAGCTTCATCATTAAAATGGTCATTATTTATGCCTGCCTTAGTATAACATGCCTTTAGATCACATTAGCACTTCTTGATTAGTATCATAATTCGCTCAACTTATTTCCACTATCAGCACCCAATTGCGGGATTCCACAATTGACTGATGATAACTTTGCTGCATGGAAGGATGCCCTCATGCTTACACTTGGATTGCTGGACTTGGATTATGCTCTAAGAGAGAATAAGCCAGCGGACCTTACTACTCAAAGTACTGCTGCTGAGCAGATAGTTCATGAAAAATGGACTAGGTGTAACCGCATGTCTCGCATGTTCATGAAGCAATCCATACACAATGCAATTAGAGGAGTTATTCCTGATTCTAAAGATGCTAGAACCTACCTGACTTCTATGGAGGCACAATTCAAAGGGACATCTAAAGCACACGCTAGTACTCTTATTCTCAAGTTGGTGACAACTAAGTATGATGGGAGGAGCGGCATTCGCGAACACATCATGATGACGCATGACATGGCCAATAAGTTGAAGGGGCTAGAAATGGAAATCAGTGATGGTTTTATTGTTCACTTCATCATCACTTCGCTTCCTTCGTCCTATGAAGCATTCAAGATCAATTACAACACTCAGAAGGACAAATGGACGATGAGTGAGTCGGTCGCTATGTGCGTATAGGAGGAAGAACGTATGAAGATGGATCGCACTACTGATGTTGCAAACTTCACCACCTCCAACTCTAAGAAGAGGAAGAACAATTATCAAAGAAAGGATGCTTCCAAGGTCTAAAGGCCCAATCCTAATATAAGTGCACCTTCCAGCTCTAAGAACTCCTTAGGCAAACCCTACTGCAAGTTCTACAAGAAGACAGGACATAAGCAAAAGGAATGCCCTGACTTCAAGGAGTGGCTGGCTTGGAAAGGTAACGATTTTTTCATGATACTTGTGTCCTATAATTTAAATCTTCCTGCTAATTATTGGTGGTTTGATTTTGGTTCTATGGTTCATTTAACCAATTCTACTCAGTGATTCCTTTCAATCCGGAAGCTAGGAAGAAACCAAATAACACTTAAAGTTGGAGATGATCGAGAATTAGAAGTGAAGGCCATAGGAACATTACAATTATTTTTGAAAATTGGTTTATGTGTTAAACTTTATGATACCTTATATGTTCCTGAGGTAACTCGGAACCTTGTATCAGGACCAAAGTTAGACATGGACGGTTTTGTTGTTTCCCATGGTCATCGCAAACTCTCTATCCTCTATGATTCCGTTGTTTATGGTACCGGCATTCTGGATGGTGGTCTCTATAGACTAGAACTAGATGATGATTTTTCCAAATCTTCGTTGACATATAATATTAATGAATCACTCACAAAGATGAAACAAAATCGAGACTTAGAGACTTCATCCATGTTGTGGCATCAACGTTTAGGCCACATCTCAAGAGAACGATTAAATCGTCTCGTAAAGGATGAAGTCTTACCTCCTCTCGATTTCACTGATTTTGGAACATGTGTCAAATGTCTTAAAGGTAAAATGACATTAGCGAATAAGAAAGGTGCCACTAGGAGCTCTAATTTATTAGAACTCATTCATACTAACATTAGTGGTCCCTACCAAATCGCTGGCATAACAGGACATACTTTATTTATCACTTTCATTGATGATTATTCTCTTTACATGTACTTGTATCTCATTAAGGAAAATCTGAATCTCTTACAACTTTTAAAGATTATAAAGCTAAAGTTGAAAAATAACTAGATCATCAAATTAAAGTTGTGAGATCAGATAGAGGCGGTGAATATTATGGAAGACATACTGATGTGGGTCAAGCTCCTGGTCCATTTTATGAGTTTTGTAAGGGCTAGGGGATTCTAAACCAATACACCATGCCTGGTACACCTCAGCAGAACGGTGTCGTTGAACGAAGAAATCGTACCCTTATGAACATGGTACGCAGTATGTTAGCCAACACTAATTTACCATTATTCCTCAGGACTGAAGTGTTAAAAGCAGCTGTCTATATACTCAATAGAGTTCCTTCTAAGTCTGTCCCTAAAACTCCTTATGAACTTTGGACAGGAAGGAAACCGAGTCTTAAATATATGAAAGTATGGGGCTGCATTGCTAAAGCAAAACTTTACAATCCTTTCCTAAGGAAACTTGACCCTAAACAGTTACCTGCTTCTTTATTGGGTATCCTGATCACTCAAAGGGTTATCGTTTCTATTGTCCTTCCCATGTCACATGTATTGTTGAAACCAAGCGTGCTGCGTTCCTGGAGGATTTCAAGGTCAGTGGGAGCAGTACCAATCCTTACGAAGAATTGAATGAAGTACAAGACGCAGGGGGGGACTCGTCGCTTACCATTACTCCATTTACTTCTCTTGTACCCAATGCAACAACTGCACCTGAAGCTACTGCACCAATTCCATCTCCACAATCAGAACCCATTATACCTCATAATGAAGGCACATCAAACGCTCAAAACCAAGATAACGTTGAACCCGATAATCAACTCAGGCGGTCATCCAGGCAAAGAAGGCCTACTAATTGGGATGATTATGTTACCTACCTGACTGAAATGGATGCTGGAAAGCTCAATGATCCTATCTCTTATAATGAAGCCATTAGCAGTGATCAGTCTTCTGAATGGAATAAAGCAATGATTGATGAGCTTGAATCCATGAAGAAAAATGACGTTTGGTATTTGGTAGAAGTACCCAACGGTGTCAAACCCGTAGGATGTAAATGGGTATTCAAAACAAAACTAGATCTGAATGGGAACGTTGAACGCTTCAGAGCCAGATTGGTTGCAAAGGGCTACACTCAGAAAGAGGGAATTGACTATCAAGAGACGTTTTCACCTGTCTCTCATAAAGATTCATTAAGGATCGTTATGGCCCTAGTAGCTCATTTTGATTTAGAGCTGCATCAGATGGACGTTAAAACCGCTTTTCTTAACGGAGACTTAGATGAAGATGTTTACATGAAACAACCTGAAGGCTTTAAACCTGAAGGTCAGGAGCATCTAGTCTGTAAGTTGAAGAAATCCATTTACGGGTTAAAACAAGCATCACATCAATGGTATCTCAAGTTTGATGAAGTCATGAAGAGACAAGGTTTTATGAAGAATCAAGTGGATCAATGCACCTACCTTAAGATGAGTGGGAGTAACTTTACTATACTTGTCCTTTACGTAGATGATATTCTATTGGCAAGTAATAGTTTAGACATGTTGCATGAGTTGAAGCGGTTACTCTCGCGTAACTTCGACATGAAGGATCTCGGAGATGCTTCTTACGTTATTGGCATCGAAATTCATCTAGATAGACACAAAGGGATCTTAGGATTGTCTCAAAAGACCTACATAGATCGAGTCCTTACACGTTACAACATGCAACATTGCAAACCCTACGTCGCTCCAGTAGTTAAAGGAGATGTTTTCGGTTCATTCCAGTGTCCGACAACAGAGGTAGAAAATGAGCAAATGAGCCAGATACCTTACACGTCAGTAGTCGAGAGCCTGATGTATGCTCAAGTCTATACTCGCCCAGATATCGCTTATATTGCTAGAATGTTAGGCCGTTATCAGACTAATCCTGGCCTAGATCACTGGAAAGCAGCTAAGAAGGTCCTTAGATATCTAGAAGGGACGAAAGACTATAAACTGACTTATAGAAGAAGTGATCATTTAGAAGTGGTAGGTTATTCTGATTCTGACTTTGCTAAATGCAAAGATGACAAGAAATCCACTTCGGGCTATATCTTTATGTTAGTAGTCGAACCTATCTCATGGAAGAGTCATAAACAACAGTTAACCACAACTTCCACAATGATGGCAGAATACGTTGCTGTTTATAATGCAACCTGTCATGGAATGTTGCTTAGGAATCTGATCACTGGACTCAAAATCGTTAATTCCATTTCTAGACCATTGAAGCTTTACTGTGATAATTCAGCTGTCGTTAGTTTCTCGAACAGTAACAGTTCGACTAGAGCTGGTTTATATCTCAATACAAAATATTTGTTCGTACGTGAACGAGTTGAGGAAAATAATCGTTGTATTGAGCATATTTGGGCTAAAGATATGCTTGCGGATCCGATGACTAAAGGTCTCCCACCTAAAGTTTTCGAAGAACATGTATCGAATATGGGACTTACTAAAGACCTTATTTAATGGCATATTGTACAAGCTTATGTTTTAATTAATGAAATTTCCTCAGTTTGATTTTGTATGTCTTTAACATATGTTCTGCCGGTGTAATGACATATAGACAAATATAAATACAAATCAGACGCTAAAGGGCTTATGCGTATTTTGATCATAACTATTAGGTTTTAAATTGAGGCTATAGTATGACTACTGGGGGTCCTGAGTCGAATGATGATTCAATGGCTGTATTTCTCTGCTATAGTTCTTGGTTTAAGGCTAAAATGAGTGTTAACTCCTGGCCAGGCTCATCTAATACTCATGATAAATGATTACTCGGATAAGTGGGAGAATGTGAGATTAAATATATTACTATTATAATATTTAATCGTGTTGCCATTATAATCATTTATATTATATGGATCAAAATATATTAATAACCTATTAATAATTAGTTGGTAATTGTTGATGGACCATATTACCCTTATTAACTAATTAGGTTTCCTCTTGGGTGTATATATAAGGAGATTATTAGAGAGATAAAGGGTTAGACAATTACAAAACCTAATACTCATAACATCAATTCGGCTCTCTCTCCCCTAATCGAAACCTCCCTAGTTTCGACTTCATCACCATCATTATCTTACACCCTAAGGAGGAACCAGATCATCTTGACAAGAATGTCAAACTCAATGGCTACATCTTTGACTGGATTCCCTGCTGGTCTATCTGCAGTAACATGTATGTTATTCATGTTTTCCATTATGTTTATACAGAACAGATCAACATATTCTGATTGTGAATACACGACTCTTGGTAGAATCCGTGCAATTCTCAATTTTAATTCACAGTTCGTACTCGATTATAACAACGAAGAACAAACTATTTCATCATGGCTTATGTTAATTTTTTATGATACGTCAAGCAAGTTTGCAAAGTTGGAGAAGTCTAAAGTGCAAGATTTTAGGCATTGGTGGTAGAAGATGCACTTTCTATTAACAACTTTGAAAGTTGTTTATATTCTCTCAACCTGTCACACCCCAACCGATGGTGGAATCATCGGGTGTTACGCCCAAATTACACATTCCAAAATGTAATATTATCATACTATTATTTAACAAAATTCGGGCATGACCCGTTCGTAATAAGAACAATTCCCTGTAAGGCTAACGTGTAATAACTTAAAATACGACGCAGCGGAAAACGAGAGCCCAAAAATTTCGTTCTTTAATAGACATATCAAACACATGAAGGTTCAAATGCGAAATGCCATATATTCATTAAAACGGATTTATAACGTTTTATAACATTAATACTTCAAAACCTATATGAGTTACACTATGTGACCATTCTCCTCGTACAATCCTTGCTCTCAACTCGAACTAAGTCCGCATCACTTCAATAAATGTAGAGAAAACCCAAGCGATACCTGTGGACACCACGTACAACCAAACCATTAGTCATTAACATACCATACAACATTAAACTATATAATAGAATTTCGTAGAGCATTCTATAAAGTAGTCGTGGAATTGTCCAAGCGCTTTCTTAAATACTCTTATCCAAATCCAGCTCCATTTCTTCATGAAGCCAACGATCCCGTACCTACATTACATTCCAACTCAACGCACATCATTAGTAACCATAAATACTCGAACACTTCGATAACGTTCATGCATATGTCTTAAGCATTGAACATTCATTCACACATACATTCACACCTACATACTTATTATCATACATACATACATATATATATATACACTTATATATATACACGCGTACCTTCATACATGCCAATGTTCCTTCCTACGCACAATCAATTAATCACGAATATATACACAAGCTTCGTTTACATGTAGGTTTATGCCGGAATGACACGTTCACAACCTTACATAGTATAGACAATCTATGATTCAACCCACGTGCCTTTTTGGATTCCCATACACATATACTTATAAAATTTCCTACACTAACACGAAACAATCCGTTCATTCACCAACCGACAACCGAATCGTATAAAACTTGTTCCTAAAGGTCCGGGAAATGTTCCCCTTACATAAATGACTAAAAATTCTTACCCAAGGTCATAACCATAACGAATTTCATTACATTACGCAACATATGCACATAAAATTCGACCCGTTTAAACCCACCAATTTACTTTCGGCTTAAATACAACCTTCTTCAATAATGAGGCATTATTGGCTTTGTACTTCTGATTATTACATGTTCTTTCATGATGTTTCGTAAACATAAGTATTAAAATCTATTAAACTTACTAAAAAGTGAATCGAAATTCACTTACCTCGAGTACTCCAATAAGTGTATTTGTCACCTTGCCTTATCTTGACCCGTTATCCTCCTATGCTTGACCTCTCCTTGACACGTTCCTATTATCTCATTCCATTACATCCATTCAATAGTTAGTATACATAATCATACGCATCACTAATCACACTTCTATTCACCTGTCAATCGCTTAACGAGTTCAACATGTATCATAATACTACAATGCTAATCAATCTAACAATTTATCATTCCATCATCACAACAGTCATACATGAGCTTCTAGCATGCATAATTATGTATTTACATCATGTTCGTTATTCTTTCAAAATTCCATACTTATAGGCAACTTTCTTCATATGTTAAACATTTCATACCATTTCTTAACACCTTGGTTTTTTTACACATCCATTCTACTATTTTCTATCAACAACCCGTTTCGACCCGTTGGTGCAATTATATGCATAAACTAGTTGGTAAGTGTTTTAGACACTTAAAACAATCAAATAACTTACTAATAATTTATTAAAATCAGTAGTTCATGATTCATACAAGTGTGCATAACAATACAACTATTTTTACTGAATATTTATACTAAAATTTGTGCAGCAACTTTCTGCGCAGCAGCTGTTCACGACACATTTTAACCCATTTATCTTCTGATTCAGTTCTTCATGTTCAAATATGAAATGATCTACACTCAGAGATCTTTCTAAGCATATAAAGATCGTAACAATCGGACATTCCTATGATTTTATATGATTTTTACAAAATCAGCACAGAAGCTGAAATGCTTCCAAACAGCTTGCTGTCAAAACGAATTTACTAACTTTTCATGCTGTTTTGACCCACTAAATCTCATAACCAGCCTCTTATGACCAAATATAAAATGTAATATGCGAAACAACCTTTTCAACGATATAAGGCTCGTTGTCTAACTCCTAATAACGAATGAGATACGGCCTTTACAAGATGACTATCTAAGGCTGTCAAAAGTGACGAATTTACTAACTATTTTACACAAACTTTGTAGGCATTTTATCAAACACTTGGCGGGTTTCGCATTTAAAGCATAATGTACAAATATTCTCATATTCATCTTCCTAATTCACCCATTGATTCACATAAGCAATCCCAACTCCACAATTTGCCACCCTAGCCATATGCATATTGTTCTAAATCACCTATTAATCATAATATCATCAACATTTATCTAAATTGCAAGTAGAACTTCACAACTTTTTAACCATCTTTTAACATACAAGTGGGTTTTGCCTAATCCATGCTCATATTCAAAATTTAACATCTCTTGATGTTTTAGCAACCATAGCAACCATTATTCATACCAATTTTTGCATTACATACCCGAATTATACTAGACCCACAAAATCAAACATCACAAAATTGCAAATTTCGACTTACTTGATGTTGGGTATGCTTAGAGGATCATTATTCTTAGTTCATGCATTCAACTAGGCTTCAATTCCCCTTTCAATTTGAAGGTCTGCTCATGAATTAGGGTTTCACCCCTTTCTTTCTCCTCTCTGTTCGATCGTTCCACGCCCAGATATGGGTAGTTGGGTTTTTTTTTTATTTTTATTTTATATATAATCTTTCTATTTATTCAAAAACCACCCCTCATGTTTGTAACCTATTCATTATATAACTAGATTTCTTATCCTTATTTATTTTAACCAAACTTTTAACCAGGTTTAATAACCTAGTTATTCTGTTTCTTTTTTTTTTTAAACGTGCTAACATATTAACAACTAGATAATTTGAATTTTGGGGCGTTACAATTCTACCCCACTTAAAGAAGGTTTCGTCCCGAAACCTCTTTCTTTTCTTCTACAACCCGTCTAGTCTTATTCTTCGTTCGTCCACTCATTCAAGTTACATTGGACGACTTACATAAATATGTTATGAGGAATTGGCTAATCACACATCCCATAGTCCATAATTTAAAACTAGCATCCTGACATATTATTTATACTTATCAAGATTTTAAATTTCTTTGCGAAAGCCAATCCCTAATCATCATTAATTTATTCATTTCCGCATACAATCTCGTTCATTCGTACACATT
Organism: Helianthus annuus; assembly: GCF_002127325.2. Taxonomy (NCBI): domain Eukaryota; kingdom Viridiplantae; phylum Streptophyta; class Magnoliopsida; order Asterales; family Asteraceae; genus Helianthus; species Helianthus annuus. The sequence goes on along the minus strand of NC_035444.2, from coordinate 52,548,830 downwards.
AAACATATCATACCTATTCATATGGAGGTACTTTTTCAATGATAGTGTAAAATTTTTATAAACTTACCCGATCTTTCTTTACAAACATTCTAGATGTATTACTTATTTCATTTGTTCGCATACATAACTTCCCACACATTCATCATTAAAACACGATAGTTGTCTTGAATTTCCTAGATTCGTAATCAACCTGGGGTGTTCTTAGTGTTTAATGAATGCTAAAACTGAATTAAGGACCTTAGCCTAATAAACAAACAATTTCAGCATAAGCAGATAAGGGCCGTCGCCGACGGCACATGGTGCGTCGCCGACGGGCTCGGGAAGGTCCCGTCGCTGAACATTGCCCGTAGACAGACAGTTAGCGCGTCGGGTGGAGGGGTGCCGTCGCCGACGGCATAAAGGCCGTCGCCGACGGGCTCTCTGGTGTGCAGACGCTGTTTGACCAAAATTTTTTGTTCCCGGGTCCTTTTTCCAACCTGAAATGGTCTCGGGCAGTCCCGAAACCTTCCATAACATCCCATAACGTCCCAACCCAGGTTATAATAGTAATTTATCCATAACCCATTTCCGTTTTCATCTAAAAGCATAGCTCGAAATCCTTAAATCACTTACTTGCGTGGCGCTTAGAAACGAACACACTTACACGAGAGCGTAGGTTTGAGGGATTCGAGCATCGTACATTCATATATTAAATAATTTGCTAACCTTACTACCTTGGTGCGGTACTTGAACATGCAGCAACGAGTCGGTCCTCTTCGTCACCATCCATACCATGTTTCGTATTGACCACATTCATCCGTGTGACGAGCTTTCGCTTATGAACATTCTTCCACTGACCTTGATAGGTTTATCACACTATGATATCTGCCATACTCATTATAAGATTGGGGATTATCACATTTCATTCAAGTTCATTTAAACATGATGTTTATTACTTCTCCTTGTTTACATATTACTACTTCCAAGATTCTTTTTAAAGCACTAGTGTGTTAAACCTATTCATAACGGGTCAATACATGACCATTTCTTAATATATATATATCATTCTTATTGTTTGACCCGTTCTTGACGGGTAAACACATAATCATTATTTCGTAATTCTTTAACTCATTTGGTGTACTACCCTACACATTTCCTTTCTTCTCTAGCACTCCCTTGGTTTGAAACCAAATTATTTCTCAGCTTCTGCAGTTTGACTTTTCAAGGTCAACTGCCACTTATTTCTTATTATATACATGCGTATCGAAGTACATGTTTGTACTCTTTTTCAATTCAAACATGCTTACGACCTCATAGCTTCACTGTTCCAGTGTTTTCTTGCAAATACTTACCCTTCTCGTTTTAAAGGTTAGTCATAATACTTATTTCGCTTACAATACCAACATTTTAGTTCCATTCGCTTATATACTTTCATTTCTTTTACGCACTCGAGTATCTAATTAAATGGGTAATGGCATATATTCTCATAATGAGATTCAAGCATACCACTTACGCCTCGGTAAAATCGAGTTAATTGTGTTCAACATAAATATTTCGTTCTATCCGTATAACGGGTTGAGCTTCATACATTTATTATTGCATTCACGACCAACCGTTCTAAACGGATGGTACCCTATCCTTACTCGACTTGTTCAACTTGAACCGGTCGATTTGCATAGCTTATCATAACCTTCTTTAGCATAACCAAATCCGCAAGGGATTTGCATCATTCGTATCTTTCATTCTTTGAATCCGTTTCGCAGATTCAAGCATTGCATTCACATCTTTCATCCTTGAATCCATCTTGCGGATTCAAGCATTGCATTCACATCTTTCATCCTTGAATCCGTCTTGCGGACTCAAGCATTGCATTCATATATTTCATCCTTGAATCCGTCTTGCGGACTCAAGCATTGCATTCATATCTTTCATCCTTGAATCCGCCTCGCGGATTCAAACATTGCATTCATACATTGTCAATCCATACTTTCTTATGGACTCAATATTTCATTCTTATCACTTATACCTTTCACCCTTACATAGTACTCTCAACCTCCCGAGAGTCTTACTACCCATTTCACCCACACACCCAACCGCTACCAAATCCTATCGGACATACCTGTAACAATCATTACGGTCTCACGAACGTCTTATGTTTCTTGTGTACTGGCCAGGTACACAATCCACATACTAGTTTCGTGTCTTCGTGTAATCGTCACCTTATGTCCGAAGAATTAGGTTTCGGCACGTGTAACATTTTCATAACTTCGTTTCCATTATATTATTATATTTCATTAAAATTTTCCTTCACTCGATAACTTTTAGCATTACATGCACCCTTATGCAAAATTTACGTACCTGGGCAATGGTCTTATTACATGCCTTGGTGTCGGTCCGAGACCACAGTCGTGGATCATCCTCATCCAAACAACTATGCTTATCTTACACACAACATAATGTTAGTTTCTTCATAAACATACTTAAATTCAAAGTTACATTTGTTTCTACCTTTAGATCTTGATCGAGTCTTGGATTGTACAGGTTCCTCGTCACAAGAGCACACAGGTTTGCGTTCAAGTATTTGCCTCCTCGTACTTGATTTCCCTCAAACCAGGGCTCTGATAACAACTTGTTACGCCCAAATTACACATTCCAAAATGTAATATTATCATACTATTATTTAACAAAATTCGGGCATGACCCGTTCGTAATAAGAACAATTCCCTGTAAGGCTAACGTGTAATAACTTAAAATACGACGCAGCGGAAAACGAGAGCCCAAAAATTTCGTTCTTTAATAGACATATCAAACACATGAAGGTTCAAATGCGAAATGCCATATATTCATTAAAACGGATTTATAACGTTTTATAACATTAATACTTCAAAACCTATATGAGTTACACTATGTGACCATTCTCCCCGTACAATCCTTGCTCTCAACTCGAACTAAGTCCGCATCACTTCAATAAATGTAGAGAAAACCCAAGCGATACCTGTGGACACCACGTACAACCAAACCATTAGTCATTAACATACCATACAACATTAAACTATATAATAGAATTTCGTAGAGCATTCTATAAAGTAGTCGTGGAATTGTCCAAGCGCTTTCTTAAATACTCTTATCCAAATCCAGCTCCATTTCTTCATGAAGCCAACGATCCCGTACCTACATTACATTCCAACTCAACGCACATCATTAGTAACCATAAATACTCGAACACTTCGATAACGTTCATGCATATGTCTTAAGCATTGAACATTCATTCACACATACATTCACACCTACATACTTATTATCATACATACATACATATATATATACACTTATATATATACACGCGTACCTTCATACATGCCAATGTTCCTTCCTACGCACAATCAATTAATCACGAATATATACACAAGCTTCGTTTACATGTAGGTTTATGCCGGAATGACACGTTCACAACCTTACATAGTATATACAATCTATGATTCAACCCACGTGCCTTTTTGGATTCCCATACACATATACTTATAAAATTTCCTACACTAACACGAAACAATCCGTTCATTCACCAACCGACAACCGAATCGTATAAAACTTGTTCCTAAAGGTCCGGGAAATGTTCCCCTTACATAAATGACTAAAAATTCTTACCCAAGGTCATAACCATAACGAATTTCATTACATTACGCAACATATGCACATAAAATTCGACCCGTTTAAACCCACCAATTTACTTTCGGCTTAAATACAACCTTCTTCAATAATGAGGCATTATTGGCTTTGTACTTCTGATTATTACATGTTCTTTCATGATGTTTCGTAAACATAAGTATTAAAATCTATTAAACTTACTAAAAAGTGAATCGAAATTCACTTACCTCGAGTACTCCAATAAGTGTATTTGTCACCTTGCCTTATCTTGACCCGTTATCCTCCTATGCTTGACCTCTCCTTGACACGTTCCTATTATCTCATTCCATTACATCCATTCAATAGTTAGTATACATAATCATACGCATCACTAATCACACTTCTATTCACCTGTCAATCGCTTAACGAGTTCAACATGTATCATAATACTACAATGCTAATCAATCTAACAATTTATCATTCCATCATCACAACAGTCATACATGAGCTTCTAGCATGCATAATTATGTATTTACATCATGTTCGTTATTCTTTCAAAATTCCATACTTATAGGCAACTTTCTTCATATGTTAAACATTTCATACCATTTCTTAACACCTTGGTTTTTTTACACATCCATTCTACTATTTTCTATCAACAACCCGTTTCGACCCGTTGGTGCAATTATATGCATAAACTAGTTGGTAAGTGTTTTAGACACTTAAAACAATCAAATAACTTACTAATAATTTATTAAAATCAGTAGTTCATGATTCATACAAGTGTGCATAACAATACAACTATTTTTACTGAATATTTATACTAAAATTTGTGCAGCAACTTTCTGCGCAGCAGCTGTTCACGACACATTTTAACCCATTTATCTTCTGATTCAGTTCTTCATGTTCAAATATGAAATGATCTACACTCAGAGATCTTTCTAAGCATATAAAGATCGTAACAATCGGACATTCCTATGATTTTATATGATTTTTACAAAATCAGCACAGAAGCTGAAATGCTTCCAAACAGCTTGCTGTCAAAACGAATTTACTAACTTTTCATGCTGTTTTGACCCACTAAATCTCATAACCAGCCTCTTATGACCAAATATAAAATGTAATATGCGAAACAACCTTTTCAACGATATAAGGCTCGTTGTCTAACTCCTAATAACGAATGAGATACGGCCTTTACAAGATGACTATCTAAGGCTGTCAAAAGTGACGAATTTACTAACTATTTTACACAAACTTTGTAGGCATTTTATCAAACACTTGGCGGGTTTCGCATTTAAAGCATAATGTACAAATATTCTCATATTCATCTTCCTAATTCACCCATTGATTCACATAAGCAATCCCAACTCCACAATTTGCCACCCTAGCCATATGCATATTGTTCTAAATCACCTATTAATCATAATATCATCAACATTTATCTAAATTGCAAGTAGAACTTCACAACTTTTTAACCATCTTTTAACATACAAGTGGGTTTTGCCTAATCCATGCTCATATTCAAAATTTAACATCTCTTGATGTTTTAGCAACCATAGCAACCATTATTCATACCAATTTTTGCATTACATACCCGAATTATACTAGACCCACAAAATCAAACATCACAAAATTGCAAATTTCGACTTACTTGATGTTGGGTATGCTTAGAGGATCATCATTCTTAGTTCATGCATTCAACTAGGCTTCAATTCCCCTTTCAATTTGAAGGTCTGCTCATGAATTAGGGTTTCACCCCTTTCTTTCTCCTCTCTGTTCGATCGTTCCACGCCCAGATATGGGTAGTTGGGGTTTTTTTTTTATTTTTATTTTATATATAATCTTTCTATTTATTCAAAAACCACCCCTCATGTTTGTAACCTATTCATTATATAACTAGATTTCTTATCCTTATTTATTTTAACCAAACTTTTAACTAGGTTTAATAACCTAGTTATTCTGTTTCTTTTTTTTTTAAACGTGCTAACATATTAACAACTAGATAATTTGAATTTTGGGGCGTTACATCGGGGCGCGGCACTAGGCGAATCAGATTGCTCAAGAGAATCCATAACAACTATATTGCGACAGTATTTAATGCGTTCATTATCCCATACTAATAAACCATACAATCACATAAGGTATCACAGATTTCTTGTCCTCTTGAACAATACAAATCCGACAACGTAGATTTTTAGGTGAGTTTCTAGACTTCCTAGCTTGATTTGATGTAGACTACGACTAAACCTGTAACATACGTTAAAACAACGTCAATACAAAAGTATTGGCGAGTATACAAGTTTTGATAGAGTAGCGTAAAATAGTTAAAAGTGCTGCGAATTACCAAATACATAAACGAGATACCTCAACATACATGCATACAAGACTGAAACTACCAGCTAAGTCACTCGAGCTGCGATTGCGATTGCTATTCATCCTAACTAGACCGCGCCGGGTGCTATAGTACTATACTAGTTAAGGCAGGACCTCGCGAGTATAAGTCCTAACACATATGTAACTAGCATCACGTGTAAATATGCAAAACAGTTATTTGCAAGTGATAAACAGTTTGATTGAATAATTCGCTTTGATAAGTTCGATTTAAGAAGAACGTATGTTACACCCAAAATGCGATAGAAAGGGTTCGAGTATACTCACAGTCGGTGCTCAGCAAGCAAACACAACTTGGTTGGATTGAAGGGAGCGCGTCTGTGGTTTGCCTGATCACAGATTGATAGCGTAAGCGATGAACGATGCAAAGTGCAAGTGGGTCGGTCGGCGGTTCGATCGGATGGTAGTCCGATCGGACAGCTGGTCGTACGAGTGACAGTCCGTTCAGACGGTCGTACGAGTGACAGTCCGTTCGGACGGTTGTACGAGTGACAGTCCGTTCGGACGGTCGTTCTGTCGGATGACCATTCGAGTGGATTGTTACTTCCCTTGGGAAGGATGTGTTTGTGTATGATGGCTTGACTTTTGAAGTTTTCGTTGTAGTATTTTGAAAACGGTTCGATCGGATGGTAGTCCGATCGGACAACATCTCGTTCAACATTCAAACTTCAAATGCTGGCAAAAATGGCTAAGTGTGGGACCCAAGGTGCAAGTCGTTCGGATGGGCCAGTCGTTCGGATTGGCTGTCCGGTCGGACAGTAGTCCGATCGGACGGCATCCCGTCCTGGTCGTCCTGTTTGTTTTACACTTGGTTGTCTTGATCGTTTGTCGTTTTATTGAGATGTTTTGATAACGTATTAAGCAACAGAAACTTTGTCAATACTTGGTACCCCTGATCGGACAGGAATAACCCAAATTCGGTCAGTTAATGGTTCGAGACGGTGTTCCATGTTTAACCTGAAATCGGTAGTCTCGTTGATAGAATACAGATCTTGAACCAACACATCCATAAGAAGGAGTAGAAGATCAGAACAAGCTCCGATTCTATCGGTTTGAGTGCATTGAGTGTAAAAGAGTTGAAAGAACGTTAGAAAACCATCTTTCAATCCTTTTAACCATGAGATTGTGTAGATCTATGCGAAAACATTGTTGAATCTTGTTGAAATCCTTGAGATCTGAGTGGTTCTTGGTGGAATGAGGCCAACACTTGAAGTTCATAAGAACTCCATGATGACATCACCCTAGAACACCTCAAATCCATTGATTTCACGGTTAAAGGTTTAAGATTTAGAAGAGAAAATGATGAAGAAGTGCGTGTAGATCATAGAAGTACAAGATTTGAGGTAGAAACTTACTAGAATCGTGAGAAATCGAGGGAAAATATCCCTGAAGCGTGCTGGTCGAGTAGGAGATGTCACATCACTGTTTAAGTGATGTGACATGTGTTATTTATAGGTGAAGAGGTGCAAGGTGAGGGAGTGCCATGGATCGGATGGCTGTCTGATCGGGTGGCTGTCTGATCGGGTGGCAATCCGATCGGGTGGCCATCCGATCGACCAGTCATGCGATCGGTGGTCTCCGATGAATTGCGTTTCGATGTTTCGTTTCGATTGTTAAGCGTTACGATAGTTTGGTTACACATTCTCATTCACATTGTCATATATTTATTATAATTAGCCACGTTGGGTCGTATATACATATCCATATTTCAAAGTTGCGATACAATAATCGGGTTTCGTTTCGAATATGCGTTACTTTGCGACGCTTCACGGCTATCTTCGTGGTTGTCACTCGACATCTTCGTGGTTGTCAGCAAGTACAATGTGATGTGATAGCGATAAAATATGCGATAATATGCGAAAATATTACGATATAGCGGTGTATGCGACATAGTTACATTATGATCCGAATCTCTGGTGCTAGGCGTAACGAGTATAGCGAGTGGTAACAATGCACGAACGTGCGGGTTGTTACAGTCTCCCCTACTTTAGGAAATTTCATCCCGAAATTAATCCACTAGAAGGGTTGTGAGGATCGATGCGAGTGGGAGTAACGATTAGGAGCGTCAAAATAAGCGAGCGATCGATTGAAATTCGACGAGCAAGGATGTTGCAATGACCGGTGATAGTAGCGAGTAGGGTGAATTGTATCACAAAAGACGGTAATACACACACAAAAGCGATTACAAAGCCTTTTAGTTTTTGAAAAGTTGATTAATTCGAAAAGGGTTGAAGAAACTTGTTTATGGAAATCTTCCCACGGTGTGGTGTTGATCTGTTTCAATGTTCACACCAACGTTATGAGTGGGATTTTATCTGGTTACTAAAAGATTTTTTTGGGTGTTTAAAACTCGTCTTACGAAATTTCCTCGTCACGCGGCAGTAACTTAAGTCGATTGTCACACCATCGTTACAAGAAATTCTCATTTTGTATAAAGGTTATCACATTTTTAAAAGTTTTGTAAGAAAATATCAGTTTACAATTTGTGTAAACAAAGCCTTTTTTAGTAGTACCAAAAATTTAAATTTAAGGTCGGCCCCGCATGGCACTTTTTTCACGAAAGTTCGACAATATGGTTAAAACACTTATATATAGGAAGTACCAGCGGCGTATCCACCATGCTTTAACCATATGGTTTCCGTCTCGTGAGGCAGTGTCATACGTGTCGACATAGTACAAACAGATTTGCGATGACTCGGTCCAAACGAGAAAAGGGTTGGATCAAGTCTTGAAAGGCGAACTGAGTGATGAAGTCATTTTCGAACTCAGTTTGGCGATACAAGCGAGTGCGATAAGCGATGAGCGGTATGCGATGATCGATAACACAAACACAACATAGACATAGTAAGAGAAGACGGCGGCGATGAGCGAAAAGCGATAAGCGATAAGCGACGAGCGATAGGCGATGGTCGATGCATTGCAAGTGATGGAAATATGCGATTAATGTGATTCGATTGGATTGATCAACACCACAAAACTTAACTAGCATTAGACCCCACATGGCCTTTTTCCATGAAAGTCTGCTGATATGGCTAAAACACTTATATATAGGAAGTACCAGCGGTGTATCCACCATGCTTTAACCATATGAGTTTCGTTCCGTGAAGCGAGGTCATGTGTGCTAACACAACATAGATAATGGTCAGCGATAGCGATGACGATAAGCGTTAAGCGATACTCGATGAGCGATTGAGCAATGCCCAAGCGATAAAGCGATACTCACGATAAGCGATAATGCGATCAACAAGCGATAAAGCGATACACACGATAGGCGATAACGCGATACACATAATAAGCGATTGACTTTGCGAGATAGATTCCAGCGATAATGCGTTTACGAGCGTGTTGACTTACGAAAAGTCTTGCGATTACACGCTTTGAGTTGCAATTGAGATTGTTACGCCTTGCGATGTAGTATAGTGTGTCGAAAATAACCAGAATAGCATAATAGGTCTACGTTCCAACTCCACATGGCACTTTCTTCACAAAACTTCGGTTGGCAAAGCAAAACACCGTCATGTTTCAACCATGCGCCTCTGTTCCGTGAATAGGTGTCACACTTCATCAGACATGGTCAAGACGCTTATATATAGGAAGTACCAGCGGCGTATCCACCACGCTTAACCATGCCCTAAACGTTGAGGCATCATTGAAACTCGCTACGATCTTCGTGCACTAACCAGAATAATCCCGTGTGCACCCGTGATTAATCTGATTCTTGCACGTTTATCGTACCTTATCTCAAGAACGCATAGTAGGGGTAAAATACATTATATAGTACATAGTGCCAGTATATAGATTGTGCGCGAGTAAGGAGAGAAATAGAATCCACATGCGTCGAGAGATAGAATAAGTCCACACATAAAAGAAATTGACGGTGAAAAGTCGTATTATTACAACAACATTAGAAGCAAAATAACGTTGCTGTGGAGTACTCTTGCGGAGACTGCGGTTGTTGCTGAAATTCCTCAAGGTTGCGGTCCCATGCGACAGTGCTGCGTAAAATGACCATACCAGTTGCAATTTGCGCAATAGCGACAGTTAGCTTCTGGCGGGTGATGATACGTACACGTGAAACACAGGGGATGAGTTCCATTGTAGGCATGTTTCAAGTGAACTGGAGCTACTCGGAGAGGTTCTGGTTGCGATAGTCCAGTTATTAAAGAGTCTGGGCTCATGGTCTTTCGTTTACGGCTCGGCTGAGCTTCCTGAGATGATGCAGTGTCGTCGGCGGATTCGTCTGATGATTCGCTGGAGATATCATCGAAGTAATCTTCAGAAGAATCGTCGGTAGAATTGTTGGAAGAATCGTCGGATGAATCGATGACGATTGCTTGATGCGCTTGTTTGATATGATTCTTGGAGAAGAATCCGTCCAAGACTCGTTTGTCGTTGATCTCAGCGGCCAAGCGGTAGGTTTCGTCGATAGTAGCAGGTCTTGCAGTTCGACAAAATCGCCCACACATTTAGGCAAGCCGCGAATGTACTTCGTTATGGCTTTTTCTGAAGTGTTGACTTGACTTGGGCAGATTAAGCTAAGCTGTTTGAACCTTGTGGTGTAGCCAGCATTGTTACCTTCGACTTGCTTGATTTTCCAAAATTCGTCTTCTAGCTTCTGGACTTCGTGGGGAGGGCAGTACTCTTTCTTCATGAGCTCTTTCAACTCATCCCAAGAGAGAGCGTAAGCTGCGGAGATCCCACGTTTGTTTACGTTCGGCTGTCCACCAGTCGAGTGCTTGCGATTGGAATACTCCGGTAGCGCAAGTGGTACGAAAACCATCGAGACACCCACTCTGACGAAGGGTAACGTCGATAGAATCGAACCACTGGAGTAGTTGGGATACATCTCCATCACCCGTGAACTCCATCGGGTCACAGGCTTTGAAGTGTTTGTAGAGGAAAGCAGATTGCAGCGTTTCCATCTTAGAGTCTTCCGAGGCTCGAGAGTTGCTGAGAGAGTGCACTTGAGCGACAATTTGAGGAATGACCTTGGCCACTTTTCTGGCCACAAGCGAGGCAATCCTCTTTTCGGCGCTTCGTTTGGCTCTTCTCCTGGCAGTTCGTCTCGAGGTAGAGTCGTTGGAAGGCATCTAGACAGAGAGATTTGGAGTGAGATTCGATCATAATGATTTTGAGTTTGCGATGCGATTGAGCGCGATTAAAACTTGTAGCGAGTATTATATATTAGATTCCACATAGGAGCCACATAGGAGGCACATAGGAGACACGAGATTCCTAAGTCTTCCACGTAATTGATTTGCTTATATATAATTAGTTGTAGCTTATTCTTGTGCACATACATGTCGGTATAGAATGCGCGAGGACACGTTGAAGATGGAGAGAGAGCGAAAGCGAGAGCGAATAATTAAGCATTAGTTTTGTTGCGATTATTCGGTTTTCGTTTTAGATTGCGATGGCTGTGCGAGTTGTGCGTTTTGTAAAACAAGGAGCGAAAATTGATAAATCGAGAAATCGATAAGGCGTAAAAGAAACACATAAAGCGTAATTAAGTTTGTTAAAGCGTAAAACCGGCGAGTCATAGGCTTAGTAAAATAATCGGAGTGCCTCGGGTGTTTAGGCGTCGACTACCCAAGGTAACTCAACTATACCCGACAAATTCGTGCACGCGCGCTGCCCTAGAAGACTATGCTTCCACTGGGATGCAGCTCATGGCATTCGTCTTCCTAGTCATCGCGTGGCTCGAGCTATCGTTATAGTCGAGTCCTTGGTGAGAGCTTTTGAAAACCATTTTATAGAGAGTGGAACGGTTTATTAAGATACGGGGTTCACCCCTGACTTAATAACTTCGCTCCTAACTGTGGTTATGCTCTTCGAATAAATTCGAGAGTTCCACTGGATTTTGAAATGGAGACTTTCGTTGAGATATGGATGTCACTCCTAGCTCAACGAAAAGTTCTCGTGCTAGAAGAATGCGCTGGGTGAGCGATCTCATCGAGAGTTTTTGGTTTTCACACCTGGTCTCGACTGGATCACTCGGTTTCGTTATGCGAGTAGTTTTGAAAACGTGTGCATTGTGTCAGCCTTAGGCAAGGCTAAGTAGTATTTCAGCCTTAGGAAAGGCTTCTTCGTGTGAAGCTGTAATACGCGGTGTTCACACAAAGTTGTAGTTTTTAGCAATGTCGATCGAGAGTATCAAGTAGGCCCGTGCAATTCCTACTAAGTTCGCACGAGTCGGCCCGTTGGTACTTAGACTATAGACTAGGTCGTTTCTAAGACATCGACCCGGACTAGGTCGAGTCTGGCCTAATTCCCTATAGTTATGGCTCTGATACCAATCTGTCACACCCCAACCGATGGCAGAATCATCGGGGCGCGACACTAGGCGAATCAGATTGCTCAAGAGAATCTATAACAACTATATTACGACAGTATTTAATGCGTTCATTATCCCATACTAATAAACCATACAATCACATAAGGTATCACAGATTTCTTGTCCTCTCGAACAATACAAATCCGACAACGTAGATTTTCAGGTGAGTTTCTAGACTTCCTAGCTTGATTTGATGTAGACTACGACTAAACCTGCAACATACGTTAAAACAACGCCAATAAAAAAGTATTGGCGAGTATACAAGTTTTGATAGAGTAGCGTAAAATAGTTAAAAGTGCTGCGAATTACCAAATACATAAACGAGATACCTCAACATACATGCATACAAGACTGATACTACCAGCTAAGTCACTCGAGCTGCGATTGCGATTGCTATTCATCCTAACTAGACCCCGTCAGGTGCTATAGTACTATACTATTTAAGGCGGGACCTCGCGCGTATAAGTCCTAACACATATGTAACTAGCATCACGTGTAAATATGCATAACAGTTATTCGCAAGTGATAAACAGCTTGATTGAATAATTCGTTTTGATAAGTTCGATTTAAGAAGAACATATGTTACACCCAAAATGCGATAAAAGGGGTTCGAGTATACTCACAGTCGGTGCTCAGCAAGCAAACACAACTTGGTTGGATTGAAGGGAGCGCGTCTATGGTTTGCCTGATTACAGATTGATAGCGTAAGCGATGAATGATGCAAAGTGCAAGTGTGTCGGTCGACGGTTAGATCAGATGGTAGTCCGATCGGACAGCTGGTCGTACGAGTGACAGTCCATTCGGAAGGTCGTACGAGTGACAGTCCATTCGGACGGTCGTCCGGTCGGATGACCGTTCGAGTGGATTGTTACTTCCCTTGGGAAGGATATGTTTGTGTATGATGGCTTGACTTTTGAAGTTTTCGTTGTAGTATTTTGAAAACATTGAAGTATCCCTACCTTTCAGGTCGGTCGATCGAACTGTCGTTCGATCGGACAGCAACCCGATAGGTTGGGCACTTCAGTGAGAACAAGTTCGCAGTAGGTTGTCACACGATCGGACGGTTGTTCGATCGGGTGGTATCCTTTGTGCATTGAACATGTTGAGAATTTGTTTAAGTGTGGAAGTTTAAATGTCTCATGATTCGAATGGCAATCCGATCGGATGGTAGTCCGATCGGACAACAACTCGTTCAACATTCAAACTTCAAATGCTGGCAAAAATGGCTAAGTGTGGGACCCAAGGTGCAAGTCGTTCGGATGGGCCAGTTAATCGGATTGGCTGTCCGGTTGGACAGCAGTCCGATCGGACGGCACCCCGTCCTGGTCGTCCTGTTCGTCTTACACTTGGTTGTTTTGATCGTTTGTTGTTTATCGAGATGTTTTGATAACGTATTAAGCAACTGAAACTTTGTCAATACTTTGTACCCCTGATCGGACAAGAATCACCCAAATCCGGTCAGTTAACGGTTCGAGACGGTGTTCCATGTTTAACCCGAAATCAGTAGTCTCGTTGATAGAATACAGATCTTGAACCAACACATCCATAAGAAGGAGTAGAAGATCAGAACAAGCTCCGATTCTATCGGTTTGAGTGCATTGAGTGTAAAAGAGTTGAAAGAAAGTTAGAAAACCATCTTTCAATCCTTTTAACCATGAGATTGTGTAGATCTATGCGAAAACATTGTTGAATCTTGTGGAAATCCTTCAGATCTGAGTGGTTCTTGGTGGAATGAGGCCAACACTTGAAGTTCATAAGAACTCCACGATGACATCACCTTAGAACACCTCAAATCCATTGATTTCATGGTTAAAGGTTAAGATTTAGAAGAGAAAATGATGAAGAAGTGCGTATAGATCATAGAAGTACAAGATTTGAGGTAGAAATTTACAAGAATCGCGAGAAATCGAGGGAAAATAGCCCAGAAGCGTGCTGGTCAAGTGGGAGCTGTCACATCACTGTGAAAGGTGAGGGGGTGCCATGGATCGGATGGCTGTCCGATCGGGTGGCTGTCCGATCGGGTGGCAATCCGATCGGGTGGCCATCCAATCGACCAGTCATGCGATCGGTGGTCTCCGGTGAATTGTGTTTCGATGTTTCGTTTCGATTGTTAAGCGTTACGATAGTTTGGTTACACATTCTCATTCACATTTTCATATATTTATTATAATTAGCCACGTTGGGTCGTATATACATATCCATATTTCAAAGTTGCGATACAATAACCGGGTTTCGTTTCGAATATGCGTTACTTTGCGACGCTTCACGGTCATCGAGGAGGGTAGAATAGGTCCTCTCTCAATGTCATCGTGAACGTTAATGTGTGTGATGCGATGTGCGTGTTGAGTAATGAGTTGCACTGCGACACATCACGGCTATCAAGGAGGGTAGAATTGGTCCTCACTCGACATCTTCGTGGTTGTCAGCAAGTACAATGTGATGTGATAGCGATAATATGCGAAAATATTGCGATATAGCGGTGTATGCGACATAGTTACATTATGATCCGAATCTCTGGTGCTAGGCGTAACGAGTATAGCGAGTGGTAACAACGCACGAACGTGAGGGTTGTTACACAACCCCATTTTCAGAAGAAGTGGAAAACAAGACTATTGATCAAAAAGGAGGAAACTCAAGTGGGATAACGATGATTACGTTTGAAACGGTCACATACTGAATGGAATATCGCACTCTATGATGTATACCAAAACGTTGAATCCGCAAAGCAACTTTGGGACTCACCTGAATCAACATATATGGCGGAGGACAAATCAAGTAAGAAAATTGGAACACCCCAACCGATGACGAAAACGTCGAGGCATCAGGCAAATAGATTTTTCATAGCATATGGTCACTAGTTAAAAGTTGAACTGTATATTAATCTCAATTTAAGTATCCAACCAACAACCTGTTCACAAATACAAATAGAAAATATTTCGTATTAAATTAAAACTAGGTCCAAGAGCATCCTAAGCGTGGCAAATCTTGAAAATATAACTTCAAATTTTATAACCAGAAACATGTGTAAAATCAAGTGGCAAAAACGAATAGTTAGTGAGCAACATAGGTGTAATATAGATACTAGTTAACATAGTTTAACAATATCAAAAGCTAACTTGTGAAAACAAGCATGGAAAACACATGGGGCATCCGTGTCATCTAATAGGGTGCACCTCGCACAACAAACATGGAAAAACAAAGTGCACCAACCACTCAACAAATAATAGTTCGTCATCACTAGTTCAATATGGGGATTGGTAGTATGATGTTTCAATCATTAGTGTCATCTAATAGGGTGGGTTCATCAACCTGTAACGCTATAATCTACTATAGTTTGAAACATTGAAAATTGGCAAACAAACATGTCTAAGACAAATAGCATAATGAATAACACACAAGACATAGTTGTGAATTGTAATAATTCAAAAGTAGTAGATCTAACTAATTGAAAGTGTATATGGACACATGATTCACCCCAAAAGCTAAAAATAGAAAAAAGACTATGTAAACTCACCTTAGGCAGCAAAGCGATCCTACGGAATCGTTGTTGTTGATGTTGGGAGAATTCCAAGTAATTATCCTATATAGTTTCAAAATAATGCTAGTTTATTGGATGAGACTTAAACTAAAGACTAGTGTATTCTAAGATAATTGGTAACTAGGGATTCTAGACTTAATTTGAGAATACTAGGGTTCCGATTTTAAAGGATTGGTACTTAATTTTATTTTGGAGTCCCGAGCCCCCCATAAGAAACGTCTTCTAATACCTTCAAGGGTGTTCAACACAGAAACTGGAGCCATAAAAATCTTAAAGAAATACGTAGGAAGGCTTCCCAAAACAAATTTTAAAAGGGTGAGTCTTCCGGCAAAGGATAATGTCTTCACTTTCCAACTCGAAAGTCTGGATTGAAACTTGTCAATAATAAGATTCCAAGTGACAACTCAGCTCATCTTAGCCCCAACTGGAAGACCTAGATAGATAAATGGGAAGACCCCCAGCTTACATTTTTTGGATGATCCTGACAAGAGAAATAGGGTGGAAGTCCCTTCATTCCTAAGGATCCGTCTTCTTTGGAATAAGAGCCAAAAATGAGGAACCCCCCCCCCCCCACACACGGGCGGGGGGGGGGGGGATTTCAAGAGAGACCCATGACTAAAGAAATGACCAAAAAATCCAGAAAGTTGTTTACCAAGAGGTGCTAGAAAAGTATAACGAACTCAACAGTAAATCCATCGGGACCAGTCGGTTTGTCTAGACCATAATCCCAGACAGTCGTTTTGATTTCTTTAGCTTGAAACTCGGCTACAAGCGAAGGGATAAAGTCATGAGCTTTGTTAGTCATTTGTCCTTTTAGGCGTTATGCATAAGGCATGTTGTAAATTGATAAGATATAAATGTGTTGTAAATGGGCTATGATGTGTATAATTTGGGTTTATTTAACTAAGAAGACTTATAAAAGCAACAGGTTAAACCACAATTCCCGAGCCAATACTAAATAAGTGATCTTTTATGGTTTTTAAGTTTTTATATTTCACATTGTTTACAACTCGTATTTAAGTTGGCGATGACAAATTGATTATTAAGATACTTAACGACTAAATATGCATCATAAAAGCGTACAGACGCAGTGAAGTACACGAACCTTTATGCATTGCCGAAGCTTCTTGGTGGCCGGGGATGCCCTGACCCCACCTGATTTTTCGCTCGTAGTGTTAACTTTACCATAAATTTCCGAAAAAAGATTTGTAGTGTAACATATTAGATTTTTAAGAGTTCGGCCAAGTGATTCGGATTTTAAGAGTCCGACCTCCTCTCATTTTTCTTTCGAGCTCCGCCACTACCTTTACGTCTTAAAAACACATACTTTTTAACATTCTTATCTACATTAGTTGGTTATTAATAAAATCTAATTTCTATTTGAATATATAGGTTTAAAATGTCTACTTCCAACGACTATATAAGTGTGTTTGAACAGCCCAAACGTCACTTAGAGGATGTGGTAGAATGAGATAACTGAATGCATTAGAAAATCCATGAGAAACAAGCGGAATTGTGAGTCGCAATAGACGCGCTTTATGCACGTTACGGTTTCCCTAATAGTGGTGATAATAATTAGTAAGTTAACCTATGTAACTATGTTAAAACATTGATCATCAATTGTGTATAATATAAATTAATATTCAATGTTAGTATGTATTTCGTTTGGTTCATCATTATGTTGCTGGTTTTAAAATTAATAGTTTATGTATTTCGTAGGTTAAATAGCTCTCCGATCATTCAGAAAGCGTACGCGATTCTTTTAGTGAAACAATATCATATATCACAAAAAATCTAATTGAGTGAATGTTGAAAACTTGTGCATAAATAACTCATGTTATATTTGTAAATCGAAAAATAACACAATATGATTACAGACCACTCCAAGGTACAACAAATAAAGCAGAAAGTACTACAAGCACAAGCTAAATCACATCACACAAACTTATAGAGAATGTAACGGTCTATGGTGTCGTAAGATACACATTAACATGGACAATGGTTTCAACACCATCAGTTGTGTGTTCATCCACCTGAGGAAGACTCTCAATGGTCGCATACCCTTTGGCCTCCTCGTACTTCCCCGTCCCACCGATAACCGCAATGTGTGATATCTCCGAAGCGGTCCGATGGACCCCGAAAAAGCTTATTGTATCATCCACCTCATGGTCACTACCATGAAATAGAGTTGTTAGTGCAAATGTGTGGCTGCTCCCATCCAATGAGCTTGCAAGGTAGAAACCTTGGCCTCGGCCTAGGACACCCGTACCAAGCTCGTGTCCTTCGGTTATTTCATTGTCGATAACGGTGATTGACCCGA
Source organism: Helianthus annuus (assembly GCF_002127325.2). NCBI lineage: Eukaryota > Viridiplantae > Streptophyta > Magnoliopsida > Asterales > Asteraceae > Helianthus > Helianthus annuus. The sequence goes on along the minus strand of NC_035444.2, from coordinate 52,530,644 downwards.
ACATGAGTTGTTGGAGTGTTATGCCAGCGGGAAGCTGACCGGCTGCGACGAATGGCAGGTTGTTTCCACCGTTTTGAACGTTGTTGTTCCCCGTGTTTTGGAGGACCGTGTTGGAGTTGGGATTATTTGGGCTGTTACCGTTGAAACCGGCTAAAAATGGAACATTGTTGTTATTCACTATGCCGTTAATGTTGTTTAACGGCACGCCACCAGTGATCGGAAAGACTTGGCTGTTTGGCGTGGAGAAAGGAACTGCGTTAGCGCTTGAAGTCGCTACAATTCCGGTAACCACCCTACTTGTAGCATGAGACCCTCCTAGAACATCATGCATAAAGAAACTCAAAGTCGGGTGTTCCCCACCAATACCAACACCACCGCTCCCTGTTGCACCTGACCCTCCGATCGGTGTAGCACCTGACCCTCCTTTAGGTGTTACACCAACCGGGGTGGCCACTGGGGCAACAGCAACAGGAACAGGTGCTACTTTAGTAGGTAATGTAGTGGTGGGACCTACTACTGGTGCAGGTGCAACAGTGGCAGGAATTTGACCACTTGGTAATGTAGGTGTTGGATCTTCCACCGGGGTGTCATCCTCGTCTATCGGACCACTTGTATCAGGCTCATTGGTTGACAACGGGGCCACAGGCGTTACGTCGCTTGTCGTGTCTAGTAGGACGCGTGTCCCGTTAGAACATTCTAGAGAAATGGCTAGCAAAAAGATGCAGATTGTGGCTTTGAAAAGTGTAGAGGTGGATATCATATTGTCAATTGAGGTGTTATTTTTGGTTGGTGGGAAATGTTGCTGATGATGAATGTAGGGTGCACTTATGAACATATATAGTGATGATTCATCTAATATGGAGTTGATGAGATTGATGGAGTTGTTTGGGTGCGGGGTTGTTTGGCTAAACAACCACCTTAAAGTTAGAATATTTGGTGTATTTGAACATATATAAATTGCGTATTATTTTATTTTTATATATTTTCAGTCTGAATATAAAACGGAATTTATGTTTTAATACAAGTTAAAAATGTGAAATTGAGATCATATTTAAGATTGTCACGTCGATAGATGGTACGTGGTTGAGTAACTGCATTAAATAACACAATTTCTCTTCTTTTTCACTGAATAAATATAAACTTTGTATGTGAGATAGTGGATGATAATTGGTTTAGGATGAGTTTTCGGTATTTCTGGTAGTATATTCGATTGTTAGATTGTATCAAATACTCGTTTTCATATTTGTTGGATAGTTGATATACATACTCACTATTCTGGTTCATTGTTTTTCAGTAAAACCAATCATGGTTTATGATCTTAGGTAGTTAAAAAATACCGTTTTTGAATTTTTATCATCTAAAATACCTTCTTAAAAGAGTAAATTTCATTTTTGTCCTTTATGTATTATCTGAATTTTGAAACGTGCCCGTTAAAATTTTTAATTTCATTTTATGTTAAAAAAAAACACATGTTTTATATCACTTTAAGTCCTTTACACCAAACTGAGTTAAATTACTCAATTAGGTTTATTTAAGGCAAGGATATTATTGGTATTTAAAGTTAGTTATTTTGTTTCTACATTTTCTCCCATAAATAACGAAGATCAAAAAAAACACTCTCTCTCCATCAATCATCACATCTCTCCCCTGTTTCTCTCTCTTAAAAAACCCCGGATCTAAAATAAAAAACCTCTCTCTTCAAAAAAACCAGATCTAAAATAAAAAAACCACCTGCAAAACGAAATGAAGGATGCAGACGATGGAGGTGGTCGATTTACGGATGAAGATGATTACCAGAGACACGAGAAGTGTATCCATGGATGATGATGACTGAAAGAATTGAAATGGTGAAGATGGATGTTTCGAAACGGAAGATGGAGGTGAATAGAGATGATGGTAAGATGACGGAGACGTGAAGTTGCAGGTTCCAGTGACCGGTTTCGAATCTGCCTGAATTCCAATGAACGATGATGTTGCAGGTTGTGGAGATACAATGATGATGTAGATGATAGGCGGTGGTAGTCGGAGAAGATGATGATGATATGTTTCGGAAAAGATTCGAGAACAGAGATGATGTTACGGACAAGGAGCGGTGTTTCCGATATGGAAGTAGCTGATGACGATGATGAAGATATGGAAACATCAAACATTGAATTGTAATTTCATAATTCATTTTGCTCCCTATGGTTGGTTGTTTTAACTGTTTTGCCTCAATCATTTAAAATTTGTCGTTTTCCTCCAATAGTTTACTATGTTTTTCCCAATAAGCTCCCTCCGTAACACTAACTCCATCTAAAATTTTTGTAACTAAAAGGATATTTTGATAACTTTAAGTATAAAACTAAAGGTACTTTAGTAAAATTACAAATAAAGATTATATTATATATATATATATATATATGTATATATAACAAAACCCATAAATCTGCACTATTTCTTCTCTCTTTGTGCCCTCTTTCTTCTCTCTTTACATACTCTCTTTACACTCTCCCTCTTCTCCAGCACCACCAACCGTCACCACCGTCCACGGCCCCCACCCGACCACCACCTTGTACCAGATCCATCAGACCAACACCACCCGACCACAACCCCTACCCGACCACCACTACCTTGCCACCACCTCAGCACCACCACCAAACAACCAACCACCACCACCTCACCACCAAACAACCAACCACCACCACCTCACCACCAAAAAACCACACTAGATCGATGGTTGGCTTCCTCTACAACCCACAATCTGAAAATCAGAAGCGCTAATTGTGTCGTTGTCCTTTATAGCTCTAGGTCGGCGCCGCAATCGAAGCGCTACGGTGGTCGTGGTTTACCGGAACTAGGGTTCCGTCTAGGTGTGCAGCGATGGTGCATTCAAGCTCAGGGTTTTCTTAGATCCAAATCCGTCTAGGTGTGCAGCAATGGAGCATTCAAGCTCAGGGTTTTCTTAGATCTAAAACTTGCGAACTGAAGGAAAAGACAAAAAAACGCGGTGGCATTTTCGTAATTATCAGTTACTATCAAAATTAATCTACAAATGATCCTGTAGAGTAATTTTGTAAAATGTTCATGTAGAGTAATTTTGTTCTTGTAGGGTAATTATCAAAATTACTCTATAAGTGTATCAAAATTACTCTGCATCAAAATTACTTTACAAATGAATCAAAATTACCCTGCAAGTTTATCAAACAACATACAATTCAGAATTACTCTAAAAATGATCCTATAGAGTAATTTTGATCTTGTAGAGTAACTTTGTAAAATGATCCTGTAGAGTAATTTTGATCTTGTAGAGTAATTTTGCTGCATTTAGTTATGGGGTTTAACTTTATGGTTTAGTTTTTAGCTTTTAGTTGGGGGAGGGGGTTAGGTTTTTTTATTGGGAGGGGGAGTTAGGTTTTTGGGGGCTGGGGGGTTAGTGTAATTTTGATAATTACCCTACAAGATCAAAATTACTCCACAAGAACATTTTACAAAATTACTCTACAAGATCAAAATTAGTCTACAGTATCATTTGTAGAATAATTTTGATAATTACCCTACAAGCAGATAATTACAAAAATGCCACCGTGTGGTTTTTGCTTTTTCATGCTATTCGTGCATTTAGTACGTTAACTTTATTTGTACAGTAACTTTCCCCAACAAAAGTAATAGAGTAAACTGCCATTTTGGTCCCTGTGGTTTGAGGACTTTTGCCATTTTAGTCCAAATCTCAAACTTTTTAAATTTGGGTCCCTGTGGTTTCACTTTCATTGTCATTTTAGTCCAAAATCCAAAAACCCCCTATTTTGACCTTTTGTTCAGGGGCATTTTGGTCATTTTAATTTTATTATAACATATACAAAATCCCAAACACCCCTAAATCTCTGCACTTGCTCTCTCTCTAAACACCCCTTTTCGCTCTCTTCTCTCTCTCTAGTTCATCATTTCTTTTCTTCAATTTGTTGATCTCAGCCGTATGTGAAACATCAGCAGCTTTTAACTTCTCAATCTCAGCAGCTTGAGCAGTTGTAGTATCCTTTAACATCTTGATCTCTGCATCTTGCTCATTAATTCTCTTCCGGATTTCGTTTATGAATATTATCTGTTTAAGAGTTTGACCCCAGAATTCACTCATTTGCTCTCGAATCATCACAATTCCTTCATTGTCGGTTGCATCTTCAAACTTTCTTGCAGCCGATGATTCTTCACCCATGAATTATGGTTGTTGAACTGGTGCAGATTGAGATTGGGAAGTTGATTGTGAGGTTGTTCTTGATCGGAGTGTCGCTCTCCGGTCAAAGATAATATTTTTAAGCCCAAATTACCCTTAACAAATAGTTAGTGGTGGCAAGGGGTCAAACCACGAAGAGTATGTGGTTTGTGAATGGATTCGATTGAATTATCAAAAGTGTCACAATTTATGAAGCTTACTAGAATGTTTTTGTATTTTTGTTTAACTGAGAGATGTGAATTTAATCTAAAGAAATTGGTGTAATTGATTGACAATTAAAAATTAACGATTGCACAAAAAATTGATTAATAAACAATAATGAGAAAAAGGGTTCACACCCGGTTCCGGTAATTGTCAACCTAGGGTTTCTACAAGTTTTTAGATCCAACTCAATTGTGTATGATTAGCGGATTTAGTGCACCGTGACTTAGGTGCTAATAACTATCAACGTTTCGAAAAACGGACAAGAATACACTTTATGATCAACACAAGTAAAACCTAACCAAGACAATGCATACTACACATAACCATTTCGTAAAGTCATAGTTTTTAACATCGTTCGACAATCTACGAATATGAAACAAATGCAAACTATTGTCAAAGGTTTCAAAAATCAAACACAAATTGTCACTAAGTTGAAACAAGAACAATTCGAAACCCTAAAGTTAACACTACCTACACCGGGGTGAAACCGAGATGATTAGCCGCTCATGGTTGAAGAAGCTTGATCACCGGATGTTTGGAACTTGATGAAGATCATCTTGAAGCTTGAAGGATGGAGGAATGGTGAATGATGAATGTTTAGTGATGGATGATGATGAATGGATGAATAGATTGATGGCTAGGGTTTAGAATCAAGATTGAGATGATGAAAATCCTCTTGATTCGGGTTGTAGAGATGATGTGTAATGAAATGGTGAATAGAATAGAGATGAATTGGATGATGTATTAGGCTCCAAGAACTTGATTTCAAACTCCCAAGATGTGTAACCCCCGTCTTCAATGTCACACCCCAACCGATGGCGGAAACATCGAGATGAGACGTACAAACTGTTCAAAGACATCATAACACTAGTTGTGACAATAATTAGAGTTTATTTCATTGATATTCATAAGTTTCATACAATACATGGAAATGAAAAAGTACATAACATAGATTGTAAATTTAAATAGTTGATGGGTTTCTAAGCCATCCTAGCCTTTTCTTGTTTTCTTGAATCCTCAGCCTGCAGTATGCATTTAAAATACAATCAACAAATAATTGCTGGCGAGTATACAGGTTTGAATATAGCATAATAGAGTTAAATAGTTTATCAAATCTATTCCATGTGAACAACTGATATTAATTAACTGTTATACTCGTAACGATGAAATCCACATGTCCAAACCATAGTTTAACGCAATTAACATAGCCTAACCCTCGAAAGGGTGGTGATAGAGTTAAAAGAACCTAGCAATACCCGTATATACGGGAGGGGCGTTACAACCTACAGCGCTGCCATTGATAGGGGAGGCTTGCAAAGTTAATGAACATATAGCCATAGATGTTAACATCAGCACAACATAGATAATCAATGATCAAGTAGTTTCACAATAGTATGGATAGATTGTGCAATGAAAGTGTTTATCATTGTGTTTTTGATAAGGAAATGCATACTACACCCAAACGTGTAAAAAGAAAATGGGTCAAGTATACTCACCTTAGGTTGCGTTGCGTATATTGGAAAAAGATAATAGAATCAGGGATTTTCCAAGAAGATCGTGCACAAGAGAATTACCCTATTAATTTGAGGATTTGATTAATTATTTGGGAATTTATAGAATAATTTAGAAAATAAGACATAAATAATACAAAATTCCTAAAGTGTTGGAACAATAAAATAAATAGGAATTTAAATAGATAAATAATTATTTTAACAATCTAAAATAATTACCACAACATTAGTTAATAATCTTATAAACAAATAACTTATTTATAAAGTTTCTAGTTTATAAAACAAATAAATAAATCTGAAAATAAAATAAATAAAATTTCTAGATTTTTATTAAATAAACAATAATTCTGATTTAAAGAATATAAATCCTGAAATTAATAAATATGATCAAATAATAATTAAATAGTAATTCAGAATTAATTTATAATTTAAACAACATTTAAAATAAATATTCTGAATTAATAAAAACAATATATCTGATTTTTATGATAATAATTCTGAAATACATAAATAATTCTGATTTGTAAATTCTGAAATAAATAAATAGATAAAATCTGATTTTATTAAATTTCAGAAATAAATTCCGAAATAAATAAATAAATAAAGTCTGATTTTATTAAATTTCAAAAATAAATCCTGAAATAAATAAATGAATAAAATCTTATTTTATTAAATTTCAGAAATAAATTCTGAAATAAATAAATAAATAAAATCTGATTTTATTAAATTTCAGAAATAAATTCTGAAATAAATAAATAAATAAACAAAAACTGATTTTTAATAAATCTGATTTTATAAAACTGAAATATTTAAATAAAATTCCGAAATAATAAATATGTTTTAATAAATAGATAATAATTATAAATCTGGTTATTTTAATAAATAAATCTGTTTTATTAAATTTCTGATTTTAAATAGATATTTCAGATTTAAAATAATTAAATATGTTTAGTAATAATTATATTAGTATATTTGTCTTCTAAATAGATATATTTGATTTTTTATAAAAATTTTCAGTATTATATATTAATATTTATAATATATAAACCTGATTTTATGTATTTATATCTTATAATACTGAATTATATAATAATAATAATAATAATAATAATAATAATAATAATAACCGAAACCGAAATTAAACGAAATCGAAAGAAGTTTACCGGTTCGGAACGACGACGACGAACGGTCGGACGCGACGAAGGCGGTTCCCGGCGACGGCAATGGCGGTGCGGGGTCGACGGCGTAGAAGTAGGATTCCGGCGAAGAAACGTAGTCGAACGATCGGGTTTGTTTCGTTTTGTTTCGGGTTGATTCGATGTGAAAGAAACAAATGACGAAGGGTGTACGTTTAGACGATCTTATATAGGTGTGATTGTTGTCGGTTTCAGGAAACAAAAGGTCTCAACTGTTCCGGTAACTGATCAAGTCGACGAAGAAGATATACAGTCCTTGGCGGTTTCATTAGATTTAAATTCGCGCATTTATTACATATCAAATATAATACGGGTCAATATCCATCACATGTGGACATGCAGCCCAGTTGGTAAGTTAGTTGTTTCTTAAACAAGAGGTCACAGGTTCGACTCCCGTTCCACGCGCATAAAACCCATTTTTTCTTTTTAGTTAACAGTTAACTGAACTAACTGGGGTTTCTAACCCAGTTAGTGATTCTTTAATACAAACTAACCTAGTTAACCATGACTAGGTTATCTACCATGTTTCAAAGGATGTGCTAACCTAATTAGTTAACATTAACTAGAATTCAATAAAAATAAAAATTCAGAAAAATATTTATTTAATTTAATTTGTTATTTTATTTATCTAAAATATTAATAAAATAATATAAAAATCATTTTAACCCAAATTTTGATATTTTTACCGAATTAACGTATACATTCCCAATTTTTGTACGGTTTAGGGTAATCTCTTGGCAACGATGAATTAAAGAGTCGAAATTAAGATGGAATTCCTCTGTTTTTACGTGTTTAACATAGTTTCAACGTGTTTAACATAGTTTCAACGTGTTTAACATAGTTTCAACGTGTTTAACATAGTTTCAACGTGTTTAACATAGTTTCATAGTTTCAATGATTCATAGTATTCAAACACAAAATATGGATAAAATCATGCAATTTCATTATGATTTCAAGTCTCGAGTACAACTTTGGAATTTGAATCAAGTACAACAAAGGTACAACTTACAAAAGTAGAAAGTACAAGTAGACTTTCCAAAAATGGAAAGTTTGAAAATACGAAATGTTACAGTCTCCCCTACTTTAGGAGATTTCGTCCTCGAAATCTAAGAGGAAGACTGTTGAAAAGATGGTATCCAAGGATTCCACAGAGAGAATAGATGAAACTTGATTGTGAATGGGAGTCATATCAAAGACGTGGAATAATAGAGAATAGTGGGAGTATGGAAGTGAACGATTGACTCTAAGTGGATGCAAGTATAAGAATGGAGTTTCGTCTTGGATAATCGGACATAATGCGTTTGTAAGTTGTTTAAAGTTTGCATTAGGTCCAAAAAGATGTGCAAAACACTGAATTTCTCATGGCACGTTTCACGAAAGTTTGGTAACGTGGTGAAAACACTTATATATAGGATGTACCAGCGGTGTATCCACCATGTTTTGACCATGTTACGTCCGTTTCGTTATTCGTGTCATGTTACGTTCCATGTCTTACCATACACAGTAGTACACTCTATGGTTCTCATGCGCTTATTACTATAATCCCGTGTGCACCCGCGATTATACCAATCGTCGCATGATCCGCATAGCTTGTACTAATTTGCGTATGAATCAAGGTATACATAAATTTTGAAAATAAGATTGTGTGCGTATAAAAATGTAACATGTAAGCATGTTCGCGTTCCCAATAGTATAAGACTAACGTAAACGAATCCTTCGGGTTTCGCCCGTGTACATGTGCGAATGTATAAATTTTGAGTAAAAAGCATGAGCATAGTATAAGTTTAAATTTGAACACGCACGTGAGCATAAACATAAAACGCATGCCAGGAGTGTGAGCAAAAGTATAAGCATAACGTGTATTAAAATGAGCATAAATGTGAGCACAATTTGAGCACAAACGAATGACGTGAGTATGGACAAAATTCGTATAAATGAGAGTACAACAAAAGTACGAGTATAACATAAATCGTATAAATAAGAGTATGAACACAAGTACGAGTGTGAATACGAGTATAAATATGAGTATAAACATAAGATGCATGAGTATGGTTGTAAATGTGAAAATTAAGTGTAAAACATGAATGTTTAAGTACGAATGGAATGTATGAGTATATATATATATATATATATATATATATGAGTGTAAACGTGATCGTATAAGTACAAGTATGTTGTTGCGACTATGAGTATAAATATGAGTACAAGTGTAAGCATACGAACGTATTGTGGGGAGTACGTGTGTAAATATGAGTCAAAGTATAGACACGAAACGTGTCGTGGTAGTTATGAGTATATAAATACGAGGATCATAACAGACGTGAGAATGTGTCTGAATATAAATACAAGTATAAACATAGCGGTATAAGCGTATACGCAAATTGCATACGTATGAATGTGTATATGATTATAAGTAAAACGAAGGTGTATGAATATGAATTTAAGTATCACCTAAATGTATAATTGTGAGTGTGTGTATAAACGTAAAACGTATGAGTTTTGAATCGTGAGTATAACATAAATGCGTAAGTGTGAACATAAGTGAAAGCATAAAATGTATAAGTATGGACGTAGGGATTAATGATTTTGTTTATAATATAAAATTAAAATACATGAGTTTATGCGCATAAAAGGTTTAAAGTTTTGAATATGAAAGGAAAGAGAGAACGAGTGACACGCGTGAGATTGTTGTGAGATATTGACTAAAACGTGTAAAATGATATACATATATAGTTGTCTGTGCAAAACGTGAAGTTAAATTAGATTGAGTTGTCAGGAATGTAGAATCTAGTTTGTGAATTGTAAAGAGAATATAAAGGAAAACATCTTTTGATTATGCGAAAGGATACTTTGTAAAAGAATGGAAGTGCTATTATGGTTTTAAAAAAAAATTTTCATAGCTGAAAATTTGTCGTCCTTATAAAGTTTCCTTGCCCACGTGTTTTGAATTTAATTAACGTATCAAGCGAGGTTTTGAAAAGTTCTTCGAATTAAAAAGTTTGCATCGTTTTAAGAAGTTTTTTTTTTTTTTTTTTTTTTGTATTACTAACTTCGAAGTTTACAGATTCTAGTGAAAAGGTTTAACCTTAGGAAAAGGAATTTTGGTATATGAACCTGGTGATCGTGAAAGGTGTCCTTAATAAAATGTTTTTGTTGATCTTGAAAAGAGTTTTGATAACTGATCGGATAATATTTGTAATATTCTGTATGAAAAGTTGGTTTGATTCTCAATTGGAAATTTAGAATTCTTTAGTATAGTGATGCGAGATGAGTGCGTTTTAGTAATTACGTGGAATACGAAATTTTGTGGGCAATAGATTTATTAAACTGATTAGGGTGACAGTAGTATTTTGTGAAATTTTTGAAATCGAGGAATACGCGTTTTTGGTAACATTGAAAATTTTTGTGTATGCGAGCGATGTGAAAATAGATTATAGAATAGGAGATACGTCTAAATAAATGAAGCATTTTGAAATACATGATAAATGATTTAGGTATAAACATGATCGTGTTTACGCAATATAATCTATTAAAGAAAGTATTGGTAACGATCACCTAGGTAAGGGAATCACCCCAAATCCGTTGGTGAGGTCGTTGTAAGATGAGAAAAGAAGCGAAGTTAATCGTCAAGGTAAGGAAATCACTCCTATCTCGATGATATGTCTTCACTCGTTGTTACGAAAGTGTAATTAAAATTAAGTGAAATTATGCATGCTAATGATGTATAATCGTATGATGTATGCGCAAAAGTGAAATCCTAAAAATGGTTCAAAATTGACAAGGAAGAGTTTCATCATAAAAGATCGAAGATAATAAAGTGTACATCTGATAAAAAGGAACTTGGATTTTCTGGGAGAGTGAGAGTACTGACGAGATGATGACATCTAGAAATTCAAAACAAGAAATGGATGAGACTTTTAATCATAATGTTTTTGTTTAGGAAAATTGACTTCATGTATGCATCACATAGCACATAGTTTCTCACATGGATCACCAAATAGTTTCACATAGTTTAACATAGTATTACACATAGAATGATGTTTCACATAGAATAATGAAAGCAATATAAATTTAGTTTGTTCACGAAAGAGAGTAGTTATTAATTGTTTTGGATTGCGATAATAACGTGCTTCGTGTTCCCAAATTTGAATTGAAGATAACGCTCAAATATAAATCACATGATAATTGAGATAGCATAAAAAGAGATTTTATCAATAAATATGGAGTGTCACGGAACGTAACATAGACTATTCCAAAGTGAATCGAAGTCCTTTTCGAATTAAGGAAACGTGCTTTGGCCTAATAGACAAACATTCTCATCGAGGAGCGACTAACGATGTTTGTCCTTCCAGTTACTACACGTCCTTAATCGATTGGGTAAATCGAAACTTTGGCGAGATCGAAAATCAAGGAATGGGACTAGTTAACAAGATGCGAGTTTCACCCCTAACTTGATAACATCGTACCCTAACGTGGTTAGTACCCATCCAAAGATGAGGGTCCACTAGATTAGGAAATGGAAAACTCCCATCAAGATTTGGATATCACTCCTAACTTGAGGGTAGATTTCGTGCAAAATCAAAGTATAGCTGAGTGAAAATCATCACCAAGTGTGGGAATCACCCCTATCTTGATGAATCATTTCGATTGTGTTATAAGAGTGTCTTCAAAGCTTCCAAGTGTGTATTGTGTTAGCCTTAGGAAAGGCTTGTATATTAGAAGTCCAAAAGAATAGAGAGAAGCAAAGAAGAAAGCAAAGGATAATGTCCTTAACAGCAAGTAAATGAGAAAGCTCTTAAACTATAGACTAGGTAAAGCAAGGCAATCCTAATTCCCTATAGTTATGGCTCTGATACCAATCTGTCACACCCCAACCGATGGCGGAAACATCGAGATGAGACGTACAAACTGTTCAAAGACATCATAACACTAGTTGTGACAATAATTAGAGTTTATTTCATTGATATTCATAAGTTTCATACAATACATGGAAATGAAAAAGTACATAACATAGATTGTAAATTTAAATAGTTGATGGGTTTCTAAGCCATCCTAGCCTTTTCTTGTTTTCTTGAATCCTCAGCCTGCGGTATGCATTTAAAATACAATCAACAAATAATTGCTGGCGAGTATACAGGTTTGAATATAGCATAATAGAGTTAAATAGTTTATCAAATCTATTCCATGTGAACAACTGATATTAATTAACTGTTATACTCGTAACGATGAAATCCACATGTCCAAACCATAGTTTAACGCAATTAACATAGCCTAACCCTCGAAAGGGTGGTGATAGAGTTAAAAGAACCTAGCAATACCCGTATATACGGGAGGGGCGTTACAACCTACAGCGCTGCCATTGATAGGGGAGGCTTGCAAAGTTAATGAACATATAGCCATAGATGTTAACATCAGCACAACATAGATAATCAATGATCAAGTAGTTTCACAATAGTATGGATAGATTGTGCAATGAAAGTGTTTATCATTGTGTTTTTGATAAGGAAATGCATACTACACCCAAACGTGTAAAAAGAAAATGGGTCAAGTATACTCACCTTAGGTTGCGTTGCGTATATTGGAAAAAGATAATAGAATCAGGGATTTTCCAAGAAGATCGTGCACAAGAGAATTACCCTATTAATTTGAGGATTTGATTAATTATTTGGGAATTTATAGAATAATTTAGAAAATAAGACATAAATAATACAAAATTCCTAAAGTGTTGGAACAATAAAATAAATAGGAATTTAAATAGATAAATAATTATTTTAACAATCTAAAATAATTACCACAACATTAGTTAATAATCTTATAAACAAATAACTTATTTATAAAGTTTCTAGTTTATAAAACAAATAAATAAATCTGAAAATAAAATAAATAAAATTTCTAGATTTTTATTAAATAAACAATAATTCTGATTTAAAGAATATAAATCCTGAAATTAATAAATATGATCAAATAATAATTAAATAGTAATTCAGAATTAATTTATAATTTAAACAACATTTAAAATAAATATTCTGAATTAATAAAAACAATATATCTAATTTTTATGATAATAATTCTGAAATACATAAATAATTCTGATTTGTAAATTCTGAAATAAATAAATAGATAAAATCTGATTTTATTAAATTTCAGAAATAAATTCCGAAATAAATAAATAAATAAAGTCTGATTTTATTAAATTTCAAAAATAAATCCTGAAATAAATAAATGAATAAAATCTTATTTTATTAAATTTCAGAAATAAATTCTGAAATAAATAAATAAATAAAATCTGATTTTATTAAATTTCAGAAATAAATTCTGAAATAAATAAATAAATAAACAAAAACTGATTTTTAATAAATCTGATTTTATAAAACTGAAATATTTAAATAAAATTCCGAAATAATAAATATGTTTTAATAAATAGATAATAATTATAAATCTGGTTATTTTAATAAATAAATCTGTTTTATTAAATTTCTGATTTTAAATAGATATTTCAGATTTAAAATAATTAAATATGTTTAGTAATAATTATATTAGTATATTTGTCTTCTAAATAGATATATTTGATTTTTTATAAAAATTTTCAGTATTATATATTAATATTTATAATATATAAACCTGATTTTATGTATTTATATCTTATAATACTGAATTATATAATAATAATAATAATAATAATAATAATAATAATAATAATAATAATAACCGAAACCGAAATTAAACGAAATCGAAAGAAGTTTACCGGTTCGGAACGACGACGACGAACGGTCGGACGCGACGAAGGCGGTTCCCGGCGACGGCAATGGCGGTGCGGGGTCGACGGCGTAGAAGTAGGATTCCGGCGAAGAAACGTAGTCGAACGATCGGGTTTGTTTCGTTTTGTTTCGGGTTGATTCGATGTGAAAGAAACAAATGACGAAGGGTGTACGTTTAGACGATCTTATATAGGTGTGATTGTTGTCGGTTTCAGGAAACAAAAGGTCTCAACTGTTCCGGTAACTGATCAAGTCGACGAAGAAGATATACAGTCCTTGGCGGTTTCATTAGATTTAAATTCGCGCATTTATTACATATCAAATATAATACGGGTCAATATCCATCACATGTGGACATGCAGCCCAGTTGGTAAGTTAGTTGTTTCTTAAACAAGAGGTCACAGGTTCGACTCCCGTTCCACGCGCATAAAACCCATTTTTTCTTTTTAGTTAACAGTTAACTGAACTAACTGGGGTTTCTAACCCAGTTAGTGATTCTTTAATACAAACTAACCTAGTTAACCATGACTAGGTTATCTACCATGTTTCAAAGGATGTGCTAACCTAATTAGTTAACATTAACTAGAATTCAATAAAAATAAAAATTCAGAAAAATATTTATTTAATTTAATTTGTTATTTTATTTATCTAAAATATTAATAAAATAATATAAAAATCATTTTAACCCAAATTTTGATATTTTTACCGAATTAACGTATACATTCCCAATTTTTGTACGGTTTAGGGTAATCTCTTGGCAACGATGAATTAAAGAGTCGAAATTAAGATGGAATTCCTCTGTTTTTACGTGTTTAACATAGTTTCAACGTGTTTAACATAGTTTCAACGTGTTTAACATAGTTTCAACGTGTTTAACATAGTTTCAACGTGTTTAACATAGTTTCATAGTTTCAATGATTCATAGTATTCAAACACAAAATATGGATAAAATCATGCAATTTCATTATGATTTCAAGTCTCGAGTACAACTTTGGAATTTGAATCAAGTACAACAAAGGTACAACTTACAAAAGTAGAAAGTACAAGTAGACTTTCCAAAAATGGAAAGTTTGAAAATACGAAATGTTACATTCAATGCCCCACAACCAATAGAAATCGTTCACATGACCTAACAACCAACAATTCACGTTCCGGCATTCTGTTGCCCGTCGCCGACGGGCATGACCCCGTCGCCAACGGGTTCGTCTGGTGAAGTTTCCGTCTGACACCCTAATTGATTGGTTACGGAAATCCTTGGCCGACGGGTTTGTCTGGAGCCCGTCCGGGACGGGCTATACCCCGTCGCCGACGGCCTCTTGAACACCAATTTTCCATTTTTTACTTCTCGCACTCCGATTGATCCGTAATGCGTCCCGGTGCTCCGGTTTTCGACCCGGTGACTCGTAAAGCTCCCGAAAAGCTCCTTAAACTTCGTTAAACCTGCATAAACACAAATCTAATTAAAAGCAGGCCATTCAAGATTAAAACTCATATAAAAACATAAAGTTGCACGTTTACGAGCACCGGTTTTCAACCACGTATCAGTTCTTCAATTGGTTCGAATGCTGGCTGTTGAGTTGGAGTTTCAAATTCTGTCGTAACAGGGTCAGTGCGTATGATGTTTTCAACTTCAGCCTCAATGAACATATGTTGTTCTTCAGTAGGGGTTTCAGTTGTGGGTTCGGTTGATGGTTCGCTTATAGTTGTTCAACAATCTTTACTTGTTTTCTTGCCTTCGTACCGCCCCCAGGTCCTTTCACAGGACGTTTCCCCTTTCTCTTTTCTTGCGTCTCCTTCGTTGGCGGCACATAATCTGCATCTGCTTCTTTCTCAGTTGATATTAGAATTGGTCGATATCTCGTGGCACCTTTATCATCTACATACTTCTCTAAACTATCCTTTCTGAGCTTCTCAGCCTTAGAATCATCATCGTCATCTTTCTCATCATCACCATCATCGCCTTTATCACCTTCCTCAATTACTTTATCATCACCACCTTCATGGGCGGTGGTGTTCGAGAGAGAGGTCAGAGAGAGAGAAAGTGGGTGTGTAGAGAGAGAGGAAGTGCAGAGATTTAGGGGTGTTTGGGATTTTGTATATGTTATAATAAAATTAAAATGACCAAAATGCCCCTGAACAAAAGGACAAAACAATCAACTTTCAACAGTCAAAATAGGGGGTTTTTGGATTTTTGACTAAAATGGCAATAAAAGTGAAACCACAGGGACCCAGATTTAAAAAATTTGAAATTTGGACTAAAATGGCAAAAATACCCAAACCACAGGGACTAAAATGGCAGTTTACTCAAAGTAATATAAAAGTTTTTTTCCTTCGCTAAGAAACAAAAGCAACAATTTGACGGGTTTATATAAATTACATATAATAGTAATAACAAAAACCAATAAAAATAATCATTACTTTTGTTTCAGTTTAGTGTCTTCTTTTTTTTTTTTTTTTTCTGATAGTTCGACAAAAAAAAAAACACATTTATATAATATAATTACATTAAATTCATAAAATCTTATTTCAATTTCTCTTTTTAAGTTATAATTATAGCATAAAATACACACCCAATCTTCTATACTATATAATAAAAGAAACCATTTTTGGGACACTTGTCATCATATTAGGTCATGTCTTATGGATAATTATTATTTTAGTTTAATTTCTTCTAATTAATTATAGATAATCCTCCTACTAAATATTATTTAGTTTAATTATTAATTTTATATTTATCTATTTACATCAAATTCAAACTTAGTTATCTAATTTGATATTAGAGTAAATTACGATTTTAGCCCCTATGGTTATATCACTTTTACCCTTTTAGCTCAAAAAGGAAATTTTTAACATCTAAGCCCTCAATAGCTTTTTTCTAACCCTTTTGAATCCCAACGTCATTTTTTCTAACCCTTTTGGCCCCTAAAAGTAAATGGATGGGGTTAGTGTTTGGGGCCAAAAGGATTAGAAAAAAAGACGTTGGAGGCTCAAATGTTAAAAGATTCATTTTTTGGTTAAAAGAGTAAAAGTGATATAACCACAGAGACCAAAATCGCAATTTACTCTTGATATTAACTATATATTTGAACGTTTTGTTTAGTTTGGTATCAAATAGATTTTACGAAACATAAAATAAAATTAACTAATATTATTTTTCATTTCTAAATTTACAAGTTTTAAATAAATGATTAAATTTATTGAAACTTCGTTACATTTAGAAATTTTAAATAAAGGGTTAAATTTATTGAGACTTTGTTAACAAATTTTTACTACAATATAATAATCTATTTATATCAATCTATATACATCTATACTATACTATATAATATAAAACATTAATGTGTGACACCTATCATTCATTGTAAGCATTTATTTTAAGATTTTCTCGGTTCACTTCCAAACTTATCTTATATTAATTAAATAAATAAATGAATAATGAGCTAATATTAAATTTCATCCTACTTTAAATTTTGAATACCAATCTTCTATTTTTCTAATAAAATATTATTCTAAAATTTAAATTATTAAATTAAGATATTTTTAAATAAAACAAACCATTTATCACGAAAACCAAACTTTGTATTAATATATCAAATATTTTTATATTCATTACTAAAAAAATTATTATATCAATTTTATTACATAATTTATAAATCAATTTGTTGGAATTGGTACCAACATTTTATTACTCAAATAGTTGCTGATTTGCTTCTTGAATAACATATTTTTTTTTTCAAGAATCATCTTCACAATCACCATATCCATCGTGTATAAAGTATTATCCATTAGTATATTGAAATATATGACTTTTATTATTGGTATATAAAATTAGATTTATTAAACCCGTGTAATACACGTAGTTTTTTAAAGATATACCTCTTTTATTATTTACTATACAAAATTACATTTATTCGATCCGTGTAATATATGAGGTTTTTTAAGATATAACTTTTTATTATTTGATGTATAAAATTAGATTTATTCGATTCGTACAATACACGAGGTTTTTTAAAGATATATATTTTTTATTATTTAGTATAGAAAATTACATTTATTCAACCCGTGTAATACATATATTTTAAGGATGTAACTTTTTTTATTATTTGGTATATAAAATTACATTTATTCAACCCGTGTAATACACATGGTTTTAAAGATATAACTTTTTTATTTGGTATATAAAATTATATTTATTCAACCCGTATAATATGGTTCTTATATATATAACTTTTTATTATTTAATATATAAAATTATATTTATTCAACCCGTGCAACAAATGAGATTTTTAAAGATATATTATTTTATTATTTAGTATATAAAATTTATTTATTCGACCCGTGTAATAGACGGGGTTATAACCTAGTGTAATTTATAACATAAATCATATTGTAAAAAAATATAATATAATAGAAATGTGTTAAATGGGTCGACCCACCAACACGACCGGGTTGACCCCGGAAGGCTGCATTAATCGAGGATACACGACAAAAGGAATTGTTCTATTTCCAACTTTACCTTCAACACAAGCGTAGATATTTTCTTTTGTCCCCATCACGAATCAAGTGTGTTTCTCTTAAAACTGAGAGTAATCAAAAAAATCAAATCGCATCATCTCTCTAATAGGCAAATACCTCTTTTTCTCCTGATTCTTTTATTTTCCTTTTTCCCCATCACAAATCATGTGTATTTCTCGTAAGACTAGACTGAGAGTAATAAAAAAAAATCAAATCGCACCATCTCTGTAATAGGTAAATGCCTCTTTTTCTCCTGAAGTTGTCGGAATTATTCGTAATAAGATATTGGCTACAATTGAAAAGGTTTTATCAATAAAATTTCCATTTATCCGCGACCTAGACATAGGTAGCAATCCATTCTATCATTGTTCTCATCCATTTAGCTAATTGGGTTCGCAGGTTCAACCTAAAACTGACTCGAACCCGTTTATTCTAAACCCAAATCCACGAATCTCGTGTTAGGTTCGTATCGTGTTTGCGCGTCGTGTCAGAAATTCACACCCTAGATGGGCTAGTTTAGAATTTTGACGGTTTTGACTAAAAAACTATAAAACCCTGGGCTATGTATTTTCTACTTTCTAGTCTAGACTTGGGCCTTCAGTTCAAACTAGGCTTTCATTTGTTGCTCAAGTCCTTAATGGCTATTGGATAAGACTTAAGCCATGATGTTAATCTATTATCGTGTTTCATTGTTCGTTACTGTTGCTGGATTATAATATAAAAATCAAAAATGTCCCAAGTTCATTCTCTTGAGTCACCTCTTTTGTTTTTTTAAACACCATTTTGCATCTTATAATATAAAATTCAAAAATGTCCCAAGTTCATTCTCTTGAGTCACCTCTTTTGTTTTTTATAAACACCATTTTGCATCTTATGTTAAATCTTATATTAATAAACCACACTAACCAATCTTGTACCTGGTGGTATCATGGTGTGATGGAAAAGTGTCTCTCCACGAAAGGTTGACGGTTCGAGTCTCATAATGAATAAAAAGTGATTCAAATGTAGGATTAATGAGGGTGTTACTTAGTCGTTCTAAAAATTAAATATAAAAAAAATAAAAATAAAAACCACTCTAAGTAAGGTTGTATTCGGCCAAAAGTCTCATCCCTAGCCTGTTTAGACTAGTTTTTGGCCGGTTCAGGTTAGTTTTTGCTCCTCGGTGGACTAAGGCGCTCGCCTGCGCCTGATCACATATCTCACCTTACATGCGTTTGAGGCGCCTAGCTAGGTGTTAACCCTGTGTGCTTTAGACTACATAGCAAACAATACACAGTAAAAATTGAAATAATGTTATCATGTCCAGGGGCGGACCTAATGTAGGTTGGGGCGTAGCACGGGCTACGGCTCAACTTTTTTTCGGTAGTGTAAAATTTTATTTTTTTTTTCGATTTTTATAATAAGGACACCCCTCAACAAGTACTAGGACACCCCTGAAAAAAAAATTTACAAACTAAAATCAAGCCCAAATAATACTGATTATATTAGCCCAAAAAAACAAATGATAGCCCAATAGTAATTAGCCTAAATAACCAAATAATAACCCAATAGTGTATTAGATTGTTGTGCTAATTGTGATTGTGAGTTGTGAGTATTCTTTATTTCTTTTCTTTTTGAGTTCTTGAATTGTTTAATTTCGATCTAAAAATTAAAAATAAACCTAGCCCAATCTAATATCTAAAAACGTATTGCCAATATTAATCCATAAAGCCCATGGCTTTATAGCCTAGTGGCATCTTGGTGGTGGGATAAGACTTTGGGACCAATAGGTCCTGAGTTCGATTCCCACAAGGGGGTTTTTCCCATATTTATTGGGTTTCCTTCTGAATTGGTGTATAGGCATTATGCCTAGTGGAGATGGATATGATCGGGTGGTTCCGCTGGTGGCACGATGATACTCCAGTGGTCCGTCAGTGATCCAAATTTGCCATTCAAAAAAAAAATATTAATTCATAAAGCCTAGCCCAAATGTGATATGCTCAATATTGATTCGTTAACCTAAATACTAATAACTTAAAAAAAAAAAAACTAGTTTATAAAATTTAATTCGGTAAGGCCTAAGGGCCTTTTTTTGGCTCACCCAGGGCACTTGAATTTTCAGGATCGGCCCCGCCCCGTAATGCAGGTAAAAAAAATTATGTTCTATAAATGTATCGTAAAAAAATTTGAGATACCCCTGAATATTTCTTCTAGTTCCGCCACTGATCATGTCCAAATTAAAGTGTTTTGTTTGATAGGGCATTTGTCACCACGAGATTTTGGCTAGCATTGTAATGTGGGCTCTAACAAATGCTTTTTCAGTTTTACATTTGAATTATGCAAAAATACAATCGATTTCATCATATCATCTTAGTTTAGGCTGATTATATAACATCTGCTTTTCAATCTGTTGCTATTGGTAGACAAGACGAAAATAATTCGTCGAGTACGATGGCATTATCGCTTCAGGTGTGTGTTTGGTGTTGGCATCACATAATGAACATATATGGCGAGAAGGATGGAACCGAAGGGTGATGCCCTGCATGTCGGGCACCTTATGATAAGGTTACAATACATTCCGAAATCTGTATTCTTTTACTGCTACTCCCTATAGAAAATACTCTTTCTAATGCTAGAATCTTAGCAATAGTTCAAGTCAAGAACAAAAGGTATCAAAGCGGAAGCCCAAATGAAGGAACAAAGAACCTTAGTAGTGTTTGAGTAATTCAGTGAAAAATGGTGTATATCATTGGACTCTGCCTCTTGATCTTGCTGATGAAGATGTATGCACCTTTTAAACTTTTCTATTTTTAGTTATGTAAGTTTAATTTTTTTTTTCTAGATTAGCCCTTATGGTTCGAACCTGAGCCAAGGCAGATTTATCCAGACCCATTGCAATTGACGGTCTAATTTGTTCAAATAGCGGGCATCATGTGAAGTGCACATATTAAAACCAAGGTTAAGATTTGGTTTTGTGGGCATTGTTTAATAAATCTCTATTATTTTGTTTTTTGTTTCAAACAGTATCATCTAAGGCACAGAACTTGACACCAACAGGATTTTCCATGACCATTAATCCCCCAACTGCATGAGACCTGAACAGGCTGTTGCTGACAGCTTTGGTAAGCAATCTCTTTGCACTTAAATATGTTATTCAATGCTCTGTATGACCACAAATTGTACTTCATTGATTCACTTCGTTTTGTCAATTTCCCATTCAACATCCCGTATTTTAACTAAAGTTACATATACGTCTGATATCATCAGAATGAATTAATATATGATGTGTATTTTATGCCTGATAAATAGTCAAACGCTTGTTCTAGATTAGGTGCCGAGTTGGATAAAAAGTTGTAATTTGGAAATTATATATGGATATAGTTGTATATAGACATGACCACATCCACAACTAAAGTCAGATACAGTGTTCAAACGCATTTCGATATCTCCATTTACCACCCTAACTGACAGTGCTTTGTTCAGGATATCAGGATTGGATCAAACACTCGTTATCGTTCACCATTGTTAGGGAATCCAAGCACCGCTGGTATCAATCATGCTACAATAGGTGGTGAAGGCAGATCATCAACAAACGGGTTGACCAAACTAACCAGAGCTACGTTATTTATTTAACAGACAATGTTTGGAGGAGATGAGTATCAAGTATCAAAAACAGTGTATTGTTACATGAAAATTACTAAATGGTATACTTTTTCTTTTTCATACAACTTTGAAAGCAAGTTCCAAAGAACAATATCCAGTTTATATTGTATTGTAGTTTATACACACAAAACAAAAGTAGAAATGACAGATGGCAGTGAGTTTTGGTTTTAACCAATGTGATTATTAGTGTAGAATCCTGATGATGCTGCTGCTGCTGCTGCGGCTGTATTGTAAGAAACTGGAATTGGGAGAGTCACACCCTGGCTTCTCCTCATTTGTGTTTGCATTTGCATTTGCATTTGCGTTTGCCATGTTGGGTTTGAGACTCCTGATGCTGGTGCAGAAAGAATACTTGTAGATCCATTTGCTTTCGCTACTTCCTGATACAAGAAACATATACTTGAAAAATCACTTCAAAATATTGAAACCGTCCAAACCAAAGCAAATCGGCTAGTTCATGGTTTATAGTTTGAAAAACCAGGTTTGGTTCAGAGTGTGGAACTTGGAACACGTGTAAACAAAATTTGTTATTTATATCTATTATTTTTTTTAGAAAATGTATCTGCACAATATCATGAACTATCTTTATCGAAACGTCAAAACAAACCGCTTTTGCCAATCCAGTTGACCCGGCCAATCTAGTCAATTGTATTGCTGTTTTTTTGAAACTGCAGGTAGGTTTTTTTGACTGGATTTTATTTTGTCAAAATCAGTCACATTCAACTATGAACACCGCTTATCGGTCTAATTTGGTTGGTTGTTGGTTCGGGCCCAAATCAAAAACGTTTTTTTACAAATCTCTTGAGGCGCAGCCTGTACTGGTCTCATGTGGATAGATCTTATAAGCATAGAATAATTACCTCAAAATTTGGTGTAAAACCAGAATACATGTTAGGCCATAGCGGATAGTGATTGGATACAGCTGTTTGTCGACCAATAATAGCTTGAGGATGCGCCTGAACCTTCAATTCACAAACAAGGGGATGAATTGTCTTTCTATTCATGTGTGATTCCAAAAGATTTCCAAAAAATGTAATGTCATCAAATACCTTAAGTCTTTTCTCTGAAGGTAAGTCACAAGATTTAAAGCAGATATCCACCTTCTGAACATCATTTTTCTCCTTTTGACTGTCATTCGCGGTTGACACACAGAGGTTTAGATCGAGATTATCACCAATCCCTGAAAACAATTAACCGGAATCAGAGATCAACGCAAAAGAAAGACGAAACAACTTATACGTATACCTTGATTCATGGCTTCCATACCTATATCCGCCCCGTAGATGCTCGGCTCAAAGTTGGTCACAGCTTCCCTGCCATTACATTTAATGGCAGCTTTGTCATAGGCCCTGAATTCAAGAAAACACAAATTGCAGATATTGTTGGTTGATGATCTGAATGTCTTTAAACACATTAAGTTTCAAGGATTATGTGATTGTAGAATTACAAAAACCTTGCAGCTTCCACTTCATTGTCGAATAATCCAAGGTATACATACCTGCAAACCAAGCTTGTAGATAAAAAACTGTCCTAACCACAATTACTATAAGTAAACTACTGCTACATCAAGTATGTATCTCATCTATCAAGCATCAAGATCGTGAATGATTCCTTACTTTTTCCCTAGAAGCTGACCCATACGCGCCTCCCATCTGCCACATTTATGAAGAGTCACTCCTCGATATTTCGAGCTGCCTCTAGAGAATCCGGTGCTCTGCCTACGCAGTATATGAATGAATTCTTCTTTTGAAAGATTCTTCGCCTGTTGCATAACAAAAACCGTACATCAATCAAGAAAGTTATCAGCCAATCAGACACAAAGTATATAATCAAATTCTCATCCCACCTGTGTCATATCTTCCTCATATTCTTTTACATGAAAATTGATATCCGCATCGATTCCCCGGAATTTGATAGCAGCTCGGTCATAAGCTCTGAATCACAACCACTCAATAAGTCAAAACCAAATTTAACAAACAAGAAATATATTGAGGTACAATTTTTTTCAAACAAAACTCTAACCTAGCTGCAGCAAGGGCAGTATCAAATCCACCTGTAGTCAGTATTCAGTGAATTAATGCTGTTAATGAACTATACAATATACATAAAACTGCATGTTTGAACAATAATACAAAAAAGATCATGAATATTACTTACCTAAATACACTTGTTTCCCACAATCCCTACACAGTCACAACACAAAAACAATTCAATCAGTTTTAATCAAACACTACAACAACAGACACTCAAGACACTGCAAAATCTAATAACAAACACAGATATATGATGCATATGTGACGCTCTGATTGTACATATTTCCAATTTATTAATTTTTAACTACAAACTAACATAGTCCTAAACACTCTTATACTACTCATAAGTACACAATTATTAGAAATTAGAAAGCAAGTGCATAATACCAGATATGTGATTCCCAACGACCAGTCCGCCGGTAAAACGTCACACCGCGATACTGTGAGCTTCGAGACCTCGGTCCACGTCGACTTTTCTTCGCCTGCCGCAGCGGCGGCACCGGCAGATTCTGCAACGCCTGAGCAGGCTCCGGAACCTTCAGATTCAACCAGTGCGATCCTAACAACGACTTTCCAACCGTCGCCGAAGATACTGATCGAGAACCTAACTCCTCCTCATCAATCTCAACCGGAAAAAACTGCCTCGTAATCAAACCACACTCCGATCCATCCGAAACTCCTTCCACTACTTTTCCTAACCGATCAATAACACTAAACCGATACGAACATCTCTCAACATTATACAACATCTCGTCATCATCACCACCAGCAGCATTGACCACAGGAGGATCATCTTCAGCGTTTAATACGTCTGATGAAACCGAATCCGATTGACGATCTTCCAGAACATTCTTCTCAGTTTCAAAGTCAATCGTATTACGAGTTTCACCAAATTCATCAACCGATACTACTAAATCAACATTGAGATCCAGCATCTTCAATACAATCAATACACAAACAGATTTCAAATCCGAGCTGTATCTATAGCTCGATTACAACATCGAATCTGTCACTTTTGAGCATTTCGGATTCGTGAGAGCTAGTTTTCGATCGAATAAGAATAAAACACATAGTAGAAGGTGTATAACTGTGTGTGATATAGAGATATAGAGAGAGAGTTTTAGAGAGAGAGAAACAGTTGAGATCTAATATACAGAAGCAGATATTTTTGAGAGTACCAGAAATGTAACAAACTTTTTAACATACACACAGAGAGAAACACGGTTAAGTGTGTGTAAACTGTAACGATAACAATGGGGAAAAATGGAAGTCAAATAGAGATTGTTGGTTTTCGAATGAATGAGAGAATAATGATGGTGATAGCGTCAGAGATATGTATATATAGAAAACGACAGCGTTTTAGTGTTTGTTATTAAGAAAAGCTTAATTTGGATTTTTCTGACTTTTATTTAGTTTTCTAGTTGTGTCAACTTGCAAGTTGTTGATATGTTATTTATGGAAAGTAAATGTAACGATTTATTTTGAGTTTAATTGTTTGTCTTGGGATAATGCATTTTATGTGGTGTTGAAATAAATTAAGATTTCACACATGGAATTTGGAATTTGTATGAGACTAAGGGTGTAGGGAGTGGACGTGGTAAACTCACTTGGCACCGAATCTCAATCATCGCCAACCATTTTGCCGCTTGAATGTTTATCGAAATGGGGTCATGTCATTAAGCATTATTCCATCACTCACAACATTTTTTAGTGGAAATGGTCATCACTTGTGATGAAATTCCATCAGTCACAACCTTTTTTTTTACTTTTTATTTTTTTTTTTAAATTATAAATTAACAATAAAACACTAAAATTATAAATTTCATTTAAATTAAAACATACTAATTCAATATTTTAGACTACAATTAAAAAAAACATACATAAAGAAACTATACTCCTCGTCCAAATTAGGAAATTCCAAAACTAAAGAACCTACTAGTTCGATTAAATCGTATCTCAACCGAAAGTGAGTTTCTTCATCACGCAACTGTTGTTGGATATTTTGGGGAACGTGAATTTGTGTAGGAGGATCTGGCACCCAATCTGGAGATATTGCACGTCCATCTTGTTTGATTAACATATTGTGCAATATGATACATGCATATACTATGCTATGTATTGATTTCTTATTCATCACATGAACCGGTCGGCTTAGAATGCCCCATCTACCCTTTAAAACACCAAACACCCTCTCAACATCTTTTCTTGCCGCTTCATGCAACTTTTTAAACGCCTTTTCTTTAGCCTCGAGAGGAAACAAAGGAGCTTTCACAAAAACAGACCATGATGGGTAGATACCATCCACAAGAAGAAAACCTCGTCTGTAATGTCGTCCATTAACATAGAATGGGCAGAAGGGTGCGGTACCATCCGTTACGGTTTGGAACAACGGCGACGTGTGCAAAACATTGATGTCGTTGTTTGAACCTGGAACACCAAAATATGAATGCCAAAATCATAAATCATTCAACGCCACCGCTTCAAGTATGATGGTTGGTCTTTTGACGTCACCCCTAACATACGCCCCTCGCAACTCTCTTGGACAATTTCTCCACTCGATATGTGTACAATCGATGCTACCGAGCATCCCAAGAAAATGCCATCTAGCCTCATGTGCAGCGTAAATACGTGAGATGTCATGTCTCGTCGGTTTACGTAAAAACTCTTTACCATACAATTTAATGACCGCGCTACAAAAAAAATTGCAGACATTCACGTGAAGTTCTGTCCGACATAGTTAGGTATTCATCAAATTGATCGGGAGGGTTACCTGTCGCTAGTTGGCGAATGGCGGACGTGCATTTTTGTATCGGCGTGAAACTTGGTTTGCCCCTCACGTCGTAACCTTCTTGAAACCATTCTTCAGTTGCTTCGATGTCTCCAACAATTTTTAAATTCTTTTGGTAAACGAAACTCATCTCTAAACGTTTCGACATTGTAGACCGGATTCTCCACAAAATAATTGTTCATTAACACTTCGTTGGCATGTAACCGATCACAATCCACCATTTTCTTCTTTGGGTGGTTCGAACTTCCTTCAAGATCGTGATACACCGACACGAAAAAATTAAGCGTCTCATTGTCGGAAGACGATTGGCTATTGCTGTCGTTGTCTATCGGAAACGTCGAATCCGTAGGAAAATCCATTTGTGAAATGGTATAAAAATTGTAGAATGTGTGATATGTGTTTGTGTCCTGGTGTGGGTGAAATGGTAAAAATTTGTAAGGTATATATAGATTGTTTATAGGTTTTTTTTATTAAACTAACGTTCAAAAAAACGGTCAACACACATGTGCCAACAGTCGGATTTTAAAAGTTCAACGCGTCAAAAGTTTAACGCGATTTAACTTCCACGCTTGATGGATATGGGGTGGCGGTGGTGTTTTGCTATTGTTCACGCGTGAACAATTTCCATCATGCACAAAATTGTATCCACCCCGGGTGGCCTTAGTGATAATTTACTAAAAGAAACCCTTTGGAAAAAATTTCTGAATCCACCACTGATTGAGAGCTAGCACTATATTATAGCTCATAATCTTTGTTCAGGTGTGGACTTACTATCAATGCCATCCATACACCAAGTGAGTTTGCATCTTACAACAACTAGATTGCTTTAATAGGTTAAATTGTGACCCCATATGATGTTCCATAGTTTCCTTAAAAACATGAAACATATATGCTTGTTGTGGAAGTATTAAAATTTTTGTAAAGTAAGTTTATGCTTATGTTGCTTTCATGAATCCTTTTAACAAACCCTAGCAACATTGATGTTGCTAACCAAGAAGATGACATTCTCAATTAGCATCGTGAAAAGACATGGTTTTTAATTGCTTTAATAGGTTAAATTGTGACCCCATATGATGTTCCATAGTTTCCTTAAAAACATGAAACATATATGCTTGTTGTGGAAGTATTAAAATTTTTGTAAAGTAAGTTTATGCTTATGTTGCTTTCATGAATCCTTTTAACAAACCCTAGCAACATTGATGTTGCTAACCAAGAAGATGACATTCTCAATTAGCATCGTGAAAAGACATGGTTTTTAAGTTAATTAAAGCAAAATAAACAAGCTTTATAACACTAAACCTAGTGTTCGTCGGATAATCCTTTTATATGTCTGCTTCTGATTCTTTACCTTTGTTATTCATTGTTCCTAGTGATACTAGGAACAACGTAGTGATAATTGGTTTTGTCCTTTTTAAGGGTGCGTAAAAAACTTGTTTCATAAAAGCTTGATTTTCATATACAAAGTTACAATTTCTAATGCATGCAACAAACAATAACCTTAAGTTTATAACTTTGTTAGTCATTATCACTATTGAAAGGTCGACTATGATTATGGAAGGGGAAAAACATAAGTTTGAATTTAGTTTGGTTTATTGTTTTTAAGCTCATAAAATTATTTATAATATAAATGGTTATTGGATTTTAATAATCCAAAGTTTTACCAGTTGGCCGATAATAATCTTAACTTCAAAAATTCTCTACGACAATCCCAACTTGTAAGATTTTGGCCCTTATCGATCCTTTTCTAACTGGGTTATAACCCAGTTAGTTTTTTGATGACGTAGCAGCTTACGTGGCACAAACTTAGTTATTAGATGATGTGTATGCTTATGTGGCACCATCACCACCTCCATCTCCATTACTACCATCAGCCGCCACCACCACCATCAGCTGCCACCACCACTGCCATCTCCACCAACACCACCGCCGTCTACACCCATCACCACTGCCATCTCCATCAACATCACCAACCACCATCACCGTCATCTAGTGACTCATTGCTGAACAAATTCCAAATTTTTTAGGGATATCACTAGAGAATAAATTGGGTCTAAGCTCAAGTGTCCAGAGCAGAGTAAGCTCCCCATTTTCTGTTGGAATCTCGTCGGAAAACTAGTTTTGTCCCAAATTAAGTTGTTCTAACCACCGAAGATGTGAAATGTTACCGGGTAGTTCACTGGAGAGGTGATTGGAAGCATTGGCGTAGCTTAGTAGAGGCGGGAGGGGGCGGCCGATCCCCCGAACTTTTCACTCAGTAGTGGAGAGTATGTAGTTTTTGTATAGACATTTTTGGATATATACATTTTTTACCCCCCAGTTTTATAGATATTTTTGGGTATATACGTTTTCGACCCCCCATTCGAAAATCTCAAGTTTTGCCACTGTTTGGAAGAGAGGTCAACAACAATTAGTTCAGAAAATGAAAACAGGGTATCTGAAAACTGAAACAGAACCTGTGAGTGAGAAATGTCGGAGAATAAGAAGATGATTATGAAGAGCCTGTGGTGCTCTGTTTACTTTGTTCTACAATAGTGGATTTACTAGTGAAAAAGAAGATGATTGTTAAGATTAATATTATTGTATCCATTGGGGTTTTGAAGAATTTGTTTATTCGAATGGGTTAAAGGGTTGTTATGTGAGTAGGGGGATATAGTGGGGTGAATTGAAAGGTGAGGGTTTGTTTTGAAAGACTGTAGAGTTCATTAGTGTGAGGAGGTACAGGACACGGATTCGGTTTGAATGCTTTTTTTATGAGTGGAACGACGTCGTTTTGTGGTGTTGATTGACGGTGGTTGGTGTGTGCCAAGGTTGTTGATGGTGGTGGTTGATGGTGACAGTGGTGGCGGTTGATAGTGACGATGGTGGCTGTTGATGGTGGTGGTGGTGGCGGCGGCTGATTGTGGTGATGGAGGTGGATGTAGTGATGGTGCCACATAAGCATCCACATCATCTAATAACTAAGTTTGTGCCACGTAAGCAAAAAACTAACTGGGTTATAACCTAGTTAGAAAAAGATCGATGGGGCCAAAATCTTATAAGTTGGGATTGTCGTAGGGGATTTTTAAACTTGAGATTATTATCGACCAACTGGTAAAACTTTAGATTATTAAAATCCAATAATCCTAATATAAAAGAGAAATGTGGAATGTAATATTTATTTTTATTTATTTCATAAATACATATATGTATTCTATGAATGTGGGGCTGACTCACTTGGTATAGATATATACCTCTTAGACTATGGGGTATGGGGCGGGGGTTGGGGCGTGGGTTGGGTAGAAACGCCCAAGTCACCACCCCGGGTGGGCTTGGGTTTCGGCGTGGCCCCATTGGCGGGGGTTTCAGCCCGGGCGTGGGGCGGGGCTACGAACCTGACATGGCGGGATCTCATTGGCCAACAAAACTAGCCGTTGGGCATTAATTTTATAAAAAAAAAAACTTTTTTCCTATATAAATACCTTACCATATTTAACATTTTTCTCACACAATATCAAACACATAAAACACAATCTTGCCATCAGTTCTTCAAGTTCAAGTGAATCGTCATCATCATCTGACGATGGTGCGGAAATATTTCTACAAAAGATCGCGATGGTGGTGAAAGCTAACGTGGAAGACGATGAGGAAGAGACTTCGAAACCTAAACAGAGAAGGTACATCGCTCGTGAACGGCACACCGCTAACAATTTGTTGGTAAGCGATTATTTCTCAGCCGAACCTAAGTATGATGAAAAAATGTTTAGGCGTCATTTTCGTATGAGTATAAATTTATTTTTAAGGATATCTAGGGATCTTGAGGAGAAGTATGTTTATTTCCAACAAAAACCGGATGTAAGCGGGCAATTAGGATTTAGTACGTGGCAAAAGGTCACGACCGCACTTAGACAGTTAGCATACGGCAATAGTTCGGACATTATGGATGACTATTTAAAAATGTCTGCACGTGTAGCTAGAGAAAGTCTTCACAACTTTTGTTTGTGAATTTTAGAACTTTATAAGAAAAGATATTTGAGAAAGCCCCCGTTCAGTGACATGCAACAAATATTGGAATATCACGCCGATTATCATGAGCTACCCGGGATGCTAGGTAGTTTAGATTGTAGGAAATGGCCTTGGGAACTTTGTCCAACCGCATGGCAAGGCGCTCACACGAGTAGATTTCACGGGATGCCAACCATCATGCTTGAAGGGGTTGCGTCCCAAGATCTTTGGATATGGCATGCGTTCTTCGGTATGCCAGGTTCACATAACGATATTACCAACATAAACCACTCGCCCCTTTTCAATGATCGGGTAAATGGTATAGGACTCAAAGGAAGTTTCTTTGTAAATGGGGTTGAGTACGTGTATGGGTACTACCTAGTTGATGGGATTTACCCGGAGTGGGGGGTTTTCGTAAAATCGTTCACAAGACACGGTACCATATATCCAAAGAGATTAAAGTTTAACAGGGTCCAAATGGCTGCACGTAAAGACGTCGAGCGAACGTTCGGTGTTTTGAAGAAAAGGTGGCGAATATTGGCAATGCTTTGTCGACTATGGGACAAGGATCAGATTGGAAACGTGATGTACGCATGTATCATTCTTCACAACATGATTCTGGAGGATGAAGGTATAGCGGTCGTTACCTACTATGATGACGATGACCCCCCCCCCCCCAACCAGATAACGTAACAGTTACAGACGAAAATAAATCAACAAATGAATTTTTGATCAAGTCAAGGGATATACATCACAACCTTCGACCTGATTTGGTGTATCATGTTTCAACGATTCCTGGGTTCGAAACTGACGAAGACGACGAAGAATGATTGTTTTTATTTTGATACTATGTTTTTTGTAATTATTATGTATGTTTATGTAGTTTTTAATGGTTTATATATATATATATATATATATATATATATATATATAGGGTAAGGTTCATGCGAGAACCACCTTTATTGTGAGAACCGCGAGAACCAATGTGAACACAACCTAAAATAGCTAAAAAAACCTAACCCCCCCCCCCACCAAAACCTAACCCCCCCCCCCAAACTAAATGCTAAAAACTAAACCCCTAAAAAACCTAAAAAAACCTACCCCCCCCCCCACCCAAAAAAAAAAACCTAAACCCCTCCCCCCCCTCCCCAAGCTAAAATGCTAAAAACTAAACCCCCAAAAAACCTAAAAAAATCTAAAAAAAATCTAAAAAAATCTATTTTTTTTACTATTTTTATGTTAAAATCGCTATTTTTAGTAGCAAAAAAAAAAAATTTAATTTTTTTTTTGCTACTAAAAGTAGCGATTTTTTTATAAAAATTATTAAAAAAAATTTCTTGTGTGTTTTTTAGCTATTTTTATGCATTTTTTGTTGTGTTAACATTGGTTCTCGCAATAAAGGGTGGTTCCTAACGGATCTTTGTCCTATATATATATATATATATATATATATATATATATATATATATAGGGGACCGCTAAAATGAAAACCACCTCTAGTTGTAAGAACCATGAGAACTTCACCGTACGGGGCGAGTTGGACCAAAAATTTTTTCATAAATGTAGATGCGTGTATTATAAACACATTTGTAAAAAAAATTCAAAAAAAATGTCGTGTGTGTAGGTTTGAGCACCACAAGTTTGTGTTTACGGGTACCGTAAAATTTAAATATAATTTAATATATATATATATGTGTGTGTGTGTGTGTGTGTGTGTGGGAAGGTTCATTTGAGAAGAAAATTTAATTGAGAAGAAAAAGAACAAAGGGTAATTTTGTAAAACATTAAATAGTTTTTTCACTTATCTCATTTATTATCCTTTTTGACTAATTAATTAGTCATAAAGACTATTATCCTCCACCATAACTTTTTTTGCCTACACACATCAAAAGTTATCCTACATATTTCGAAATTCATCCTACACGTTGAAATTCATCCTACACAACTCGTAGTTTGTCCTACACAACTCGTAATTTATCCTACACTTTAAATTATTTTATTTTATTTTTTTGAAAAAAATATATACTTTAAAGATAAGTTACAAAAAATTTAATGTATTAACTATTAAAGAGGAAGACTACAAATTAATTACCTATGTAGATTTACCAATGTACCCTTGTAGTAACATTAAATAGTTATATTAAATCAAGTAAAATAAAACATTCTTATTGGTTGAAATTTGTTCTTTTTTATTCTTACAAAAAATTTCTTCTCATTTGAACTCTCCATTATATATATATATATATATATATATATATATATTAAAAAAAATTGATGTGGCTTGGCCACGCAACTCCAGCCACGCCCACCATACCCCTATGAACTTTGGTTTGTGTATTGAGTGCCCCATAATCAACGTGTCAACCCATGCCCCAAACCCCCGCCCCACCATACCCCACGGTCTTAAAATGGAGGTCCGAGGCTCAAACCTAGAAAAAAAGTTATTTATCTAATTGTTGTGTAGGAGCAAGTTTTACCGTTAAAAAAAGTGTTAACTACCATTTTCTTCCCTGTGGTTTGTTCACTTTTATCATTTCAAGCCAATTTTTAAAATTACACCATTTTCCTCCCTGACATACTGGAAACATGTCATTTCAGTTCAAAAAAACTAACCACAGTTAGAATAACTTAGTTAGCTCAGAGGTAAAATGGTCATTTTACATAGTTTTTTATTTTCATTTTACTTATGAAGTTTATTTAAAGACCTGACGTCTATAAAAATGACAATAAAAACTATGTAAAATGACCATTTTACCCCTGAACTAACTGAATTATTCTAATTGGGATTAGTTTTTTAGAGTGAAATAACATGTTTCTAGTACATCAAAAAGAAAATTGTACAATTTTAAAAGTTGGTCTGAAATAGCAAAAGTAAACACTTAAAAAAACGATATATGCATTCAAGGTCGAGTTTCGTGGTTGTAGGTATGGAGAACTAATAATATTGTAGGGCTTCAAGATTGGATGGCATGTGATATCATTGGATACTAGACTTATAGAACCACTGGCTAGATGCTACTTGTCAAATGAAAAAAAAAATGGACCACGGATCCACTATTTAGCTTTTGAGTCAGAATTAGACACGTGGCTGCCATTAGAGTATTGGACGTTAACATATATGGTTGGAAAATTGGACATGTGGTTCGATTGTGTGGTAATAGCATTATTAGGGTGGTCCGAGTGATATCAGGGACTCCATCGTGAGTTGTTTTCACCGCTCGGTGAATTGGCAACGGCCAAAAAGGTGTTCGGTGATTGCCTTTTTCAGTGAGTATTCACTGATTCGGTGAAGAAGAGGAAAGGTGGGAGAGAGAAGGTAAATGGTGGGTCTTAAATCTTTTCAACCAATCATAATTTTTTTTTAAAATTTTTTACCACTCTCTAGGTAAAGGTGTTCGGAGATTGCCTTTTTCAGTGAGTATTCACCGATTCGGCGAATAAGAGGAAAGGTGGGAGAGAGAAGGTGAATGGTGGGTCCTAACTCTTTTCAACCAATCATAATTTTTTTTTTTTTTTAATTTTTTACCACTCTCTAGGTGTTTGAATCACTGCTAGTGATTGAGTGCAAAATGAGGAGTGAAATGGGGACTTGACATGGCATGATATTATTGGGTAGACAGTAACTCAAACACCCTAAAGTGATTGAATAATACCCTCCACCCTTAACTTGACTTGGCACTTGTTTCGCATATGATTATGTGTTTCAAATCTCTGGTATTATTAGTGAGATGTGACACTTCATGTAATTAGAATTTATATGAGATTAATAAAAATTTAGATCAAGTTATGGCATGTGTAAGTTTGGTCAAACGGTCTGGTTGAGTTGGGTCATCTAGCTGGTTAAATCGGGTTTGAGTCAAAATAAATTGTTTTAGAAGTGTATTATTTTGATTCGGGCCAAATTAAATTTCGAGTAAAATGGGATCATTTTATGTATAAATAGTATACAATACTATATTTGTTTTTATGACAACTAGTGAAGATCGCAAGCAAAGGCACTGGTGTGGCGGTAGCATGTCGCTGTGGAAGTTGCGATTGTAGTGGTTAGGGGTGTGCATGGGTCGGTTTTCAGTCAAAACCATAACCATAACCGAGATGTCGTTTATTGAAAGTCATAACCATAACCAGTCGGTTATGGCGGTTTCGATTAATCGGTTTTGATGGTTATGGTGGTCGGTTAACGATGAACTTGGGCCTAGTTAAATTTAGCTCAAAACAATATTATTTATAAATATTAATACCTTTAATCACCGAATATTCAAATAAAATAAAACGATATATAATAATGCATAAATTCAAATAAATGTTCAACCAAAATGATATCCATAAATTCAAACGAATGTTCAAACAAAATGACATAATCCATAAACTCAAACAAAGTTTTAACCAAAAACACCAAATACTTAAAAAATGGTGAAAAGTCTAAAATTCGACATGGTGGAAGTTTAATCCCAATCTTCATCTCCAATGAAGGAGTCTTCAATTGTTCTCTTTTTTTGGTGACAAATCTAAAAAAACTAATTACTTTTTATTTTGTTGTGTATTAAAATTAAAAATACTACTTTTGGACAAACAAAATGGGCATAATATACTATACCAGTTATTCATTTATATAGGAAAATAAAAGCATTTTCCCCATCTAAAAAAAGAAACACGTTTTTAGGTCAAGAGTGTAAATTTGACTTTTATCTAGAAGATTAAACACATTTTTCTTTGACATTATATAAAACTCTAATTTACAACATAGTTAGGCTATATGTGGTTGTACTCTAAGCTTAAAGTGTTTTTTCTGCACTTTTGTGTCGTATCATATGTTAGTTTGGTTGTAACCCTTATCCATTTACATACCCATTTATTCATAGCCAAACACACCCATGTAGAGAGAGAAAATGGGATAAATGAGAAGCAGCGTCGCCATCCCACCTTCTGCGGTGGCGGAGCCACGGCGGAGCGGTAGTGGAGTCACGGCGTAGATGTGGTGGAGCCATGGCGAAGCTGTTGCGGTGCCCCCTCATTCGATTACAGTCGATTAGTGGTGAAGCTCAGGAAACTTCTCCAGTCACCGATCTGGGTCTGTATGTAAATACATCTTACAGTCGATTACTATGTGATTGTTAGTGCCTGACTTCTCTCTTTTTTTTTTCTATGGCAACCCTTTTGCTCGATTAGGGTTCACGAAAGGGCTGTGATGAGTTTGAGGGTCTGAGAAAAGGTTACTGAAGATCCCACCTTGGCTTGGCAGGGTTGCAGGATGGTAGGTGAACACCTGCAACCTCCCCTGCAACCATGGTGGTTTCCCTATTTCGCAAACTCTGAGCCTAACTGTACGATTAGGGATGAATCAAAATTGTTATTTCTTATGCAAACTCTGTTCTCGATGATTACGCCGTTGTTGTTTTTAACCCTAATTTTAGGGGTTGCGAGAACCGATTGTTGCTAGAGACCGTTTTGCAGCGTTTTTTAGTTGATTTGAGGCCTGGGAATTGTGCCAATGAATGCCATGAGGTATCCGAGATTCAAAGGCTATGATGAGAAATCTGAGCCACCTTATTGTGAAAATTTAAGACATGGCACATACTGTGTTAATTTCGAAATTGTTTGGTGCTGACATATTTCTATGAGGTAGCCGTTGCCGGAGATTTAGGGGCTGTGATTTCAGTTAGGGGTAAACCAAATTCGACAATAAACACCTGCGACTGTTAACTCAATGTAATAATTGCAGTAAATTTCAGATTTAATACATTGAATTGATCAGAATCCAAATTGATTCAGGCATTTAATGGTTAGGCTTTGTTTTTGTTATGTGCTTTAGTGATTACAAAGTAGAGATGATCATGATGGTATGCAAAAGTATTATCTTCATTTTCATGGACCTGCTGAAAGTAAGTCCGCTAGAGTTATCTTGATTATTTTGTTCTTTAATTTAACATGTACTTGATAAAACACTTTTTTATTTTTAGGTTTCGTGGGTATTCTTGATTTTCGGTAGATACAACTGATATGAACTGTATTACACCAGATTTTGAGTTTATTTTCAAAGTTTTTTAATAGGGTCCTTTATTTGATGTTAGGGTTTGTGGGGATTCTTGATTTTGGACAGTTTTAATTGAAATGAACTTTGAGAGTTCATTGGATGGCATCTCATAGTTTGAGGGATGCCTGAATGTAAAGTTGAGCTAAAACTAATTATCAAAATGCTCGAACGTTTTACCCGAATATTTTATTTTATTGCGTGTTTTTACATATCATCAAAACTCTTATTTACTTGATTCAATAAAATGTAAATGCATTTTTTAATTCATTGTCATTGGGGGTGCAAACGAGCCGAGCCGAGCTCTAGCGGCTCGAGCTCGATTAACTTATGAGAGTTGCGGCGGGGAGCTAAAAATATTTTTAGTTCAGGTTGAAACCAGTTTAAAAAAAAAATATGTGTTAATAAGGCTTACTTATTTTCATGGTGTATAGTTTAAATAACTTACTTGTAAAAAGCTTGCCCGACCGGTTAATCGTTTCTCCTAAACATAAAACTAGATGTAAATTTCCCCGCGTTGCGGCGAGAGGCTAAAAGCGTGCGAAGACTAATATACAAACCGCCGGTTCAGTTTTTTTAAAAAACCGGTGTTAATGGGGTCATTGCATCATATGAAAACACGTTGGTTATTAATTTTGCATTTATTTTGTGTAGATATGTTTGCGGACCCGAACTGGTATTAATTGATTCGGTTTGGTTAAAAACTGATTTGGGCAAAAAAAAACGTTTTTTTCCTGTTTAAACTGGTTTTAAAACCAATTTCAAAGATCGAGAATGTTGACCGGTGTACAAAACGTCGGTTCTGTTCGGGTTGAAACCGGTTTTAAAAAAACCTGGTGTTAATAAAACTTAGTTATTTTCATGTTGTATAGTTTAAATAATTTGCTTGTAAATGCTTGCCCGACTGGTTAATCTTTTCTCTTTATATAAAACTAGATGTAGGCTCCCTCGCATTGCGGCGGGGGGCTTGGTTAAAAAGTGATTTGAGCCAAAAAAATGTTTTTTACCGGTTTAAACTGGTTTAAAACCAGTTTCAGAGATCGAGAATGTTGATCGGTATACAAAACGTCGGTGCTGTTCGGGTGAAACCAGTTTAAAAAAAACGGGTGCTAATAAAACTTAGTTATTTTCAAGGTAAATATTGTATTGATTCAATCGTTTTTTATTCGGAGCAACAATATACAGTTTTACTCTTGAGTGCAAACTGTAATTGTGAGACATCTACAGAATAATAATTTGATTTTTTTTTAAATTAATTATGCTTCATATTGATAGAGATGGTGGAATCAATGAAGAAGGTTGCAAAGATAGGTGAGGATTTGACTATGGAAGAGAGGAATTTGTTGTCTGCTGGTAAAAAAATGTGATCTGTGCTCCGAGAGATTTATGGAGGATTTTGTCATCGATAGAGC
Source organism: Helianthus annuus (assembly GCF_002127325.2). Classification (NCBI taxonomy): domain Eukaryota; kingdom Viridiplantae; phylum Streptophyta; class Magnoliopsida; order Asterales; family Asteraceae; genus Helianthus; species Helianthus annuus. The sequence goes on along the minus strand of NC_035444.2, from coordinate 52,492,366 downwards.
AGAAAGAAGAGTCCAGAGAGAATGATCAGAAAGAAGCGACCTTTTAGTTACAACAGAGGTAGGTGTTGCTTTTTCAGGTTACTCAAACAACTACATCATGTTATGATATGATGAACTTGATATATTATAACAGTTTTTTCATAGTTTGACTCTTTAAAATATCACATGTAAGTTCCTGAAATGAGTATGAAAAAAAGTTATTGCAGTATACAATGATGCAAAGCATGGTGGCTCAGTGAGGTTTTGTGGTATCATCCCTCTTCCTCGCTCACAGCACCAAATCACATCACCGCTCCCACCTAATCTTCTTTGCATTCTCCATCTGCAAAAAGCAGAATCAGAATCGGATCTAAGGTTTCCGACCGTTACGCCGTTCTAAGGCGGCGCCGACACCATCCATGGTATTTTACGCGCTCATGTTACTAATTGGCCTTGTGCACAAGGAACCTTACACACCCAGCTTTGCTTATAGCCAGGTACATGTTGGGTTCGTAGGCTTTTGGGTAGCCGGCCCTAATTAGGGTTAGCCTGCCCTAGTTAGGGTTAGGCGGCCCTAGTTATTAGGCCCACTTAGTTCAAGTAGGAAACCCTAATCTTGTTCTATAAATACCTATGATGTAATTGTAGTCTGTGTCATTCTGAAAACAGTTGTGAGCATCTAATAAAAGTAAAACCCTAGTTGCAACCCGTGGACGTAGGTCACCTTGACCGAACCACGTAAATTCTCGTGTTCTTTATTTTCTGCTTGTGTGTGTGTGTGTTTGTTCCGCTTCCGCTCGAGCCTACTCTGATTCGATACCCCTAACAAGTGGTATCAGAGCCAAAGGTTCAGTAAAATACACGGTTCACACGGTTATCGCAGGAGAAGGAGAGAGCTGGACGAGAGATCTTGATCTGCTGTTGCTGCCGTCACCGCTGACTTGTTTACGGCCCGTACCTATTCTCTGGTTACGGCTGGTAAGGTCTAGGGTTTGCGCCGTAGGGTTTGCTGTTACAGATCTGGTGGTTTTAGGGTGTTTGGCGATTAGGGTTTCGGTTCTTGAACCCTGGTTATTCGCTGATTTTACGCTCGGGTTTGCAAGAGAAGTCGCTGGTTCGGGTACTTCGGGTTTCTGGTTTATTGAAAGTTGCTCGGGTTTCGGTTGCTTGGTTCCTTGTGGTTTTTTCTGGTTTTTCTCGTTTGCTATGGCTGAAGACGGGAAGTTCCGAATCGAGAAGTTCAACGGTACTGATTTTGCTTGGTGGAGGATGCAAATAGAGGCGTTGCTTGGTGAATGCGATTTGGATGTAGTACTGGAAGAAAAACCTGCTGGAATGGATAAAGCTGCTGAGGCAATTTGGAACTCAAAGGACAAAAAGGCAAGAGGTAAAATTACATTGGCTTTGACGAGGAGCGTTGCATTTAATATCATGAAAGAAACAACTGCTCGTGATATGTTAGAAGCTCTGTCAAATATGTATGAGAAGCCGTCTGCCGGTAATAGGGTGTTCTTGATGAGGGAACTGTTTAATATGAGGATGAACGAGGGCAGTTCAGTTGCTGATCACATTAACGAAGTCAATTCAATTTTGTCTAGGTTAGCAACTGTGGGCATGAAGTTGGATGATGACACTCAGGCTGTGGTTTTGTTATCTTCCTTACCTGATAGTTGGTCAGGATTTGTGACAACGGTCACTGAAACTGCTGGAACTGGAAATTTGAAGTTTGATCGGGTCCGGGATAGTGTTTTGGGTGAAGACGTTCGCCGGAGGAACACTAGTGGAGGATCTACTTCTGGTATGTTCAGTGTTAGCAGGGGAAGAAGTAATAACAGAAGCAGTGGGAGTCGTGGGAAAAGCTTTTCTAAAGCTGGGAAAAATGTGAGGTGCTGGAACTGTGGTGAAAAGGGGCATGTTAAAAACGAGTGTCCTGATCCTAAGAAAGAGGATGGTAAGCAGCATGTAAACAGCGTTGTGTCAGATGAATCTGACGGTGACGTACTAATTTGCTGTGAAGAGTCTATAGATTCTTGGGCTATGGATTCTGGTTCTTTGTTTCACGCCATGCACAGCGGGGAGACGATGGTGAATCTGAAAAAAGGAGACTTTGGAAAGGTACGATTAGCTAACGGTCATGTTCTTAATGTTACAGGTATGGGAGATGTCAATCTGAAGACTCCACTGGGCACTACATGGAACTTAAAGAACGTCAGGGTAATTCCAGGTTTAACGAAGAAACTTATTTCTGTTAGTCAACTGGATAAACAGGGACTAGATGTTAAGTTTGGTGGTGGGAAGTGGAAGGTGATTGATGGAAATCTTGTTGTTGCCTGTGGGAGGAGACGAGGATCGTTGTATCTAGTTGAGATACCTGCTGAGGGAGTAGCCGTCCCTGTACAGCATAAAGTCTGGTTCACTGACTCTAGTAAGCGAAAGAGGGTTCAAATTGCAAACTTGAATCCTGGTGCTTTGGGGATGTCAGTTGAATGTAGTCGGTGGTCTAAGTTTAAGCCAGTCAGGGGAATTGGTGATAGTGGGAGCACGGGTCGTGTTCCGGGTACAATCACGAAGAACCGTTGGGTTTTGAAGACGAAAGTTCCGACTGAAGAAAAAAGCTCTCCTGGAAATAGTTTGCAAAATGTGGAGAGTGGTATTAATTCTCGGTGTATCTCTGGAGCTGGTGGATCGTGCAAGCCGGTTGAGATAGAGAATGGGTCTGATAAGACTGTTGGGTTGGAGCTTGTGGGAGCTTCAACTGGTCTCTCAGTTACTTGATGAGAGGTGTGGTTGCAACTAGGTGGCTTGGATGTGACTGAAGTCTTAGCTTGTTCTTGGAACTGGAGGCTGGGAAGACTTGAACGTAAAGATTACTGAAGTTACTGGTGATGGGTTTCTTGGATGCACTTTGTGGACTATGCAAAGCCTCCGAGTGGGAGATTGTTGGGTTCGTAGGCTTTTGGGTAGCCGGCCCTAATTAGGGTTAGCCTGCCCTAGTTAGGGTTAGGCGGCCCTAGTTATTAGGCCCACTTAGTTCAAGTAGGAAACCCTAATCTTGTTCTATAAATACCTATGATGTAATTGTAGTCTGTGTCATTCTGAAAACAGTTGTGAGCATCTAATAAAAGTAAAACCCTAGTTGCAACCCGTGGACGTAGGTCACCTTGACCGAACCACGTAAATTCTCGTGTTCTTTATTTTCTGCTTGTGTGTGTGTGTGTTTGTTCCGCTTCCGCTCGAGCCTACTCTGATTCGATACCCCTAACAGTACATACATCTAGCCTTCTAATAATTCAAGATATTCCACATAACTTTCTTTTGGTACCTATGCGACAAGCTCAATGATTCCCACAAGTTTATTCCCAGCACCGTCGCCATAGTACACAGTAACTGCCCCCTTTCTATTATGTCTGCAGAATGTTGATCAGATAAAAAGTTAAAATGTGTTCGGGTCAAAATGTATAATTTTTAAGTACGGGGCCGAAACATATCAGGTTGGGTAGGGTCACTTCATATACACATTTTTTATTCATTTTATCAATGATTAATGTGTTAACTGTGATTACAAAGATTGTACTATTGAAATAGTCATCTATGTTTTGTTAGTAAAGCTACTTAGGAGGTTTATTGCATGACTCGTGACCCGTTTGACCCATATTTCCCTTTTCCAGTTACCACTTTAGCTCAACCTATTGGAGATAAAACATTATCTAAATCGACCAATTTGTGTGAAAATTTATAATATTTTGGTATTTGATTTTCAGGGGAAAGATGGGAGAGTGGAATATTTTGGTCATCGCTATTTCTCCTCATGTTTTACTTTTGACATTATTTTGTGTTTTCACATCTGAAAACATTTTACTTTTACTTAAATCAAGCCCCCGTCGCATCGCGGCGGGTTACTTTTCTAGTTTTATCCAATCACAAACTGTCATCGAGGCTAGAATTTTTTTCCAAAAATGTAGCGGATAAGGTAGCTTTGGCCGTTGAAAGTACGCTATCATGTGGTTCTCCCTTCTGCTCTGTTTCTGAGTTTAATAAAGGAAAGACAGAAAATATAGGAAGGAAAGAAAGTTTATATTTTTGATTTGGAAAGAAATAAAATTCTTTCATTCTGTCATATCTCCATCTCTTCTTCTCTTTCTTTCTTCCCATAAAAAAAAATTCTGGAACACCATATAACTCTTTTCTTTTCTTCCAAATCTCTTCTCTTCTCTTGAAAATAAAACTCTGGAACAAAAGGTAGAGTTGTACCAGGTGTGATCGTATTGTGTATTCAATCATTACAATATTAGCAATATTTAAGAAAAAATAAATAATCATTTATATAAAGTTCAAAGACAAAAGGGTATTTTTGTCTTGCGAAATCAATGTGTTTACGTAATACTTATTGGTAATCTCACTAATAAGGTTACCCACGTCCAGTTGCGGACAAGACTGGTATAGAAAAAATGGCCCCTAAAATATAATTTTTCAAATAATACACATAAGAAAGTTTAAATATATATAATCTTTTTGGTTTTGGGTTTCTAGGAAGACCGGGTCCTAGGAGGTTTCCACCCTTCCCCTCCAGGAGGCTCTGCCCATAGATTGCCGACGAACTTAACTATCGGTGATTCTTATTTGTTTTATAATTTATGTTGACGAAGGTAAAGAGAGTATTGTTTTGGATCAAGTCAGATGACATTTTGAAACATTGCCTCATGATAGGTCCAAAGGTGTGTGTGGTGGCCAATCAAACTTCATCATCCATTGCTAGTTGAGATCCACCGATGAGAACACGACATGTGTGACTATAGTCTATGGTGATGTTATTTCAAATTAACAAATATAAAACTTTAGCTCTTATGATATAATTCATTAATTTGTTTGGCAAATTACATTTTTAACTGTAAAAATGGTATGTGTAATCGAACAATATTGAACAACACAACGATAAGCGACAAAAACCAGTGACAAAACTTTATAGATTTACCCAAACCAAAAAATTACCCAAAACCCTCTTTGATCTCACAAACTATGAGATCTAAAATCAGTACAAACAACAGATGATCAACTGATGTAAATCAGTTGATCTATACAAACCAAATACAACAGATCTCACACGAGATCAAGCAGATCACAACCGATCAGCTTCAACTATAACATACCCTAATCGCCTGATGAGAGAGAGAGTATAGAGACTTCGAGAAGATAACAAACAATCTCAACTATTGATCTCTTTTATATTGAAAATATCTTAATTTTCAATATAAACCTTCAAGTCCATACTTTAGCAGTTTAACCCTCAAATGTTACACCTTTAGCCCCTGATCGTTATAACCTGCACATATCTCATCCAAAAGCTGTTAACATAACATAACTAACTTTATCTTAATGTTAGTTACATGTTGCAACATGAATTATCAAGTTGCTTATTAATTTAACATGCCCCCATAATTCATGTGGCAAACATGTCATGAAGACCCAAACTTTCACAAAGAGTTTGATGTTTGTTTGCATTCAAACCCTGTGAAAATATCAGCTACCTACACTTCTGTACTAACCTTTTCAGACTCAACAACACATGCAGCAATTTTTTCTCTCATAAAATGTAAATCCAATTCAAAATGTTTAGTTCTCTCATGAAACACAGGATTTTGAGAGATTGAAATAGCTGACTTACTATCACAATACAGTTTGACAGGTAACTTACAAGTAATCTTTAATTCAGTTAAAACATTGATAATCCACATAATTTCACAGGTAGCTGAGCACATAGCTTGATACTCAGCTTCCGCAGTAGATCTAGAGACAACATTTTGTTTCTTGCTTTTCCAAGAAACAAGTGTTCCTCCCAAAAATATACCATACCCAGTAACTGACCTTCTAGTCTTAAGAAATTTAGCCAAGTCAGAATCCACAAACCCAGTTATGACCATATCACAAGATTTTTTAAAAACTAACTCCTTTACCAGGAGATAATTTCAAATATCCCAATAACCTTAAAGCAATATCAAGATGAGTTTGAGAAGGACTATGCATGTACTGACTTAAAAACTGAGCAACATAACTAATATCAGGTCTAGTTAAAGACAAATATATCAGTTTCCCTATCAACCTTTGAAAACCATTAACATTTCGTAAAAGTTTTTGATCATTTTTACACTTGCTTGTAACCAAAAAGCTTTGTTCAATTGGTGTTGTAACAGGTTTACAACCCAAATAACCAAACTCATTTAACAATTCAAGACAATACTTTCGTTGAGATAAACAAATATAACCATCAGAGTATAACACTTCAATTCCTAGAAAATATCTAAGCAAACCAAGATCTTTTATATGAAAATGTTCTCTTAAACATCGTTTAACATTCTCTATTTTAGACTTATTATTACCAGTAATCACAATATCATCAACATACACAAGTAAAACAATAAACACATTTTGTTTAGACAATACAAATAAAGAATAATCACAAATACTTTGAACAAAAACCATGGAAGTTAACACAGAAGTTAACTTTTCATTCCATTGTCTTGGAGCTTGCTTAAGTCCATATAATGATTTTATCAATTTACACACCTTTTTATTATCTTTCGAACTATAGCCTTGAGGCTGTGTCATATACACATCTTCGGACAATGTACCATATAAAAAAGCATTGTTAACATCCATTTGATACAGTGGCCAGTTATTATTAATAGCAAGCTTCAAAACAATTCTAACAGTGGTCATTTTGACAACTGGTGAACAAGTTTCACCAAAGTCGAGAACCTCTCTTTGATTAAACCCTTTGGCTACCAACCTAGCTTTATATCTTTCAACTTCCCCATTAGCCTTATATTTAACCTTATAGACCCATTTACAGCCTATTGGTTTTCTATCTTTAGGAAGATCAACTAACACCCAAGTATTATTTCTGTACAGAGCTTCCATTTCACTATTCATAGCATCAATCCACTTATCATCTTTAGCAGCTTCATTATAACAAGTAGGTTCTAAGATTTTATTTAACGAAGCAACAAAACACATATTTCATAAGACAAATTTGCATAATTAACAACCTTTTCAACACCATATTTAACTTTACCCTCAATAACAAAATCACTAAATTTTTTAGGCAAAGTAGTATTTCTAAGATTTTCTAACACTAGTATTACCCTCAGATTGGTTGGTCTCAACATTTGACCCTATAGTGTCCTCTGTCCTCTCATTTGTATCCTGTCCACTACTGCCCTCCTGTTCAGTTTGTTGAGTCACCTCAGCACCTGATACAGGGGCTGATGTAGAGGGAGACAATGGTTGCTGATCATCACTAATAGGATCTTGAGCACCATTTGTACCCTCTTCATCATTGGGTATGTTAGAAACTTCAGACACAATATTGTCAAAAAAAAATTAACATGATTCAGTTGGTTATCTATAACAGGTTCTTGATTATAAAAAAATTTTATTTTAAAAGGATATACATTCTCATAGAACTTTACATCTCTTGAAAAAAATATTTTTTTATTATCCAAACTCCACAACTTATATCCCTTTTTAAAACTAGAATAACCAAGAAGCACACATTTTTCAGCATTATAAGAAAATTTATTTGAATCATGCAATATAGTACTAAAACACAAGCATCCAAAGTTTCTAAGATGAGATAATGAGGGTCTAAAATTAAACATCATTTCAAAAGGACTCCTAGCATTTAACACATAAGATGGCAATCTGTTAATAAGATAAACAGCAGTCAATACACAATCAGATCAAAACCTTAAAGGTAGACCACCCTGAAACATCAAAGCTCTAGCAGTATTTAACAAGTGTCTGTGTTTCCTCTCCACCACTCCATTTTGTTGTGGTGTATAAGAACACGTTGTTTGATGTAAAATACCTTTGGTTTTGCAAAAACTATCCATTTGACTATTAACAAATTCTGTCCCATTATCACTTCGAATTATTTTAACTTTCTTTTTAAATTGAGTTAACATAAGTTCATAAAAAATCTTTAGATTTTCAAACACTTCAGTTTTATTAGTTAGAAAATAACACCATACAGCTCTAGAAAAATCATCAACTATAGTTAAAAAATATTTATAACCATCATAACTTGTTACTCTATAAGGACCCCATACATCTAAGTGTATAAGATCACATACTGACTTCGACTTGTGTTCACTCAAAGGAAAAGGAACCCTAACTTGTTTAGCTCTATGACATATATCACATGGACCATGTTCACTTGATTGAATTTTAAGACTATGTTTTAATACTACTAACACCTGATCTGAAGGGTGTCCTAACCTATTATGCCAAGTAAAAGACTGAACAGAACTATTAAAACAAGCATTAATCAAATTACCAGAATTGCCTACAAAATACAGACCACAATCCTGACTACCACTCATCAGGATTCTCTTTGAACTGGAATCCTGTAACAAACAATTTGTTTCATTAAACACAACAGTCACATGATTATCCTTAGACAATCTATACACAGATAACAAATTCACATTATACCCAGGAACATAAAAGACATCTTTCAGTATTATCTCATTAATTAATTTTTGATTACCAATCTTTAAAACCTTAACATTGGTTCCATTAGGATGACTAACAGTAATGTTAAACTCAGATATATCAACAATATTTATTAAGTCTTTGTCAGTTCTAACCATATGTTGACTAGCCCCAGAGTCAACTATCCACCCATTCATATTAAAACCGACCGAACTAGAACAACTAACAAAATTGGAAACATTAAAAATCTCACCTCCTACATTCTGATTCTGAGAATCTGAAGCATTTTTTTCTCCAACTAGACTCAACAATTTTGAAATCTGCTCAGAGGTAAAAGGAAACCCAGAACTCCCAACAGACGAAGAAGCATTATTAACAGTATTAGTTTTATTACTATTAGCCAAGTTAACTTTACCAGACTGGTTGGTATTATTACCCCTTCTTTTAAACCCAGGTGGATAACCAATAATCTCAAAACACCTATCCACAGTATGCCCCAACATGTTACAATGTGTGCATTTTAAACTTGAATTAGAACCTTTATTAAACTTTTTTCTTTGATCAAAAGACTGATTTGTTTTAGACACAAAAGCCACATTCTGAGATTTTGACCCACTACTAGACATTCTATGTGATTCTTCTCTAGAAATTACAGAGAAGGCCACTTTAACAGAGGGTAATGGTTCTCTTGTTAATAGATTTGTTCTAACTGACTGATAAACATCATCCAGTCCCATGAGAAATTGCATCAATTTTATTAATGTTGAAAACTCATTAAACTCTTTTGCAGCTTGACAAGAACATGTAGGAAGATGCAACATAGCATCAAATTGTTTCCACATAGTTGTAAGTTTATTATAATATTCAGTAACTGAAGTACCATTTTGTGAAACACTATTGATTTTTTTATACAAATCATACACAATAGAACCATCAACCCTATAAAAGGACTCTTTGAGATCTGTCCAGACCTCTGAAGCTAACTTAGAAAAAACTTGTCCTAAGAAAAGTTCCTCAGATATAGAATTTAACAACCAAGTAAGAACCACAGAATTACATCTGTCCCACTGACTGGCTAACACAGAATCACTCTCAGACCTAACACATTTTCCATCAATAAAACCATATTTGTTTTTTGCTTCTAAAGCTAATTTCATAGCACTAGACCATACAGAATAATTTTATGTTCCTTTCAGTTTAATACTTACAATTGTCAAAGCACTCGAGTCACTTGGATGCAGATATAAGGGATCTCCTATATCTAATTTTCCAATTAAGGTCTGTGAAGTACTATTAGTATCACCAGTCATTTTCAGATATCAGTTAAACAAACAAACAATTAGCAAAACAAGAACAGATCACATAACAGTTATCAACAGATAACAATCAAGAACAAAACAAAAAATAATACACTCGAATACCGACGAAACCGAGTCAGTGTCAAGACTCCAGGTTCATCACTCACAGGTGCCTGGACATGTCTTAACTCAGGAGCCACAAACAACCCACAACAAAGAACAAACAACACAGATAGGACAGATAAGCAATAACAACAAACAATCAACAGTGCCGGTCCTCACTACCCCGACTTCAACTATCCAATCAACAACAGAAAAAGGAAAAAAACTAAAAAACAGAATGAAACAATCTTACAGAGGGTGCAATAAACTCCAAAGCGGATCAGAACTACAGCCTTCACTTAGGGCTATAGTTACAGATCAGAAGACAAGAGAACAAGTATAACCGGTTAGTTTGCTCTGTATCCTTCTAGGGTTACAGAGACCAACACGGGTCTTCAAGTACACCAAATATCTTCGATTCACAACAAACCCTAGGTTAGGGTTTCCAAATCTCCAGATCTATGTCGGATCACAAAGTAAGAGTTTCTGAGACAAGAAACCTTCAAAAATAACCCAAGATCAATCAACAATCAGAGATAACCAAGATTCAGCGGAAAAAACGAAAATCAAGAGCTTGAAAGCTCTGATACCATGTAAAAATGGTATGTGTAATCGAACAATATTGAACAACACAACGATAAGCGACAAAAACCAGTGACAAAACTTTATAGATTTACCCAAACCAAAAAATACCCAAAACCCTCTTTGATCTCACAAACTATGAGATCTAAAATCAGTACAAACAACAGATGATCAACTGATGTAAATCAGTTGATCTATACAAACCAAATACAACAGATCTCACACGAGATCAAGCAGATCACAACCAACCAGCTTCAACTATAACAAACCCTAATCGCCTGATGAGAGAGAGAGTATAGAGACTTCGAGAAGATAACAAACAATCTCAACTGTTGATCTCTTTTATATTGAAAATATCTTAATTTTCAATATAAACCTTCAAGTCCGTACTTTAGCAGTTTAACCCTCAAATGTTACACCTTTAGCCCCTGATTGTTATAACCTGCACATATCTCACCCAAAAGCTGTTAACATAAACATAACTAACTTTATCTTAATGTTAGTTACGTGTTGCAACATGAATTATCAAGTTGCTTATTAATTTAACATTAACTTAGATTTTGATTATCCAAAGTATAACTCATACTATTAATTTGACTAATCGAACTCTTAACATTTATTTTTGTTGCCAAAGATAATTCCGCTATAAATGAATGTATAAGTGCCACTTAACAATTACGTACATCTTGAATGGATGTGGGAAACGGGTAGATCTCAAAACAAGTTTGGAAATCATTTTACCACATTAAATAATTTATGAAATTTGGAAAGTGATTGTGGGTTGGTCCACCCAAACCTTTTCCATGGGTTTCTCTATTTTTCTTCGTTAAAGTGGGATTGATTTCGGCAATGAAAATGATACTTATAAGTGCTACCGGTCAAGCTGTAAGTATGAATTATCATCAACAAATGAGTCACAACTTGAATTACTAAGATCTATTTTGACAAAAATAAATAAACAAATAAATAAAAATCCAACTAGATGCCAAGCCTTCATCACAACTGGAGTTGCTTAAAGAACTTCTCTGTTATAGTCAGAGTGTCCTTAACAAAAAAGTAAAAGTTAAGACTGCGGGGTATGGGGCGGGAGTTTGGGCGTGAGTAGGGGAAAACGCCCAAGCCACCACCCCAGGTGGGCATGGGTTTCGGCGTGGCCCTTGGGGCATGAGTTTCAAGCCGGGCGTGGGGCGGTTTGGCCATCCTAGTTGGCTGAATATCATTGGCTCACCCGCCACGTCATAGCGGGCCATCCCAAAAGTTTTGAATTTTTAAATTCAAACCGTTGGCTTGGCCAAGCGGTCACCCCAAGCGGTCACCCAAACCCCAACATCCTCTATAAATACCCCCAAACCCCAACCGGGTGGTCCATCCCAACCCCCACCGTGGTCCCAAAAATTCGACAAAACCCACCCGCTGCCCCAGCCGGTCACCACAAACCCAACATCCCACGAACCCGCTATGACATCCTGGACCCACCACGAAGAACTTGCCCTAGTCACAAGCGTCGTTGACGCTATGAAGGGGCGGCCACCGGGCCAAACCAAATATTGGCCGGAAGCTTTCGCGGCCTACCGACTAAACGTCGGTAACGACCGCCACAACATGAACGCGTGCCAACATAAATGGCGCGAGCTACGTCCCAAGCTCGAGCGTTTCAAGGCTTACTACGAAGCCGTTCCCGGGGGCGAGTTAAGCCACGAGGACCGGGTGGCGGTGGCGAACATAGAGTTTCGCGGCAAGGAAAAAAAGGCGTTCGACAAGATCGACCTTTTTGAAATTTATTTAACGCTTTAGGTTTCTTATTTTGTAATTTTTAGGTTTATGTAATTTTATAAATAATGAAGTTGTATGTTTTTTTTATAAATGTTTGTGTGATTTTTTTAAATTTTGTATATTTTTTTTATAAACTACCTTGCCACGCGGTGCACCCAACCCACGCCCCACCATACCCCGCGGACACGTACCAGGCAGTGGGGGGGGGGGGCTCCCATTCCACGTGTCATCACCCGCCCCAACCCACGCCCAACCCAAGCCCCACCATACCCCGCAGTCTAAGAATGTTGTTAGTCAAATTGCGAGTATGGGTTATTATCGAACAATGAGTTATGGTTTGAATTATTAAAATGTAATTAGCCTATATTTTTAATAAGTGATTTATTGGTGTAGATATACTTCAACATGAATAAAACATATATTTCAACCGTACATTAAAGAAATATATCATAGAAATTAGTAATCTTATTCAAAGGTTTTCAAAGTTTGATGATGTTATTTCAAAGGGAAGAATAATGAATAGAAAGTGAGACATCCCTTTTAACATCTCTTTCGTAAAGAATATATGATTTCTTAAAAAACTAAAAATATTATTGATGTGATTTATATAAAGCATTCGAATGATTACATGTCTCTTACTACAAGCACACTAGTACAAAATTTTATTTTAAAAATATATAATTCCGTTATAAAAATCCAATTAAATTTATTTTTTAGGACAATTGCTTTTGTGAAATAGCAATTTCCAACATCTTTCAACCACCAAAGGCCAATTACATTGAAGTGGAGGGGCACAAGGATTATAAATGTTGGGAAAAGAAATAAAAGCTTAATAATAATTGTAGGGGGGCCATTGCCTATATTTTTTTTGAACGGCAAATTTAGATCACTGACGGACCACTGGAGTATCATCGTGTCACCAGAGGAATCACCCGATCATATCCATCTCCTCTAGGCATAATGCCACACCAATTCAGGAGGAAACCCAATAAACATGGGAAAACCCCCCTTGTGGGAATCGAACCCAGGACCTATTGGTCCCAAAGCCTTATCCCACCACCAAGATGCCACTAGGCTATAAAGCCATGGGCTATATAAGTTAGTGGCATTTTGAGAGTGAGATAAGACTTTGAGACCAATACGTTTTGGGTTCAATTCTCACAAGAGGGGTTTTTCTCATATTTATTGGGTTTCTTCCTAAATTTGTGTATAGCCATTATGTCTAGTGGAGAAGGATATAATCGGATGATTCTGCTGATGACACGATAATACTCCGATGGTCTACCACTGATCCAAATTTTCAATTAAAAAAAATATAATAATTGTAGAGGGAAATTGAATGACAAGAACAAGACCATATCTATCAATGTCATCTCCACCAAACACTATAATCATTAAACTAAACAAATATAGGCCATTCGAGGCTTATCCCTCCACCCATGGAGACACATATAAAAAACTATAAACAATCACAATTATTGGTGGGTCCCATTGATTTTTGTTAACTTTGTAATATTTAAAAATAAATAAATAAAATGTTGGAAATTTATGAAAATAGCACTTTTCACAAATATAGGAAAATGTTTTTTTTTTCTAATTTTGAACTAGAAATAAATATAAGAAAATGAGCGGTTTTTATATATTTATTTGTGGGTTTGTGTTCTATATTGGAAGAGCTTCGCAACGAACTAAACCACGTCCAAAATGGAGCTAAGATGAATGAGATATCGATACTCAAAGTATGGTGTTTCAAACATAGAATGCTGAAAAAAGTGGGAAAGTGGCGTCTTGTCCCACATAGGTGGAGAGTTGAAACTTAAAGGGGTATTTAAGTGGAAACACTCCATCCTTATGGTTTCATGGAAGCACACACTAAGTGTACTCGCGAAGGGTACCCTAATTCGCACTCGCGCACGCGCGTGGCGTGGGCGATGAGACACAATGTGGAGTTATATTTCAGCATTTGAAACTAATGAGTCAATGGTTTTGACTGAGAATTAAATGACGAATGAAAATGCATTTTTTTTTAACAGCCAACAAAATTTTATTCATTAATCAAAGGGCCAACCAAATGTTAGCCCACACCAAAGTTATTACAATTCAGTTTACAACCATTCTAGACTATAGCCATTTCCTTGAACTATCAAACTTGCACCATTCTTCCCAAGTAATCCCTTTTAGATTCGAGCGACTACTAATCCATAGGAAAGCCAACTGTTTTATCTCATTCAGTATCCGATCAGTACTAACTTCTTTATCATTGAATACCACATCATTCCTACTTCGCCAAACGACCCATAGTGCCACCTACATGATAGTGTACACAAGCTTCCTCCATTTTTCACATCCCCTAACATGCTCATGCCAATCTAGTACATCTTTAACTCGGAAGGCGAATATACTTGATATCCTACACCAATGTGACACGAAATTCCACACGGATTGTGCCCCTTTGCAACCCACAAACAAGTGGTCTGCATCCTCGTCGTACAAGCCACATAATCTGCATCGTATTTGACCCGTATCAACATTTCTACGGGCTAATGCTACTAGCGTAGGTACCCGGTCTAACGATAGTCTCCAAGCTAAAAAAAATTAACCTTTGTTGGAATCCAGTTATTCCACACGAAGTCATTGCCCAAATCAGAAAACCGAGCAGATTGCAAACTTCTTTTGAGACTTTTAACTGAGAAGATACATGAATCATCCAATTCCCACGCCCACTGGTCTTCCCCGTACCCCAGCGTCACATCGAGCAGCACCGCGGACAGATTCTGCAGGTCTGTTACTTCCTCTGTCGTCGTCGGCTGCCTTAACCAGTTAAAATTCAGCACCACCCTCTCATCTAAAACTGTTACTCGATCCGAAATCATGACATTTTTTATCCTTTCTTAAGCGAATAAACATGGGAACCTGCTTTGTAATGATTCGCTTCCTAGCCAACGTTCTTTCCAGAAAACAACCAAATTGCCGTTTCCAGGGATGGCCCGAAAACAACTGATCAGATTTATTCCGTACCTTTCTAAATCCCCTGACACTTTAACAACTTGTTTCCAGGGTCCAGCAACTGACAACTTTCTCGGTACCAAGTTCCACGTCCTTTCGTTATGATGAATGCTCCATATAACCTTCCGCCATAGACTCTCGGGATCTATTTTGAACCTCCACCACCATTTGGCAAGCATGGCAAAGTTTGCATCCTTTAACGATCCAATCCCCACCCCCTAGTTCCTTTGGAGTCATGACACTCTGCCAAGCAACCCAACTCATCTTCCCTTTCTCCGGAGTTATCCCCCATAGAAATTCCTGCCGTAATCTCTCAAGTTGATCGATTACATTCGCCGGAGCTCTATATAGTGAAAAGTAGTAAGTAGGAAGTGCATTTAGTACCGATTTTATCAAGGTCAGCCTACCTCCAACAGAAAGTGTATTTGCCTTCCATAAAGCTAATATTTTCCGGAATACATCAATAACCGGCTGCCAGTGCTTGCTTAGATTCATATTAGCGCCCACTTGGAGCCCCAAATGTTTAAAAGGGAAAGATCCAACCCTACACCCCAATGAATTTGCCATGTCTTGTATCCTATCATTGCTAACATTCACTCCAATTACGCTACTTTTTGCAAGATTTACCCGAAGTCCCGATGCCAAGAAAAAACATCTTAATAATCTCCTTGAATTCTGCATACTAGCTACCGACCAATTCCCAACAAAAATGACGTCATCTGCATACAAAAAATGAGATAAGGCCATACCATGGTTTACGAATCGAACTCCTTCATAGAGACCAAGGTTGTACGCCTTCTTCATCGCCCTTGTTAGAGCTTCCATTGTAATAATGAACAAGAACGGAGACAACGGATCGCCTTGTCTCAATCCCCTATAACATGCAAACTCCTGTGCTGGTGACCCATTTACTAAAACTGAAGCCCTAGCGTTAGTAACTGTAGCCATAACCCATTTTCTATAAATCACCGGGAACTTCATTTGATCCATGACTGTTTCCAAAAACTCCCAATTAAGTGAGTCGTAAGCCTTTTCTATATCCACTTTGAAGATGAAACCCTCCTTTCTGCTCGATCTCATCCACGGGACTAATTTATTTAAAACTAAAGGCCCATCCAGAATGCTTCTATTAGCAATAAAAGCGGTTTGTTCCTCTGAAATTAGTTTGTTAATTACCAATTTCATTTGATTCGCCAGTACCTTGGATAATACCTTATTAATACACCTAATGAGACTAATTGGTCTGTAATCCCCTAAACCACCCGGGTCCGTGCACTTCGGTATAAGAGCAATAAACGAAGAAGTGCAACCCTGAGATATGGTTGCATTCACCATAAACTCGTCAAACACCTTTACAAAATTAGCTTGCAATGAACCCCAACGGTGTCTAATGAACTGAAAATTTACCCCATCCGGGCCCGGTGCTTTATCCCCCATAAACCATGTCCTTAATTTCTAATAGCGAAAACGGCGCTGCCAGGACCTCAGTGTCCACCTTCGAAATTTGATTCAGATTTGGACACATCAACCCCGACCCTACGACAGCCGGTTCCATGAAATTTTCAGCAAAAAAAGAGCATACAGTATCTTTGATGAGTGGTGGGGCCTTCTCCCATATTCCATTAATCATGAGACCATTCAGCGTATTAGAGCACTGATTGGCATTAACTATGTTATGGAAAAAAGTCATATTTTCATCGCCTTCCAAGGCCCACTTGACCCTAGATCTTTGTCTCAAGTCCATGGCTTTTACCCTATCCTTCTCCATGATTACTTTCTTGCACTCGGCTCTGATATCCAATTCATTTGGGGACAGTACCCTATCCTCTGCTTGTAACTCCAGCGCCTCCAAAACTGCTAGCTTTTCCTTATATACCGCCTCCTTTTCCGCCTTTATTACATTAACCCGTTCCTTAATTTTGAATTTAATCCATTTTAGTTTAATTGCAAGACCCAAATCCGCTGGCCCTTCAAATGAGAAGCTTATCAGCGATTGCTGAATGAATTCCATAATACCAGGCAGATCCAGCCAAGTATTAAAAATTCTAGTCGGTATAGGGCCGAAATCCGGTGACATTAGTGACAAAAGAATCGGACTGTAAGTCCCGTGAAACCGGATCTTTCAATGATATCAAACAATCACCAAGTTTGTGCGGAATCCAAACTTGGTGAGATTCAAGAAAAACACGAAAATATGAAATATCAAGAACACCAAAATCACCTTTAATACTTGCACACGTTCTATTACTATGAATTAGCAAAACGTCTGGTACAAGTATCTTTCACAACCAAATCGCCTCCCTCTCTCTCTGTAGGAATTCTGTAACTAAGAGGCTCCAAGAAGTTCAAAACCTAAAACAAGTCTAAAACTTGTTTATATACATAGACAAGCCCAATTCCCTACATGGGCTCCCCTTGGGCCTGCTTGGCCCACATGGCCTAAAGCTTGGCCCAAGTGACCTATAAAGGTCCACAACCTAATATAAACTAACCCAGTAAAGCCCAATTCGTAACCATAACCCGTTGTGTTAATTTGATGCGTCAGTCTCACACTTTAGGGCCTAACAATCTCCCCCTAGACTGATGCCATCAAATTGTCTTCATAACTTGAATTCAGCAACGTCTTCAACGAAATCTATGGTCGTCGTTATGCTGCAGATGTTGTGGAAGTTTTTGACTTCTGAACTCTCAGCACTGGGTCTCTTTCTTCAGATTTTGTGGTTAGCTTCATATCAGGATCACGATCAGCTTTGCTTGAAAATTCTCTGTCAAAAAGAATGTGAGAGGAGGATTCTCAACTGCTCTTTTCTTCTTCAGTCTTTCTCTTTCAAGCAGGTTCATGGTACTTCTTCAAATGTACTTTCACTATCAGATCGCGTTTCGTATCCGGTTCTTCTGACTCAGGTACATCTTGTTGTTTTTCTGCTTCAGGCTTCTTCAGCAACTAACAGCATCTCAGTCTTCATCAACCCCTGTTCTTGATTGAAATCAAGTTCTGCACATGCTCACAAACTCATAAGCAAACATTTCTTATGCAACAGGGAGAGTACCACATGAACACTAGGTACATAAAATTTCACAATTTAAATTCTTTTAACTTTTGATGATCAGTAAAATCTTCAAGAACGGTTATATTTTTTAATTTTAAGAAAAACAAATAAGCACTCTATTTTTGGATTTTTGATTTTATAGTTTTTTTTTATTTTTTAATTTAAAAACTAAAAGCAAATAAAACTCAAAATATAAACAACTACCATAATATACAATTACAATTGCAATGGGATCAAAATTCGTTCTTAGGCAGACTAAGGAACACTTTTCAGTACGAGCCTAATCAAACTGATCTATGCGATTGCCAATATGTTTGTCCACTTAAACTTTAACGCTCAACTTTCAATTTTTCAACTTCGTGATATGCTTAAGGTAATATTATACTATTATACCCGTGTGTCCCATTCCAAGGCATACCCCCACGATCAAGGTAAGCACAACGATTCATCGTAGTAGGTGAGTATACTGATGTCATCCTTTAAGTTATCCTGACTGTGTCTAGGTATGCATATAATCTGTTTTATCATGTTTTGATTTCTTATCAATGAACACCCAAATAAATACTAATCAAATCCTGGAAATATAAACAGCACACTCTATCATGCAAGTATCTTCCCTACCACATATTTCACAAGTCCAATCCAGATTTCTGAAATCTTAACTGGTAATAGGTTGAGAAAAGAACAGAATAGATCTTTTGCAGAGATGGTATAATATACAGATCAAATGAGTTTTTCTCAATTTGATATAGGTTTCTTGGGGTTTCTTTTGGGCACTAGAGGGCCTCTTTCGGGTGTATTAGATCTATAGCGCGACAACGTACAGCTAGGTCAGCATGTATCTGGATGCAGCAGAGGAGGTACACGACTTTTTCAGAGAAGATTTCAGAATCAGATCAAAATTGTGTGTATCGGGACAACATACAGACATTCAAATAGAAATGAGCTAATTCCAAGTGACTTTCTTTCCTGGGGTCATGTACAATTTTAGTTCTGAACAGAAGGACAACCAAGATATCCCCGGATGATTCAACAATATAAATACCCGAAACCTCAGATGTTGGCTATCAATCAACGCAAGATTTAAGACCATAAAATCATACGCCGTTGGTAAGTTACCCACATGGTATATAGTTTGTTATGTTTATATCACTTAGTATCTTTTATCATGTTGAGCGTCAAGCCTATCGACATATCGCAGTAGCTCCTAGTCTTTTCAGCTATGGCACCTTACATGTGTTAGTCAAACCCTTTAACACGAACATTTATTTCACTTCCCATATCATGCAATTTTTCTTTTTGGCTTTTTCATTTTTCTAATGTTTTTGTATTTTTCTCATTTTCTCCCCCTAAACTCTATATGTCTCTCTCTCCCCCTAAATTTGTGCATAAATCTTGTATTTTTGCGCAAATTTACCATTTACAAGAGAAAGGACACTTTATATACAAGGTTATAAACTAAGAAAAAGGGAAAATATTTTTGTTTAACCGTTCTATCATCAGATTAAAGACTAATCAATATTCAAATCAAAGTACTGAATTTAAACGGTACCTTTTGCTGATCTTATCTTACTTCTCTAATCTCCTCCAAAGGAAACATATCATCTGTAAAAAAATTTGAACTTTTGCAACAGTGAAATGTTACCCGTTTTTATCTCTGGAACAACCGCTATCAACATTCCAGAGATTGTCAACAGCTCCTCCTTGGTTGTTCCTGAAAATTAAGGAGATAAGTAAGACATTGGTACCCAGGCCATCGTGGTCCTGGGTTTACCTGAAGCCACAAAATAAGACACTTCTTTCAAACACAAGTCCCCTTTAATTTCAAGGATTGGAGACATTGCTGCTTTGGATTTGGGTTTCCAAATCTGTTTCGGTCTAGCAAACGCATTTGTTGCCTTCGGTTAAGCAACTTTAGCTGTTTCAGGTTTGTTAGTTTTAGAAAAACATTTTTGTTCCTGAGAAGCTTTGCGTTTGTTTTTGGCAGCGTTCCAATCCCCATCAGAAGGTTTAACCTTGGGATTCACATTCTTCATTGCCTTAGGTGAAGATACCTTCATCGGCTTAGAATGGTAGTTATCCTTTGGTGTAACCCTCCGATTTTCCATATAATATGGTACGTAGGGACGATGTGTGCAATTTCTTGCAATGTGACCAGCAATGCCGCAATTGAAGCATGTTTGTCTCTTTACGTAGAAGGCATTCTGATCAGCTGGATTTGCTCTTGCAGGCCCTGAAGGACAAACCGGTCCTTTTTGCGTTGGATGCGCCTGTACTTTACTTTTAGACGAAGATGAATTTGGGTGCTTGTATTTGATGTTTGCAGAAGTCTTGTTGCTCTGAGCACCATTCTTCGTCTTTTCTCCCTTATTGGAGCTTTCAATCACCTCTCTCTCTAGAGATAATTGCAGGTGATCAGGTGTACGGTAATGGATTGATGGTTGCGACTCGAAAACGTCGGACTCGGAACCGCGATTGCGACTGTGGAGTTTGCGACTAAATTATGAATGACTCGAGACCAAGATGAAGTGGTTGCGACACAAGAATGATAACTCGAGATCTCTGTTTCCTGAAAAATTGGACTCGGGACCGTGTATAACGTATAATGTTTATGATAGGAACTCGAGACCAATTGTTTATGACTCGAGACTAATTGAACGTTGATGATGAAGACTCACGGTGGTGAACTAAGGTGGTTGATCATTGGAGATGGTGTGCGATTTCGGTGTGCTAGTTCCGTGTGCTGAAACGGAATGGTGTGCGATGATGATGAACAAGTGAGAATAACAACGATGATGAACTGAAGTGAGTTAGGTTGTGATGAACTGAAGTGAGTTGCAGGTTGTGAAGAATATGTTGCGACTCGAGACCGTAGTGTAGTTGAGAGCTGTGTCCTTAAAAATGGAGTCGAGACCGTTGAAGATTATGATTGCGACTGGTGGTGGTGAACGTTGCGACTCGAGTGTTATGATGATTGGTTTTGTCTTGTATTGAATTGAAGCTTTCTAGACAATTAACCAATTACACGAAGTCAACTGATATTACCAAATCAGTTTCAATTTACCTAAAATAAAGGTTTTTTTTTTTAAATCTTTCAAAATACGAAGATATTTCAAAATACGTAATTTTCCTTTTAAATTTAACTTTATCCTTTAAACACTTTAAACAAAAATCGAACAAGCAGAATAGAATGATTTTCAATAAAAATCGATGAACACTTCGAAGAACATGAAGAACGCGAAGAACACCAACCCAAAAATAATGAATATCTTGAATCTTTGATATCAAACCGAGCCTAGAAATAGGTTCTAAAGGCTCTGATACCACTTGTAAGTCCCGTGAAACCGGATCTTTCAATGATATCAAACAATCACCAAGTTTGTGCGGAATCCAAACTTGGTGAGATTCAAGAAAAACACGAAAAATATGAAATATCAAGAACACCAAAATCACCTTTAATACTTGCACACGTTCTATTACTATGAATTAGCAAAACGTCTGGTACAAGTATCTTTCACAACCAAATCGCCTCCCTCTCTCTCTGTAGGAATTCTGTAACTAAGAGGCTCCAAGAAGTTCAAAACCTAAAACAAGTCTAAAACTTGTTTATATACATAGACAAGCCCAATTCCCTACATGGGCTCCCCTTGGGCCTGCTTGGCCCACATGGCCTAAAGCTTGGCCCAAGTGACCTATAAAGGTCCACAACCTAATATAAACTAACCTAGTAAAGCCCAGTTCGTAACCATAACCCGTTGTGTTAATTTAATGCGTCAGTCTCACACTTTAGGGCCTAACACGGACAGTGGTCCGAAACTACGTTTGATAGAGCAACAACTGAGGCAACCGGCCATTTGTCTCTAAAATCCTTGCATACTAAGAACCGATCAAGTTTACTTTTATGGATACCATTGTCTGAGTGATAGGTGAGTTTTCGTCCACCCATTTGATATTCCACCAAATTTGCTGAGTCGATGAACCGATTAAAATGATCTGCATTTGCAACCACAAAGTCTAAGCTAAAACTCTCACCCAGTTCCCTAACATCATTAAAATCTCCACCAAACACGCACATGACTTCTAATGATCTTCTAAGAATAACCAACTCCTCCCATAGGTCTCTCTTCTTTATCGGGTCATTATATGCATATACGTTAACTATATTCAATATCTCCCCTGTATGTTTTACATAACCTTGTACCAGAATGAACCTTTGGTTTTTAATGACATCGTTGCATTCAAACACTGTCGTATCCCACATGCTTACTAAACCCCCCGACCTTCCAACAGCATCCACATGAGCCATTTCAAACCTTGACCTCCCCCAATATTTACCAATCATGAAATCTGTGATACCCCCCAACTTTGTTTCTTGAATTTTTAAGAAATGGACCCCGTGAGACGTTTTTAAACCCCTAATCCAGTCGATTTTTCTCTGGTCTCTGACCCCCTAAGATTTACGGACATAAAATTCATTGGAAACCAGACTGCTCACCAATAATAAGCTCACTTACCTGCTTATGGAAACCACCTAGCTGAAAGCCAACCAACGATCTGACGGCCATTGTATTGTTTACTTCATCCTGTACAACCCGGTCTACCATCTGAATCGGACCACTTCTTACCTGATTCTCTTCCAGTTTTGGTTCTTGGGCTCCATCATGTTGATTCTCCTTACCACCATCTTGTCGATCTCCCAGATCCGCACCCTCAACATTTGCCTTGGACTGCCGTTCTTGGTTAATCAAATCACCTGTGGAGAGTGTTTCTGGAATTGTCGCCTCATTTAAGTCAAAAGACCTCTCTATATTGCGTATGTGAGTATGTGCTGGTACCTCCCATCTTTCTTCTTCTGGGCTCCACTGTTGTGGGCTCCTAGCCCTACGTGGTCTTTTCCTGGATTTTGTACCTAGGCCCTGGCCCAATTCAGAAGGGGGTTCTCCTTCATCATTCACTTTATTATTTCCAAACTGTGTCCCACCATCATTATTACTCTCCTTTCCCAAATTCTTGGTACCATCAGCCACCGCACTAATTGTTCCCCCCTCCAAATTTTCATGCTCAACGTGCATGGGTGAAGACTTCCCAGACTCCAGCCGACAACCTTTCGAATTCTCCTCATGCACACCACCCTTCACTTCCGACCCTTCGGTTTTCTGTGGCGACTTCTCCACCTCCGGCGTCCCCTGGCCTACCACCTTCGGCGATGCTTTCTCGTCCCTCCGATATTCCCCGTCTTCCAACTCATCCTCCATACCATTCTCGTTTTCACCGAATTTGGATTTCTCCGGCGACGCTGATTCTGTAAGCATTGGACCGATGACATTTGATTGGAACCACCTGCTTTCGGTCTCCATGACATTGGCTCTATACCTGTTATTCCTCCAAACCACCTCCACTTCCTCATTTATAGGTCCAACACTATTAGTTAAAACATGGCATCCCCCAACGGACACATCTGCCTCAGCCCAAGAAAATTCAGAACCTTTTACAATTCTGCCAAATGATGCACCAATCTGATAAAAAATATCATAGTCCCGAAAGTGGAACGGTAGCCCAGTTATCTTCAGTTCCGCCACTCTTTCAGATTCAATGTGTTGCCCTTCCCATAGAACCGCATTAGCGAAATGTTCCTCCCATAATTCATCCTTTCTTTGCAAAAAGTGTACTGCCATGTCCTTATCTTTCATGACAATCATGAAGTGAAATCCACCTAAATAGCACATTGGTGCATCAATGTATCCCCCTCTATTCAGCATGGACCTTAGTTAGTTGATTGCCTTTACATCCTTTGCTTCGCCATTTATTGTTCTCCCTAGACAGTGGGCATTATACACCGGAAGTTTTTATTTCAATATAACAACTTTCTTGTTACTCATTGATTGAACCTTTTCCCCCGCCAAAATATCCCTATAGGAGACGTCCTTAGAGACATTAGTCTGCTGCCATTTCTTAACCACCGCCGGTTCCTATTTTTGATTTGTCTGGTATCTGGGAGGTACCGGTACTTAACCCCCTGCTGTTGCTGGTGTTAGTGCATGCATCTGTCGACTTCGTCTTGTATCGAGTCTTACACTAGATAGAATAGATCAGGGCACGTAGATCGAGAAAATAGGAAAGTTTAGTGTGTTTTAGGCTGATTCCGCTTGAAATGGAATCTGATCATTTCAAGCGAAATCATAAGTTCTAATTCCGCGCGAATAGTAATTGTGATATTTCGCTTGAATGGGAATCCGCTTGAGCATGTTCAAGCGGAATCAGAGTCACTATATATATGTGTGGCTCGAGCGAAATCAGTGGTGTAAGTTCTTGAATTCCATACCGAGGTGCTGCCGGTGTGAAGACTGATTGTAATTGCTGTTATTTCAATCTAATCAGTGTTTAAAGTGAAGATTTAGCTGTTTCTACCTTTGTTTCTTAGTTTCCACCTCTGAAACAAAGTAAAACTCCTCTGAACGACTCGTTCGGGTCAACTACACGATCCTACAAGTAGTATTAGAGCTCAGGAGGAGGATTTCTGCAGATTTCAGCTGGATTTGATTGCATTTTCTCACTTCTACACCTTCTTTCATCAGTTCAGGAAGTTTTATCGGTCAAAATTGAATCATTTTCTCATAGACTGTGTAAAAGGACATATTAACAAACCCTTGAAAGTTTGAGACCAAAATTTGCAGTAAAAATGACAAAAATGAACCTCCGAAGTGATTCCGCTCGAACGGACTTTTCTGATTCCGCCTGAAATATTGATTCTGTTTGGCTGATTTCGCTCGAAATTTCCAAGCGAAATCAGTGATTTCACTTCTAGAAACACAAAGTCAGATTCTGCTTGAGATTTGTTGTTGATTCCGCTCCTAAATTCACTTTTGTAATTTCGCTTGAAATTATCTGAGGTGATTTCGCCTGAGTGGGTCTTTGCTGAACTTAGAGATTTCGCTTGAAAAGATTGTGGGATATTTCGCTTGAAGACTTTCTGATTATTTCGCTTGAACAAGAATCATGGATAACGATTTCTACAACGCGTTTGCTACTCCGACTACTCCGGCTTCCATTGCTCAGAACATGAATCTAGAAAACGAGACCGGAACTTTACAAAAGCCCCCAAAGCTAATGAGCATAGAAGAATATTACGGATGGAAAGATAGGTTTGAAAACTGGGTTCAAGCTAACCATCTAAGATCTTGGGAGTGCATTCTGAAGAAGTATGTGTTGCCACGCACTGATTTGCAAGTTGAGAAAACAATTTCTGAATTTAGTGACCAAGAAAGAGATATGTACAAAGCTAAAAAGATGATGATCAGTCTACTTCAGCAAGCTATCAAAGAAGACATCTTCGTATTGCTTCAGCACGACAAAACTTCAAAATCAATTTGGGATGCTCTTCGAATCAAGTTTGAGGGTAGTGAGAACATGATCAAGAGTAAAAAGGCACTGCTTAAGAAAGAATTTGACCTTTTTACGAGTTTGCCCGGGGAAGATACAAAAAAGCTCATTGAACGATACTGCCACTTGGTGCGATCCATGTCGATGCTAAGTATAACAAAAGATCGTGACGAGTGGGTAGACAAGTTAGCTGATGCGTTACCACAAAAAGAGTGGGGTACCTACTTGATGATTCTGAAGAACACTGGGGTTTATGATGGGCTGACAATTTCTCAGTTTATTGAGAAGATTGAGGGTCAGGATTTGGAACAACAAAAGATTGCAAGGATGAACAGTCCGAGTGGTCAACAAGACGTGAAAATGTACTACAAAGGCAGTGTTCCAGAAGTTGAAAGAAGCCTGAAAGTCCAAACTGCATTTAGTGCTGGAGATTCATCTGAAAAGGTTGATCAAAGTTCAAACAAAAGCAGTGGTTTTTCTTCATATCCGAGTGTTAATCCAAAAGATTCAACATCAAGTTTTCATTCTCAAAGCACAAAAACTGGAAATGGTTATGTGATACAGTGCAACATTGCCTTGAATCTTCCAGATGGTCAAAGTTTTTCTGAGGAAATTGCGAAAGATCATATGGCTTTACTTGGTTCTGTGCTATTATCATATGAAGGATTGGTTGCAGGGCGGATCGGAAATCCTATGCTCACAAAAGAGGATTACGATCAGATAGACGCTGAAGAGATGGAACTCATGGATATCAAATGGTGTCTAGCGAGTGTCCTAAGACGGGCAGAAAAGTTCAAGCTGATTACTGGAAGAAATGACTTTCTTGATGCACATGTTTCAACTTTAGCTTTTGATAAATCTAAAGTTACTTGTTTTCGATGCAGGGAGAAAGGTCATTTCAAGAGGGAGTACAAGAATAGGGAAGCAAGTGATGTGAAGAATCCATTCGGAAAAGATGATTACTACCGGAAAGCCATATATCAACAGGTTGGTCAACAGCAATAGCAAGAACCACAAGTGGCTCATGGTAGAAAAGTGATTGAGGATTCAAAGAGAGCATGTCTAGGAAATCAAGAAGATTTTGACTGGAACATTCAGGATGATGAAAGATTGCCTGAAGGTTTTAGCTGGGATATGTTTACGGATGAAAATGGAAATTTCAAAGCTTTCATTGCCAAGATTGTGAAAGAACCAGATATGTTCACAGAATGGATGAAATCTATTCGTGAAACTATGAAAAATGAAGAGGAAAAGTCTGTTTCATCTGATGAAAGCTCACAGATTTCAGATGACAGTTCAGAGAAAGAAATTGTCTTTGATCAAACACCATCTGATTCAGGTTCCTCAGATGATGGTGATTGCAAGACAGTAGAGTTTGATCAATCTCCAACTGATGACAGCAGTGACGATGAGGAAGAAAGACATATTAATGTTGCAAAATCTCATCTCTCTCCTGAAAGTTTTCATTTTTATTTTGCAGATCGCTTGGAAAAACTGAAGGAGAAACGAGCAGCAAAAGAACAGAAACAAATGAAGATTGATGATGTTGTTCAAGAAGAAGAGATTGTTCAAAATGAAGAAGTTAAAAGTGTTGCTGAGGAGATTATTGAAACAAAACAGAAAAGTGAAAGTATGGATCAAGAAGAAGATTCTGATTTTAATGATAAAGTTCAATTTGCTAAAGAAGTGTTTCAAACAATCAAAAGTGTAGTTGAAGAAAATGAAAAAGTTGTAGAAGTTGAGAAGATCGTCGAAGTTGAAAAGATTGTGGAAGTCATCAAGCCTTGCACAAAGTGTTAAGAATCATGCAAAGAATGTGCAAAAAAAGACGAAAAGTTGGCAGAGTATGAGAAGATGAAGGAACAATTATTGTTCAACCTCAATTATGTGAGAGAATCATATGATGTTTTGAACAGAACAATAACTGGTCTTCAAAAGACTAACTCTGAAAGAGAAAACGCTTTGACAATGATGAATGCTACAATGATGACAAAACAAAAAGCCATCAATCACTATATTGAAGAATGTGCTACACTGAAACAAGAGTTGGAGAAGGAGAAAATTGAGAATGAGAGAATCAGACGCTTACTACAGAGTTACTCTAGTTCTGATTATCTTATTGATCGAATTTATCCGACTGTTGCAGGTTTTGAAGCATTCAAAGACGACAAGCCAAAGAAGAAAGATACTGGTAAGAAATCGACTGTTAGCTATAACAAGTGTCCGCCTCCGATCTGGGAAGGTTATTCTCCCAGAAAACCGAATGAGGAGCAAGTCGAAAAAGCAGTCAATATAAAGCTAAAAACCGATACAACTGATGAATTACCAGAAAACATTGACGTTACTTTCACATCGTCTGACACTGATCATGAGTCTGAGTTAATAAAAAGGTGGTCGATCAGGTGTTGGATACTGATGAGGAGTCTGAGTCAAAGTCTGAGTCTGGAGGGTCGAGTTCGTCAGTCAACAGTTCAAAACCGATGGTAAAAAAGTCTTACAGTAAAGAGTTTTTGTTATCAAAATCAAATTTGGATGATGAAACATTTGAAGTAGCATACACTTTAAATGATTCGGACAAAGTATATTCTGACAAAGAGTATCCAATAAGGAGTGTTAGATTCTAAATGATCAAAAAGGTTTTCAAAATGACAGAAATTAATATTTCTGAAATAAAAGATTTAAATCTTACTGGAAAACCTAAAAAATACACTTCAAGAGTTCAACAGCGATTAAACAAGAAAAAGGGTTACAATTCTGGTTCTGGTTTTCAAAAGAAACCAAACCATAAGGGTAGCTACAAAAAGAAAGGATTAGGTTTTATTCCACCAGAAAATTATAAAAATGAGAAAAATTCTAAAACAAAAACAAAATTTGTTTCAGGTGGAAGTGCTGAGGATGAACAGAAGAAACCATTCTGGAGACAATCAAACCAGGAGTTTCTTGCTGAAAAGAAAAAGAAAGGAACTGGGGTGTTTCATCCAAAAGGGACTAGAACCTGTTTCAAATGCAATGAAGCTGGTCACATTGCATCGAATTGTCCGGCGAATACTAAGACAAAACAAGGTGTTTCTGAAAAATTGAAAGAAAAAGTTGTCGATATTGAACTAGAAACTGAAGCATTCAAAACTTTTAAAAACTCTACTTATGAAGATGGTGAATTTTCAAAGAAAAATTTTTACAAAAAGAAAGCAAAAGATAACCAAGTGTGGGTTGTCAAGAAAGTTGATGAGAAAGTCGGCGATGAACCTGATTCCACAAAATCAGAGGAGCCACAGGTTGAGGTTAAAGAAGAAAAATCTGTGCCTTCAGAAGATGATGTTGAAATTCCATCTTTAAAGTTTGAAAAAAATAAGCAAAAAGTTGGTAAGGTTGAAATCTCAAATCAATTCTTTTCTGATCAAAAGGAATTTGATGTTGAGAAAGCATTCAATGGGAATGTTAAGAAATTTATTGGGAAAATGGTTGAGGGAAAGGCCAAAGGGGTTAAAGATTTTTATGCAACTAAAAAGGCAACATATAACCCTACTGAACAAGAGTTGAAAACATCCAGGGTTGGTAAGACCTGGGTGGAGATTCTCTTTCCTTGAATATCTTGACTATGCCAGAGATCCCAAGTTTGTAATTGTGGATCAGGAATCGGCATCATTCATGTTTTAAATAGTTTTTGTGAATGAATTTAAAAGTTGATAATGTTTACAGGTAAAGGACTATGCCGGAGCTTCCAGGTTGGTAAGTGTGAAGCAGGAATCGGCATCTGGATTGGTAAAATGGTTTGTGTAGATGTGATATTCCTACAAGTGGTAATTCAAGGACATTGAGTTGTACTTGTTTTATCTTACAACTGGTACAGATGTTTGCTTGTGCATACTTGCAAGTGGTAAATCAGGGACATTAAGTTGTACTTGATATACTACATATGATTAAAATTGAACAAGATGATGAACCTATCCCTACGAATGGTAAAAACAAACTTATTTTCCGGAAAAATCATTTTGATTAAAACAAACTTAAGTGTTTTGAAATCTAAATGAGAAAATAGTTTGTTAAAAGGGGGAGTTCTGATTGTTTATGCCTCGTGAATGGCGAATTGAAACAATTCGATATCAGTTGTCATTTTACTTGTATAGTTTGTTTCTACAAAGTGGGTCAAGAGCTCAATTTGTTTTCAAATTTTCTTAATGTGTTTGCATTTTAGGGGGAGTAGAAATTTTCAGAAAATCAAAAAACATTAGAAAATTCGAAAAAGTCAAAAATATGATAAAGTCAAAAATGAGTTTTGTTGTAAAAAGAGGAAATGATAGTACATCAGTGGACTGTCACAACATGCTAAAGAAATGGAAAGTCTAAAATGTGATAAACAATCTCACTGCGGATATGCCAGTAGGTTTTTGCACTTTTAGTAGATTGTGACGAGATATAAACCTAAAAATTCAAACTTGCTTATTTTGTGGGTAACAACTTCTTGGATATATGGGTAACCCCCGAAATCTTGTTTGAAAGGTCCCTCTTTCTGAGATACTAGGTCTTTATACTCAGTGATATCTGGGGTATTATCCCGGGACTTCTGCTAAATGGAAATTCTGACCTAGTCCCCGTATAATACTTTCCGCAATGCTTGAAAAAGCGCCGCCCTCAGCAAATTGATGAAACAATAAAATTGATAGTCATTGTTGTTGAAAGAAAAAGATCCTCTAAAGGGGACACACCAAAAGTCGAGCCGTTATCTCTCTGCTGAACGGAAGTTCTGACCTGAGCTCTCACGGTTTCGCATCTAACCCCTTACAGATATCATCTGTGGTATACTCACCTGTAAGACTGAATATTGGGATCTGGATACGGGAGTATATCCAAGTAGTAGGACACGCGAATAAGTTTAAGTTCATAAGACATTAATATCGTATCTCGGATCAGTTGAACTTTGTGTGAAAATTTAAGCGGACCAATATACTGACAATCTAGGTGAATTGTTTAGAACTTAAAATGAAATGAAGCTTAACGGTGTTTGTGATGTGTCTCATAAACTGATATGATCCTCTTACACAAACTCACAAAATTAGTGTCTGTAAATATTTTCTTTATTGCATTTCAGTTAATCTCAAAAATCTAAAAAGATTTTAATGTGTTTTAGCATAAACTTTTAAAAAATTCAAAAAGATTTTTGACAACTGGTATTGAAAAGCTGATTTTCAAAATTCCGAGTGCTAATCATGATGATCAATTTGTGATGGGGAGTTTGTTATTAAACAAATAATTTCTAATCAAATTTACAAGCGGTTCATTAGAAATCTGTTTGATTTGAAGGAGAGTTTGAGTTAGTGCATGTGTTTTTGTAATTAAAGTGTAAAACTTACTTTAAGGTAGAGATTGTGCAGATAACATGAGCTGAACGTGAGCCAGGTGAAGATCTTGGAACAACGTCAAAGTTGAGTGATAGAGAGCCAGGTTGATCGTTTCTGAAAAGCTTGAGCTTAAAAAGCCAGGTTACGATACCTGAGGTTTATGTGGATAGAGAATGAGCCAGGTTTCGACTCTGTGGACAAAGTTTGAGCCAGGCGACGATCTTGAACCTGTAAAAGCCAGATTACGATCCTGAAGCAGATGATGCTGATGAACTTAAGGAATGTCAGCACATTGTTAGGGGGAGTCTGTTGATGAAGATTGAAAGAATGAAGCCCAGAGACTGATAGAGACTGAAGTTGGAAAGACTCGACACGTGAGACTCGTCAACATCTGAGGGGGAGTCTGTTAGTGCATGCATCTGTCGACTTCGTCTTGTATCGAGTCTTACACTAGATAGAATAGATCAGGGCACGTAGATCGAGAAAATAGGAAAGTTTAGTGTGTTTTAGGCTGATTCCGCTTGAAATGGAATCTGATCATTTCAAGCGAAATCATAAGTTCTAATTCCACTCGAATAGTAATTGTGAGATTTCGCTTGAATGGGATTCCGCTTGAGCATGTTCAAGCGGAATCAGAGTCACTATATATAGGTGTTGTGTGGCTCGAGCGAAATCAGTGGTGTAAGTTCTTGAATTCCACACTGAGGTGCTGCCGGTGTGAAGACTGGTTGTAATTGCTGTTATTTCAATCTAATCAGTGTTTAAAGTGAAGATTTAGCTGTTTCTACCTTTGTTTCTTAGTTTCCGCCTCTGAAACAAAGTAAAACTCCTCTGAACGAGTCGTTCGGGTCAACTACACGATCCTACAGCTGGTTTCCAAACCTCCTTCGATCCCGGTCATAAAGTGCCACTAATACGTTTATCTTTGCTTCGTATATCTTTACCGTATTCAACCCAGCCAATACATTCTTGACATTTTGCACTCCTTCATACCTGACAAACCTAAAAAAAGTTCCCTTTAACGTCCCTCTTCTTTGCCACATATGCATCCGTGACAACCCAAACCGTTGGCAGACCTTCCTTAACATCATTCTAGAAACACCACCTGGAAGGTTTGAAGCAAAAAACGTAGTTTCCTGAGAACCCTTCGTACCCCCCGGCTTACTCCGACAAGGAATGTCAATCCACTCACCTCCCCCTCTCCTGTTCCCCATATACACCATGTTTTAGCAACGGCCAAGCACACAAATCTTCAAAAGGTTAATAGGATTCGTAACGATCTAGCTTAACTATTAAGATAGCCGCGACCGATAACAGACCTACTAAGCAATCAAGATTTTAGGCACGACCGAAGGAAAACCAGAAAAGAACGATAGACAAAATTGAGAATCTAACAAAAGAAACCACCAGACCCAGAAAAGCGAATGGATGAAGCCACAACACAGAATAGGGAGAGAGGTAACAGTCCGGCTCACGGCGGTATGAGAACCAGGAACCTCACACACTATACCGAGTTGCTTCTCATCGTCGAGCAATTCCGGCGAAAAGTATGGTTTCTTCCGGCGACTGTTAGACTTCTTCAGAGAGAATCCTATGCTTTTTGGTAGTCCCACCATGCATTGAAGACGTTTAATGCAGTTTAATTCTCCCATTTAATTCTTTTTCAGTTTCGACTCAAGACCTGCAATATAAATAGGAGATCCCTGCTGCAGAACCAACACACCGAAATACATAGAAAACAATCTTCTCTCCTCTGAATTACTTCTTCTTCTTCAAGTAGCAAGGTACACCTTCGGGTTGGAGTCAAGACCGGCAGTGCAACTGTTTAGGCTGTTGTATCCTGGAAACAAACGAATTCTCCTGGGAGACTCGAAATTTGTTTTAAGGGACCCGTGTCTAACACGATCCTCAGCCAAGAACGTTTTATTTTTCTGAAATTTTGTTCTTGTTTCTTTTTATTTCAGTTGAAACAGCTTTGTAATTCTGCTTTCCTGTTTCTGTTGTAATTTCAAGTTAATAATAAAATTATTTATTTACTTTGCACAAACGGATTCCTACATAAAACACTTTTAGATTGTTAAGATATCTACATAATGGTAGAGGATCCTGTAAAAAGTCCAACTTTTGTGAGAAGTGTGAGAAATAATTTGGGAATGACAAGTGTCCCTTATCTTAATTAATTCAAAGGGTATGTTAGTAATTGTCCATTCTTATCAATTAATTGATTTCCAAAGATAACTGCCAAAAATATCAGGCGATATATTAGGGATGTGATTCGAATTCGATTTGTTCTATACATTTAATTGTTTACGGTAAGTTCTTGTTGTAGTGTTATATTCCCCAGTCAATAGTGTTATATTATGTACAAGTATCTTTAATCTCCTTTTCATAGTGTTTTATCCCCATCAATAGTGTTTTATTCTGTATAGTGTCTTACAGTAAACAGATAGTGTTATATCTTTCTATAGTATGTAATATCCTGTTCCTTTTCATAGTGTTTTATCCTTATCAATAGTGTTTTATTCTATATAGTGTCTTACAGTAAACAGATAGTGTTATATCTTTCTATAGTGTTTTATCATGTAATATACTGTTCCTTTTCATAGTGTTTTATCCCCCATCAACAGTGTTTTATTTATGTATAGTGTCTTACAGTAAACAGATAGTGTTATATCTTCCTATAGTGTTTTATCATGTAATATACTGTTCTTTATAGTGTTATAAAAAGTTGTTGTGAAGGAAATCGAAGAATTTATTTCAGTACGAGAAATTCGCTATTTTTTAGGAGATTGATGGGGGTTTTGAAACAGTTACCATAAATTCGCTGATTTATAGGAGATTGATGGGGATTTTGAAACGGTTACCATATTTGAAACGTTGGAAAAGTCACTATTGCCCTTTAATTTTACATAAGGTCCTTCTAATTAAAACACAATTTACATTTTATACCCTATTGGTCTCAACCATTAGATCAAATATCCAATGATTTAAAACACTTCTTACCCTTCTCACATTTTAGACACTTTTTACCATATCCCTACCCTCTACATAATTCTTGCATTTTTATTAATTAAAGAGACCAAATTGGAGTGTATTTAGTTTTAAATTGTTCATAGTTTTTCTTTTAACTAAAAAAAAAATTATTATTCATGACCAACAACAAAAGCATAAAGTATTATTGATTTTTAAGGGGAATAGACACCCTCTATAATCCTCTTAAAATCTATTTATTCTCATTTTATGAGACTCGAAGCCACACATTTTCGATGAAAATAACACCTGATTTTACTAGGCCAAGCGGCCATCAACATGTCTTATTGTTATATCATAACAATTCGAAAAACATAAAATTATGAAAATAAAAATTAGTTAATATAGTTATAAACTAGTAAAGGTTAAAAACAGTATTAACGACGAGTATGATATTGTTTAAAATCATGATTTACTAAATAAATGAACAACTAGTTGATTTTTCGCCCACGTGTTGCGGCAAGAACCCAATGTTTGCAAAACGCATGTCAGCAATGGCAAGCAGATACCGAATATCAAAACATAAATAAAAATGACGTGGTAAGGATAGTCACTCCATCCAAAAAAGCGATTTTAAATAACCTAATATATAATAATAGGACCCACACGTCCTACACGTTGGAAATTCAGTTGTTTTTAATTCAGTTATTACGGGTGCTAACACGTTAAAATATGGATGAGCTCGGTGTTGGTAACGGCACCGAAAGTACCGATCCGGAAACTCATCGAAATTATGTATCGGCACCGGAAATGCTCGGTACAATACGGTATGGTATTTGAAGGTAAAAATCAATAAATACAGATATGGTGCTAGACCGGTGTCGAACCGACAGTAACGATTCTGAAAACGCCAAAAGGTGGGTACCAACTTGGTACCGAAAATGATTTGGTATAGTAACGTTGGTACCGATACAATACCTGTTTGATTACAGGATTTGATACGATTTACTTATCAATAATCTAAATATCCAATTTAATTTTACATGCTACAATTCATCCTAATTCAAACGAAATACAATTTACTTACTGTGTGTATGAAAAGTAATCTAAACGGCGCATTTACTTGCATTGATACGTTGCTACAGGATTTGATGAGCTCGGTATCAACCGGTACCGAAAATACCGTTACCGAAATCCCCAAAAGTGGGTAGCGGTACCGAATACACCTGGTATGGTTTGGTACCGGTCGGTACTGGTACAGCAGCGGTATTTGAGGGTAAAACCGGTGAATACCGGTGCCGAACCGGTATCAAACCGGTACCGAAAATACATCCGGTTTAGTAAATTTGATACCGGTACCCGTAGCCGTAGCCGTACCCGATACTGTTTGCTTATAATTTGATGATGTCACTATTGAGGTTACTATTCAATCCATTGTATTTTTAATATATAGGGTAAAGGGTAATACCTCATATAAATCCCAAAGTTATATATGGAAGTTTTGATAACTTTCTTAATTGAAAACAAGTTATTAAAACAACCGAAGAAGCCGTTTCAACTAGGAATGAAGACATGATAATAAAACTTCTAAATCTTTTTTATTTATTTAGATGTAAAAAAGAATATAATTGTGGAGATCTTCTGGGGTTCAAGTACCGACATGATTTGGTTTGGGATGTCCTTTTTGACATATTCAAGCGAGTTAGTATTTCTGCTAAGAAAGAGGCACCTGTTAATTTCTTAACTGACCCATTGGAAAGGAGATCTACCCTTAGACCAGCCGACGTTTTCGTCTTTGGATGGGTAGGAGGAAAACATGCATGTGTGGATCTAACAGGGGTTTCCCCACTTGTTGGCTTAGGGGGTAGTGCTTTCACGGTGGGTCAGGATACTTTGGGCTAAAGTGACCAAACACGAGAAAACGTGCCTTGACAACCAGCACATGTTTATCCCATTTGCTTTTGATACTTTTGGTTTCCTAACGCCAGAGGCTGTGGACTTATTTAGTCGAGTTCAAAGGGTCATGCATATTAATGTTATGGTCCCGAGATCTATGGACGTAGTTTTTAAAAGATTTAGTTTTGCTATTCAAAAAAGGGTAGCAGCACAATTTTTCCTATTTACCATCTATCTCGATATAAAAGAAAAATATGTATATATAAAGATATACAAGTTGTATATTTTTTATTGTATTTATGTTGCTTTAGTCCAAGTCGCTTTTAAACCCTTAACTCTACAAGGTTTGCAAGAAAGTTTTATTGTAGTATTACAAGATGCTTGTAATTTAAATCGGATCTGCGTTCTTTAAATCGCACACAAAGAGCCCATCCACCATACATCCAACATAATTTGTGTTTTCTATGATTTTCATGTGTATACATAATAATCAGTGAATTGGGAAAAAAATGCAGCAGCTTAGTGGATGCTACGTGCCATCCACAGATTGGCCCACCGCCAACCTCCACTAATCATGCCAGCCGCTGCCCACCTCACCTAGTCACCCACAAGAACTATTCATGTTCCTTGCTCAAATGTATGTATATAATATGTAAAATACATTAAAGAGTAAACTTCTTATTAGTATTAAGAAGAAAAAAGTAATGATACTATATAAAAAGATATTAGATCAGAATTAATTTGGTTGATAACCGATTGTTACTAATTAATTACATATAGTTAACAGTTAATTAACTGAATTTGAACATAAAATATTTATTTGTGGATGAAATTTATATGTCTTTTTATATAAATTTTGAATCTTATCCATCTTTATAGCTAAGATAATTGAATTGTCAAATAAGATATTTATATGTTAATGCTGTAAAACTAGCCTAATAGCAACCAATAGAAGAGAAAGAAGAGAAAGAAACGAATATTAGAAGGAGAAATGATTTGATATTTCATTGATTGAGGTATGTTTACAATGAGATACAATAGAGATATATATAGGAGTACAAAACTTGGAGAGGAAGCTAATCTATTTTTGGCGTTGATAACCATAACAATAATATATGTTTATAACACCCCCTTGGTTATCAACTTTATACGCTTGGAGATGCTGCCTCGTTAAAAACCTTGCCAGGAAAACCCAATGGGACAAAACCTCGGCTAAGTGAAAAAGACTGCAACGCGTATTGTCTCCCCCTAATACTTCTGGATCAGATATGTTGCCTCATTAAAAACCTTATTAGAAAACCCAATGGGACAAAACTTAGTCAAGGGAAAAAGAGTGCAACATGCGTAAGTCTCCATCTCATTTTAACACATATCCTTTAAGTGACGTATGTCCATCTTTCTTGAAAGTCGAACAAAGCTTTTGTAGCCAATGATTTGTCGCTTGATCCCTTAATGTGCAATCTTTTATGTTGAGCAATGTTGTATAATCTTCTAACGAGACTTTAGGTGCATCCTTCCAAAAAATATCATATGTCCACAACTGTGTTTTGTTACATTCCTGCATCTACAAGACTAAACAAACTTGTTTTGATGGGTTAGTAAAATATAATCAAATATCGTTTATACCTGAAATATTTCTTTGAACTTATTCCAATGTCTCTTCGCTTGACAAAGGTTATATCAAGACAATAAGCTCAAGTGAAAGATATTATAACCATACATAGCTAGCAAAACATATTAGTGCACTTATGGATTTAACGACGGTACCTGTAGAATGAGAATCTCTACTCTGGTAGGAGGTGATAATAGACATTTCTTATGACAAATGACTTAACAACCTTTAACATACTTTAAGGTTCAACTATGTTCATACTAAAATCTCCAAATATCATCTTCTAGATGTACTTGAGGGATTGGTAAAATATAATTATATATATACTTGAACTACGGTTCGAGTAATAATTAGACCGTGCCAAGGTTATTCAAAAATTCTCCCTCTAAAAGCTCGACAATTTCTCTCGATGATGCCTAGACATCATTACTGTAAATTGCGATTATAGTAAACTTTTAAAAGTAGAATGTTGATAGAACATGACTAATTTAATATGACAACCCTCACAATCATAGGTATCCATACAATTAATTAATTTTAATTATGTGCTTAATGACTGTGGTTGATTACAACTGACGAATTAAACTGCTTTATGATTTTTGCATCATACATACTTATGCATCACATTTCATACTGTCACTCCATTCATTACATACAAACTTTAGTGACATACTTGATGCACATAGCACAGTTAGCACACTGAGCGGATAACTCAGAAATATACTGACAGTGCCAGTACATAGACATACAATGTTTTGAGGCCAATATGAGCCAGAGACAGGGTACTACACTAGTATGGAGTGTAGGGAAGTGAGGACCATAAAACTGCGTCACTAGGTGATAGTTAAAGTGCCGGGAAGTGCCTAAAACCCACTAATAATGCAGAATTCTGCATTATTTATCAGAAATTCAGCATTTTAACATGCTAGTAATGTGCAAAAATATGGCAGAATGGTCCTGTATGCTTTCCTAAGTGCCGGGAATTAAAAGTGTTACAAAAAGACACATAAAGGACACTATAAGGAATAATTAAGTACTTTAACGGAACAGTATCTAACCGAACAACCAGACATTACCCGGAACACCAAAATTTTGCCAAATACATTGTTTTATTATTTCTTGGCTAGTCATGATCCCCGAACACCTTAACACCCACTAAATTCTCTACTAACTAACATATGTAACCATATACTTGGTTTTGAACAAATATTAACCAACTAGTTACAAGTTTCATCTAGACCCCCTCCCCCTAGGCCCATGATCGGCCATCACCACCATCCCTCACACCATGCTTCTAAGATTTCATTCTAATATTTTATTTGATATTGCTTGATTGTGTGATCAAAATATTGAGGGAAAGATTATAAGTATGGCCCTTTAGATTACAAGATCCTTCATTCTCACACTTCACTCAAGATCACCCATCACTCCCTCACTCTCTCCTCTCCTCTCCTCTCGGCTCACTCTAGGCTGCCACCACCACCACCACCTTATCACCACCATATTCATCCATTTTCAAGCTCCATTCAAGTGTTAGAAGGTGCTTTGTGAAGCTTGAAGCTTGTGGATCACCAAGGAGCTCACTTACTTGCTTTTTCACACCATTTTCATCATCTTTTTCACTAGTGTTCTTCCCTAGCCTTTGAGCTAGTTGTAAGTTCTTGATTAACATTTGTTTACTTCTATTCTAATGGTTAAAAGTTGTAGTATGTTGATTATATCAAGAACACTAAAAGAACATGAACTAAAAGTTTAAACATAAGGTTTACATAAAGATGAAATATGATGGAATAATACTAGTATGATGTTATTTTGATTATGTTGATGAATACTTGTTGATTCTTGGAAATGTGATGTTAATCACTATATTGAACTTGTTAAAGAATGATTAAAAACATGGTTTAACAAGTTAGAAGGTGATTAGGGGATTACATGAAATAATCACCTTCTAGTATAAACATGAACTTGAAGGAAAATGATTTTCTTGAAATATAAGTAAACAAAGTAAGTTGATGATCATGTAGACCCGAGAGTTACAAATGATTTTTCTAAACAAACCAAGTTCAAGAGCCAATTTTTGAAAGATCATGACCTTTACTTGCACTTACACCATTTTTGGTGATAAAATAAGTATAAGAACACTTTATTTACAAGAAGAGTTCAAAAGATTAATTTTTGTAAAAAATGTTTACAAGTTATAAACACTTAGCTCTTTTAATAAAATGATTTTTAAAGAGGTGAATACACTTTGGAAGGTAACTAAGGCCACTAAACGCTTTACCAAGTTACTACGCGTTTTTGGAATGTATCAAGTTCATGATTAAAATGTAACGCATGTAGTTTTTGCTCTTGGTGATGTAAAGTTGATTAAAGATTGATTGTTGATAATTATTGTGATGATTTTGAAAAGAAAATGATATGCTTTAATAGCATGGACACCTCCGTTTTTAGGGGAAACTATGGCGAAATTTTCTAAAAATATAAACGCTTGGAAATTTTTTTCTAACAAGTGTTTACAAGTATGTTTTAAACTTTGTTTCTCCAAATAAAACTCGAAATAATTTTTGTAACAAAATACAAAGTGTCGGAGGTTGGTTTTCGTAAATAAAAGTGGATAAATATATATTTAGAATATATATTTTATACTAAAACGCTTGTGTGATTATTCGATCGCAATGTGGTATAGTTATATCATTTCAGAGAAAAATAATATAACTTAACAAAATACCGTCCCAAGTATAATTTTGATGGATATTATCTTGATAACGAAAAATGTGATTTTATCACGAAGTATAACATATTTTTGGACAAGTAGAAAATATTATTTTTGAGAAGTTATAATATACTTCCTAGTATATTTAGAGAATATTTAAATTTTCGAGACAAATAATTATTTTCTTGGAAACACATTATTTTCGACAAATAAGTTAGCCTAAGGAGGGTTTACGACTAGATCATGTGAAGGGTGGGCACAACACTTAAAGGCCATTAATCCTCGTCGTAGGACCGAGGGACATGAGTGATAGATCTATTTGGGTGTAGCGAGCCCACACCCATGAGGCCGGGGCGGCCCATTGAGGTGACTATGTCTTCCAGCCGGAAGCCCGGTACAAATTTGCTACGTTTGAGTACTTCCTGCACCTTTTCACACATACCATTGGCTTTGCAACCCATTGGTGATCTCTTTTTCCTTATTGCTACATACCAGGGAAATTTATACATACAGACATATTTCAAAGGTTTACACATATTCACATACACATGAACTCGCTCAACTTTTGTTGATTTTTCAAACTACATGTATTTCAGGGAATTGATCGGATCTGGCAAGTGATGCATGTTAAGCTGCGTACTACATAAAGGTGTCATCCAGGGTTGTAGGGTTTGGGAGGTGTAACCCTTTCCTGGACGGGTCACACATCTCCAAACCTCGTTTTATTTAATGTCTTTTGTTGAGTCCTTGTGAACTCATTTTAAACAAGTCATGGTTGTAACTTATTTTGGGTTGATGTTTCAAGACAAGCATGTTACGGTATTTTCTAAACTATATTAATGGATGAACATCTCGTGTTTTTATCATATAGCATTGTTATGATTGTTGCTATGGTATTAAGAAGTCACACCAAATAAACCACGCTTCCGCAAAAGCTAGGGTGTGACAGCTTGGTATCAGAGCCTCGATCATAGCGAACTAGGATTCTTTCTCGAGTCTAGACTATGATCACTAGGGCTCTCACGAAAACATTTTTACATTGCATACACAAAACGTCCAGATCCAGGGAACAAACATTTTTACAAACAA
Organism: Helianthus annuus; assembly: GCF_002127325.2. Lineage (NCBI taxonomy): Eukaryota > Viridiplantae > Streptophyta > Magnoliopsida > Asterales > Asteraceae > Helianthus > Helianthus annuus. The sequence continues at coordinate 52,451,087 of NC_035444.2, read as the reverse complement.
AAAGGCACAAATACACATTTCAAAAGTTATATTTCAGTCTTAGAGACTGAGGGAGTTCAGTCTTAGAAAGTGAGGGAGTTCAGTCTTAGAGACTGAGGGAGGTTCAGTCTTAGAGACTGAGGGGTTCAATCTTAGAGATTGGGGAGGTTCAGCCTTAGAGGCTGGGGAAAAAGTTAGTCTTAGAGACTAGGAAAGTTTGGTCTTAGAGACCAGGGAGTTAGTCTTAGAGACTAGGGAGTTCAGTCTAAGAGACTGGGAGGGATAGTCTGGGGAAGACTAGGAAGAGTACTTGCTTACTTTGTTGTGACTTACATGCTTATTTGATTACATGTTGATATATGTTCATATGTGTGGTTGTGTTACAGACACTATGTCATCTTCTTCTGATACTGGAGTGTCAGACACACTGGATCCTACAGCGATAGTCTCAGACGACGAGATTCTCCCTGAGAGCGAGGTTTATACATCGGACACTACGAGTACCGACGAGGACGACTTCCAGCCATTTGCCCTACCGGACTTTGGGGATGATATGCCTTTAGCTGATGGTCCTTTCGACGGGGATCTACCTCTCATTCAGATCCCTGCTCCTCTCCTTCTCGCTGCAGTTCCTGTCGAGGATCTGCCACTCGGCGCGTTATCAGATGACGACATTGATCTATTCATTGAGGGTCCCCCGGAGGGTGACCAGGATAGTGGGGCCCCTATGGATGACGATATTCCGGTTGACGACCTTGTTGTTCCTGTTGTTGAGGTTCCTGATATGGAGGTTCCTTCTGATTCTTCTGGTCCAGACTCTCTTGAGTCAGTATCATCTTCTACTCTCTATGCGCTAGGGTTACAGCGATACCCCACAGACTCTGACTCCGATACTGCTATATCTGAGGCGCCCGTTCAGCCGCCGGGTTTTGGGTTCATCCCTGGCTTTCCACATGACGATGATCAGGATGTCGAGTTTGAGGACGAGTTTGACCCTATTTTTCCACTCAATTTTGATCCAGACCAGGAGGTCGAGTTTATCCCCGAGGAGCAGCCTGCTGAGGCTCCTGTTCTTCCTGATGATCAGCTTCTTGACATGCCCGCTGATCATGAGCCTGCTTTAGCCGATCCCTTACCTGTGCACGACCCTATTCCTGATGATGCACCAGTCGTTGCACCACTCGTTGTTGATGCACCAGTCGTTGCACCACCCGTTGCTGATGTACCAGTCGTTGTACCACCGGTTGTCGATGTACCTGTTGTTATTGCACCTTTGCCAGACCCGGCCCCTGTGTTTGTGGACCGTGCTCCATTTGCTACGCACATTGATCCTAGATATGCCGACACCCGTAACGGGTGGATTGAGGATGATGATGACTATCCACTGTTTGTTCGACCAGTCACTCCCCCTGCTGCACCTGTTTTCGCACCCGTTGATGTTCCATAGTTTCACCCTGTCGAGTCAGATGTCCATCGCATGGACTTACCTATTACATTTCTACAGGACATTCCTCCTCCCCGTCCAGGGGAAGGACCTTCTTCTCAGCAGCACGATCACGTACCACCCATGACAGCAGCTTTTCCAAGTATACCTCCTTTTGCACCTGCTGCACACACTGCTTTTCCTGCTTCAGCACCCACGGGCGAGCCATTTATGTGGTCTTTTCCCAATGTCATGCCTTTGTCAGATCCATACCATCCTTTTCATGTTGGGTATACGACGGATGATATACTTATATCCCTATAGTTACAGCAGGATATGTTGAGCCGGAGAGTCGCGGAGCTTGAGAGGATCCCGCGTCCTCCATCTTTTGCTAATCCAGCACAGTTTATGTTTCCACCTGCTCCATCATTTCCTTATCCAGATTATCACATCCGATTCCTGACGATGGAGCAGCAGATCGCTTGTTTGTCACGTATTGTTTATGCGCTCGAGGAGGATTTGATGCATCTGCGTCGTTTGCTTTTCATTCCTCCACTTCCTCCTCCTCCCCCATCAGCTTGAGGACTTTTGGTTTGTTGCAGGTAGCGTTACTTTTGATGAGAAGACAGCTATTGAGCCTAACTGCACAACATTTTGAAGACCACATTATGACTCTTGATATTTGACTTTTGATTGTTGTATATTGTTAGACAGTTCAGACAAGGGCGATGTGACCCTTAGTCTCTTTTGATGTACGAAACATTTGTAAAACTTGTGGTCTTGTTATGTGATAGCTCAATCGTAGCCTTCTCATTACATGCGTTGTTGGATTATTTGTTTTATGTTATGACATGGGATGTTATGTGTTATTGTGTTGATGAATGTTATTACATACGCGTATTACGTACTCATTATACTTATTACAACTTGACCAATACAACCTTCTTATAGAAGATGCCTCCAAGAAGGGAAAACCGTTTGCCCACTACTGAGGCCGAATTGCAAGCAAGAATTTCGCAAGCAATAGCTGATTACGAGGCCTCACGCGCCGAGACTAGCGGGGGTACCTCAAGGAACAATCCACCAAATGGTAATGTCTAAGTCGCTTGAGACACATTACATTACATTTGGGCATTCCTTGTGTAATTGCTAATACTTCCTATGAATAACATTACTTGTACAGGATGTACCTACAAGCAATTTCTAGACTGTAAACCGCTAAACTTTGATGGCACCGGGGGTGCAGTGGCGTATGTTCGATGGACGGAAAAGACCGACTCAGTGCTACGTATGAGCAAATGCGCGCCAGAACAGCAAGTTACCTATATTTCCGGACTATTCACAGATGGAGCACTTTCATGGTGGAATCTCCAGGTCCAAACTCTGGGAGAGGCGGCAGCTTACGCTATGACTTGGACCGAGCTGAAAGAGCTCATGCGTAAAAAGTATTGCTCCAGGGCCGAGATTCAGAAGCTGGAAACTGAATTTTGGAATCTTAAAATGGACGGCCCGAAGATCGCCGAGTATGTACAAAGGTTTCATGATCTGTCTCATGTGGTACCATACATGGTTACACCTGAATTCAAACGCGTGGAGCGTTTCATCTGGGGATTGGCCCCCAGATCATGAGCATGGTAACAACGTCAAAGCCTCCAACAATTACCGAAGCCATTGATCTCAGCGTGGCACTTACAGAAGAAGCCATCAGATTAAACAAGTTTTCAATTTCTGAACCAAAGAAAAAGGAGACATACGTTGAATCATCAGGTGAGAACAAACGAAAGTTCTCAAACTTCAAGAAAAGTACCGGCAGTGCCAGCAAGAGGAGAGATACAAACCCGCCAGCTGAAGTAAAGACTGGCAATGAACACAAAGGGAAAGCGTACATGGGCACTCTGCCCAAGTGTGATGCATGCCAATATCATCACCCCGGCCCATGCCGATTCAGGAAATGTGAGTCTTGTGGGAAGACTGGCTACTTAAAAGAAACCTGCTGGATTGGTACTGGTGCTGGTCGTCGTGGTCAGCGAGGTTATGGAAATGGGAATGGAAACCGCCAACAGGGAGGAAATGGCGGGAATGGGAATCGTGGAAATGCTAGGAATCAAGATGGTAACCGGGGAACAAACAACGCACAAGGCGGTACTGGGAATGGTAATGGTCGAGGACCAGGATGTTTTAAATGCGGAGACGTTGGGCACTTCAAGCGTGAATGCCCAAAACTTAATCAAGCTCAATGAAGGGTATTCAACATCGGTGCAAGGGAAGCGCGCCAAGATCCAAATGTTGTTACTGGTACGTTCCCTATTAATCAACGTTTTGCATCTGTGCTATTCGATACTGGTGCCGACTATAGTTTTGTATCGCTAGAATTTAAGAAAATGCTTGCATTAACTACTAGTAAGTTAGACATTCCGTACTCAATTGAACAGGCTAATGGAAAGCTGGTTGAAACGAATGAAGTCATCAGAGGATGTGTAATAGAGCTGGGAGAACACGAGTTTACACTGGATCTACTACGAATCGAGTTAGGAAGCTTCGATGTGGTAGTAGGGATGGATTGGTTGTCAAGTAACAGAGCCGCAATTGTATGTCACGAGAAGACCATTCGCATCCCAATGACAGATGGAGAAACGATTTTGGTTCACGGGGAGAAGCGCGATACGCCCTTAAGGATCATTAGCTGCCTAAAAGCTCGGAAGTGTTTACAGAAAGGATGTGTTGCCTTCTTGGCACACATCGTGGATAAAGAAGCCGCTGAGCCGAAACTAGAAGATATTCCAGTCGTGAAGGAGTATCCTAAAGTCTTTCCAGAAGACTTACCAGGATTGCCGCCACAAAGACAGGTCGAATTTCGCATTGACTTAGTTCCAGGCGTCGCGCCTGTAGCTAAGGCACCTTATCGACTTGCGCCTTCGGAAATGCAAGAGCTGTCAACGCAACTCCAGGAGCTGTTAGACAAATGATTTATCAGACCAAGCTTCTCACCTTGGGGAGCTCCAGTTTTGTTTGTTAAGAAGAAAGATGGTAGTTTTCGCATGTGTATCGACTACCGGGAGCTGAACAAGTTGACAATCAAGAACAGATATCCCTTGCCAAGGATCGATGACCTGTTCGATCAGTTACAAGGTTCAAGTTTCTACTAAAAAATCGACCTTCGATCAGGATATCATCAGTTAAGGATACAAGAGGAAAGTATTCCCAAGACTGCTTTTAGGACTCGATATGGACATTACGAGTTCCTGGTTATGCCATTTGGTCTAACGAACGCGCCAGCAGTATTTATGGATTTGATGAACAGAGTTTGTAAGCCGTACCTCGATAATTTTGTGATTGTGTTTATTGACGACATTTTGATCTACTCAAAGTCGAAGGAAGAACATGAGCAACACTTAAGAGCTATTTTAGAGCTGCTTAAAAAGGAGAAGTTGTACGCAAAGTTCTCGAAGTGCGAGTTCTGGTTACGCGAAGTCCAGTTTCTTGGTCATGTAGTTAATGGAAATGGAATTCATGTGGATCCCACAAAGATCGAGGCGATCAAGAACTGGGAAACTCTGAATATGCCAACCGAGATTCGACAGTTTCTAGGTTTGGCTGGTTATTATCGCAGGTTCATTGAGGATTTCTCGAAAATCGCTCAACCTTTGACCTCTCTCACTCAGAAAGACAAGAAGTTTGATTGGGGAGACAAACAAGAAGAAGCATTTCAGTTGTTGAAGAACAAACTTTGTGACGCACCGATCATATCACTACCCGAAGGCACGGACGACTTTGTGGTATATTGCGACGCTTCGCGTCAGGGTTTAGGCTGCGTGCTAATGCAGCGTCAGAAAGTGATAGCATATGCTTCTCGCCAGTTAAAGGTCCACGAGAAAAATTACACCACACATGATTTGGAATTGGGCGCAGTGGTGTTTGCTTTGAAATTCTGGCGACATTACTTATATGGCACGCGATGCACGATCTACACTGATCACAAGAGCCCGCATCACATTTTTTTTATCAAAAAGAGCTTAATATGAGGCAAAGACGCTGGGTTGAACTATTGAATGATTATGACTGTGAGATCAAGTATCACCCAGGGAAGGCGAATGTGGTCGCCGATGCCTGAAGTCGGAAAGAAAGGATTAAGCCCATAAGGGTTAGGGCTTTAGAAATGATTTTTCAGACAGATCTCACGTTGCGCATTCGTGCTGCACAGAAGGAAGCTCTTAAAAGGGAGAATCTTGAAAATGAATATCTCCGGGGGATGGAGAAGCAATTGGTACCAAAGGAGGATGGAACATTGTGTTTCTTGGGAAGAATTTGGGTTCCTTTCTTTGGCGGTTTGAGAAATGTTATTTTTGATGAGGCCCACAAGTCACGGTGCTCAATCTTTCCTGGAGAGGATAAAATGTACCAAGATCTAAAGGATTTTTATTGGTGGCCAAGAATGAAATGCGATGTTGCGGTGTATTTTGGCAAATGTTTAACTTGCGCTAAGGTAAAGGTTGAATACCAGAAACCTTCAGGTCTTTTGCAACAACCTAAAATACCCCAATGGAAATGGGAACAGATTTCGATGGATTTCATAACGAAATTGCCAAAGACGCCCAAAGGTCATGATACAATTTGGGTAATTGTAGACCGTTTAACGAAATCTGCACCCTTTTTGCCAATCAAGGAAAAAGACAACACGAGCAAACTTGCTGAGATATACCTGAGAGAGATTGTTGCACGTCATGGAGTGCCTCTCTCAATTATCTCTGATAGAGATAGAAGATTCGTGTCAAGGATTTGGCAATCCTTTCAAGAAGCTTTTGGTTCTCAGTTGAATCTGAGTACTGCTTTTCATCCACAGACAGATGGACAGAGCGAACGAACGATTCAAACGTTAGAAGACATGTTGCGAGCATGCGTAATGGATTTAGGTGGAAGTTGGGACACTCACCCACCATTGGTTGAATTTTCATACAATAACAGTTACCATGCAAGCATCCAAGCCGCACCGTTGAAGCTCTCTATGGGTGTAAATGTCGATCACCCTTAGGCTGGGCAGACGTGGGTGATAGACAGCTTGTTAGCCCGGAATTTGTCCAGGAAACAACAGACAAGATTTTCCAGATCCGAGAACGCATCAAAGCGGCTCGTGATCGTCAAAAGTGTTATGCGGACCGAAGAAGGAAACCTCTGGAATTTGAGGTGGGAGACATGGTTTTGTTGAAGGTTTCACCCTGGAAGGGTGTGGCATGCTTCAGAAAGCGTGGGAAGTTGAACCCCAGATACATTGGCCCATTTAAAATCCTGGAAAGGATTGGTCTCGTAGCCTACAAGTTGGATTTACCTGCTGAACTGAATGGCGTTCATGATACATTTCATGTATCAAACCTGAAAAAGAGTCCAACTCAAGAAACAGTGGTCATTCCTACCGACGAAATTCATATCGACGACACACTCCACTTTACTGAAGAACCCGTTGAGGTTACTGATTGGAAGGTTAACAAAACACGCCAGAGTAGTGTCAAGCTCGTCAAGGTTCAATGGAATGCACGACATGGCCCAGAATTCACGTGGGAGCGTGAGGATCGTATGAAGGAAAAATACCCACATTTATTTCCCGAGACCCCTGCATCTAGTAGCAGAACTAAAATTTCGGGACGAAATTTTCTTAACGGGGGGTGAATGTGACAACCCTCACAATCACAGGTATCCGTACAATTAATTAATTTTAATTATGTGCTTAATGACTGTGCTTGATTACAACTGACGAATTAAACTGCTTTATGATTTTTGCATCATACATACGTATGCATCACATTTCATACTGTCACTCCATTCATTACATACTAACTTTAGTGACATACTTGATGCACATAGCACAGTTAGTACACTGAGCAGATAACTCAGAAATATACTGACAGTGCCAACACATAGACAGACAATGTTTTGAGGCCAGTATGAGCCAGAGACAGGGTACTACACTGGTATGGAGTGTAGGGAAGTGAGGACCATAAAACTGCGTCACTAGGTGATAGTTAAAGTGCCGGGAAGTGCCTAAAACCCACTAATAATGCAGAACTCTGCATTATTTATCAGAAATTCAGCATTTTAACATGCTAGTAATGTGCAAAAATATGGCAGAATGGTCATGTATGCTTTCCTAAGTGCCGGGAATTAAAAGTGTTACAAAAAGACACATACAGGACACTATAAGGAATAATTAAGCACTTTAACGGAACGGTATCTAACCGAACAACCGGACATTACCCGGAACACCAAAATTTTGCAAAATACATTGTTTTATTATTTCTTGGCTAGTCATGATCCCCGAACACCTTAACACCCACTAAATTCTCTACTAACTAACATATGTAACCATATACTTGGTTTTGAACAAATATTAACTGATGTGTGTCGGTGTGTATATATTTTTGATATATATTTAAGCCCCTTTTTACACTTTTAACCAAGTTTTAAATTTATAAAACACGATATTTACTAACACTAAACACACATATGGGCAAGTGCACCCATCGTGGACGTAGTATAGTGTTAGTAAGATACCGAGGTCGTCCAAGGACACAAGAGCTTTTAGTACCGGTTTATCCTCAACGTCTAATCAAATCAAAAAGGTTAGAAAAATGTTTTTAAACTAAGAAAATAAAAACTAACTAAATGCTGAAAAATAAAAATAAAATAAAAACAGATAGACAAGATGAATCACTTGGATCCGACACGTGTATTAGTATAACCTTTGATTATTTTCGCACTTTTGCACTTGTTTAAGAGATTATCTTAGTTATTGTAGTAGGCCCCTCTTTTGAAGGCGACGTTACCCTCAACCCAGTAGTTTGAGTCAGCAAGGATACAATCCTAAAGGGTCGGATTATTGAAAGATAATTAATTAAGTTATTAATGCAAATTGTGGTAGGCCCCGCTTTTGGCGGTGACGTTACCCTCGGCTAAGTAGTCTGAGTCAGCAGGGATACAGTCCTAAATAGCCGGGTTATAGTATTAATAGTAGTTAACTTATGAGGGGGTTAAAGAGTTTGGATCCCCGCCATCCAATACCTATGGGCATTGAAGGAGATCCTACTAAATTTGACCCAGGTCCCAAGCAGGACCTCTAAACGCTGAACAAGGGCAAGACCCTTACCAAACCGTTCCCTTAACCCCCGACCAGGTAGCCAACATACCTCCATATAGACCGTGGAGATATGAATGGTGAAAATCTTTTATTTTATATAGACAGTAAAATAATGCCAAGACACCACGGACAAACGATAAGGAAAGATCACCTTCAACATAAGTAACTAGTTATTAAAGTCATTAATACAAAACCAAATAAAAAGTGCAAAAGATTAAAAATAAAAAGTATTATACTAAACACTTGTCTTCACCAAGTGATGTAAGAGACTTAGGCAAACATGGCCTTGATTGTCAAGAACTCTTACGATCAATCTTGGATCCCGAGACGACTCACACACTCTACGATGGACAATGGATGATGGTGGTGGATGATGGTGTTATGGTGGTGGTGGGTGGTGGATGAAGTGTGAGAGAGGTGGTGTGCCAAGGGATGAGAGAGAATGAAGCCAAGCTTCTCTATTTATAGGCTGAACAGAAGGCTGGACACGGCCCCGTGTTCGCTGGACACGGCCCCGTGTTCGCTGGACACGGCCCCGTGCCCGTCTGACATTCTCTCTCTTCATTAATTGTAATTCGCAATTACAATTAATGCGCCTGCTGTACTTTCACCACGCCCCCGTGCCCGCTGGACACGGCCCCGTGGTGGGCAATGGAAGCTTCTACTGGTTTGTCTTTTCTGCTGCTTCCTGGGCACGCCCCCGTGTTCGCTGGACACGGGGCGTGTTCAGACTCTGTTTCTTCTCCTTTGCTTTAGGAGGTGCCGTTGAGGGTCCGGGCAGTCTACTTTTGTTCCTTTTCTTGTATTTATGGTAGAATTAGTTGTCTTTTTGCTTCTTTTGTGATTTTGAGCTCATTTCATCCTGAAAATACAAAAGGAAGACAAAAACACTCTTTTTCCAACATTAGTACTTAAAAAGGGTTAGTTTTATGCCTTAATTGATGTGATTTATATGTTGTATTTTACACACATCAAATACCCCCACACTTGAACTTTTGCTTGTCCTCAAGCAAAACTCTTTAAATGTGGCTTACACTCCCAAATGGAATAGGTAGAAGAGAAGTTTTTTAGCTTGTCCTAGAGTGTCGGGAATCCAAGGTTTTTATAGGTTTTATTTTTATTTATTTACAATCCTATTCGTTATGATTTATTTTGAACGTTTCATAAGATAAATTACTTATTTGGGCATAGCATGCCCTATTAAAATTCCATTTATATACAAGTTCACATACCTCACGGGAGATCACTCAACACTCGGCCGAAGGTGTATATTTTAGTGAATCACTCGAGAGCGGCACGGAACTTACGCCTTCCATAGGCTTGCCAAGCAATCAATCCTCCTCCTTTTTAACTTTTTACCTTTGTAAATATCAAGAGGACTTTTGGGGTGAAGGGTTAGGCTTGGGTTAAAGGTGGGTGGTTGGGTTAGTGGTTAGTAAAAAGGGCGAAAATCGTAAAAAGCGTCGGTTTTCGTAAAATACCTTGTTTTTAGTGACTTTTTATTTTGAAGTATTTCTCCAAACAAGCTTTTTTATAGCTTTTGTTTGTTTTTGACTTCATCATTTTTTTTTTTGATCGTCACATAAAAAGGTGAGTTTACGAAAAAGCGAGCTTGTTACTAAAATAAAGGGTGAAAAAATAAAAAGGTTTTTGGTGGGTAAAAAGGGTTTTGGGGTAATGAAATGAAAGGTTTAGGCTCAAAGGGGCTATCTAGGGGGATTTTGGGTAGGTGATAAAAAAAATGAAAAATAATGGTTTTGAAAGAAAAATGGTTAGTCCTAATGCCTCCATCATTTACTTACTTGGGTTTAAGTTGGTAAGGACCGGGAATGTATCGTCGTGGCAAGTTCTAGATTTGTAAGAACCAAGCGGCTATTCACACAAGAAACGAAAAATGAGCATTTAGTCTAAATATGTATATTTTTATGCTCAATAAAGGCTCAAAACTCACTTTTGTGGGAATGGGTTTTTATGTGACCAAGTATATATAATCGAATTTTTAACTAAGCTTGTCATGCCGTTTCATAATTTTCTTATGTTGGTTCTTTTTTTTTATCACGACGCTATTGGTTGTAAACTTGTAAAAATATAACCTTTTTAGAACTTGTTATTCCCAACTTAAACTAAGACAAGTAAATAATAAAAAAAAATTAAAAAAAAGTTTTTGAAAAAATTTGGGGTGTTTAGCGGTTCCAATAGAGTTTTGTGTAAGGCTTGTGTTTAGGATTTTGCAAAATTTCAAGGTTTTAGCATCCCCCCACACTTAAATTACACATTGTCCTCAATGTGTCCAAAAATAATGTTTTTGGTTGATTAGAATGTGTAAAAGTGGGTTAAAAAGCAAAGATTTATGTTACTGGCATCCTGGACACGGCCCCGTGTTGACCGGGCACGGCCCTGTGGTCAAGTGCCAGTAACAAAAATTAGAGAATTGAAACAGAAGCCTGGACACGGGGGCGTGTCCGCTGAACACGGCCCGTGTCCAGTTACCTGAACTGGGTGATTTTCTGCAGGGGCTCAGCACGGGGCCGTGTTGGTTGGGCACGGCCCGTGTTGAGCCTTCTGTGATGGAGATTTTTGTCGGGTTGCTCTGTTCTTCGTGCATGGTTCCATTTTTCTCGTTCCCTTTTTCATCCATTACCACCATGAGTGTGTTTTATTCTCAAAACAACCATCAATCTTAAAAACCATCATAACATTGCTAATAGAGAGACATTACATTAAGTTAGCTAAATAACTAGGGGATACATGAGGTTATCATAAGGGTTCTACTTATTTAGGAAAATTTCGATAACACTCTCTAGCCGATGGCTCCTCGGTTGTCACTAAAAGCCATTCTTCTATCTCCCTTGGGAGGTAGAAGGTAGCTTCATTCTCTTCGGTGTCTCGAGGAGGAATGCTCACCGGGACTCCTTGCACCACCCTTGGTTGAGGTACTTGGTGCATGGCGTGCCATTCGGCTGGAATGATGACCTCGGGTACTACATTCCACGCCCTTTGGGTTATCACCGGAACCAAAGGCGGGGAAGCGAGAAGGTTTAACCTTTGGTGCAGGAGGTTTACTTCTCGCAGGCAGCCCTCCAAACCTACCGTCAGATGATTAATACGGTCCACCAATGCTTCTTCTACCCCCGTCATTTCGTCTATGGCTTCCCTCAAAGCGTAAACGTAGTTTACTAGGGAATCCTCCGCCGTGGACGATCTCCTTCCATTTCGGTTATTTCTTGAAGATGTTCCGCTGTTTCTGCTGGCCATTTTCTGCGAAATAAGCCGAAGATAACTAAACTTTTGCAAAACAGTACCTCGAACACGGCCCCGTGCTCAGTGAGCACGGCCCCGTGCTCAGTGAGCACGGCCCCGTGTTCAGCTGTCTGCAGGATTTTTGTCTAACGATTCCAGGTTTTTAAATTATTTTAATACACTTTTATTGCGTTTTAAGCTCAAATAATTTAAAACAAAGTTATAGAACTAACTTTAGACAAGAATCCGTAGCAAAAACTCCTACAAACCTTTCATAGAAGGTTGGAATAATGGGTTTCCAAGCTTCCATGGAGGTAAGGTTTGAAAAATTTTTGGAAGAAGGAGAAATGAACAAAAGTGGAAAAGACAAGATGGTCCTTAGGAAACTTCTTTTAGCACTTACCTAGGATGGTATATGTGAAGATCCCAGGAATCTCTGCTTGGTGAAGTGGTAAAAAATGAGTAGGATTCAGGCTGCATTTAAAGAAAACGACAGCACACTAGACACGGCCCCGTGGCCGCTGGACACGGCCCCGTGTGCAGAGAAAATCCTGACACATTTTGTCCGTATTCTGACAGAATCAGCAGAGAATCTTCTGAGTGAACACGGGGGCGTGTTGACCGGGCACGACCCCATGTTGGCAGGCTGTTTTATGGAGTTTTGTCTCTTACTAAGGAGTTAATTTATATCGGGTGGCTCTTGACTTGTTGGAACAACCCCAAAGTGCCTAAGATACCTTAATTGTCCTATACTAAGGCGAGAACGCAAGAGGTTGTCGGTGAGGGTAATTCCTATTTTCATTCTAGGTGGACAAGTCCAACCCCTTCCCGGGCTCTCGTTAAAGAAGGTGTATACCGAATCGCTCAGGTCTATGTATGCACCGAACGAAGTCGATGGGGAGTCCTTCACGGCACAATCGGCACAGGGACGACTATCGTCCACGTCTTTTCTAGGTAAGAAGGTATTTTCGGGAGCAACGAGGTTGTCGGAATGCGGTTCCAACATTTCCTCATGGTCATCGTCTTGGGATGGATCTAAAAAATCCTTCCTAAGTTCTTTTGACCAATTGAGAAGTAGTTCTTCTAGTTGAAATAACTCGTCAAGGAGCATTTCTCCTAGAATATCTGGCTGGGCGCATTCGAGGGAGAAATAGTGCTTATTTTTACTTTCGCCCCTCTTAAGGTTACAGGGTATCGGTGGGTCTATATAGTGGGGCCTATAAGTGAGAAAGAAACATTTTAATTCCTCATGTTCGCCTCCACATATTCGACACCACAAACCATAAGAGTGCCGAAAGTAAAAAGAATTACTATCACTCATGTTTGTGTCAGAAATTACCAACCGCCGGGATCTAACGGTTTTGTTTTCAGCAACTGAATCTTGGGCACGGGGGCGTGTTGAGTGGACACGGCCCCGTGTTCAGCCTACTGTCTGACTTAAAACAGGATTGCCAGTTCCAATGATTGAGCACGGGGCGTGTTCAGCGGGCACGGCCCCGTGTTGAGCTCTGCAGAAGCTAAAAATCTAAGAAAAAATCCTAAAAAAATAAAGAAAAATAAAAATATGATTAGGCCGTTGATTCCTAACTTTCTTAAAATCCTTGTGTCCCCGGCAGCGGCGCCAAAAACTTGATGTGTGTCGGTGTGTATATATTTTTGATATATATTTAAGCCCCTTTTTACACTTTTAACCAAGTTTTAAATTTATAAAACACGATATTTACTAACACTAAACACACATATGGGCAAGTGCACCCATCGTGGACGTAGTATAGTGTTGGTAAGATACCGAGGTCGTCCAAGGACACAAGAGCTTTTAGTACCGGTTTATCCTCAACGTCTAATCAAATCAAAAAGGTTAGAAAAATGTTTTTAAACTAAGAAAATAAAAACTAACTAAATGCTGAAAAATAAAAATAAAATAAAAACAGATAGACAAGATGAATCACTTGGATCCGACACGTGTATTAGTATAACCTTTGATTATTTTCGCACTTTTGCACTTGTTTAAGAGATTATCTTAGTTATTGTAGTAGGCCCCTCTTTTGAAGGCGACGTTACCCTCAACCCAGTAGTTTGAGTCAGCAAGGATACAATCCTAAAGGGTCGGATTATTGAAAGATAATTAATTAAGTTATTAATGCAAATTGTGGTAGGCCCCGCTTTTGGCGGTGACGTTACCCTCGGCTAAGTAGTCTGAGTCAGCAGGGATACAGTCCTAAATAGCCGGGTTATAGTATTAATAGTAGTTAACTTATGAGGGGGTCAAAGAGTTTGGATCCCCGCCATCCAATACCTATGGGCATTGAAGGAGATCCTACTAAATTTGACCCAGGTCCCAAGCAGGACCTCTAAACGCCGAACAAGGGCAAGACCCTTACCAAACCGTTCCCTTAACCCCCGACCAGGTAGCCAACATACCTCCATATAGACCGTGGAGATATGAATGGTGAAAATCTTTTATTTTATATAGACAGTAAAATAATGCCAAGACACCACGGACAAACGATAAGGAAAGATCACCTTCAACATAAGTAACTAGTTATTAAAGTTATTAATACAAAACCAAATAAAAAGTGCAAAAGATTAAAAATAAAAAGTATTATACTAAACACTTGTCTTCACCAAGTGATGTAAGAGACTTAGGCAAACATGGCCTTGATTGTCAAGAAATCTTACGATCAATCTTGGATCCCGAGACGACTCACACACTCTACGATGGACAATGGATGATGGTGGTGGATGATGGTGTTATGGTGGTGGTGGGTGGTGGATGAAGTGTGAGAGAGGTGGTGTGCCAAGGGATGAGAGAGAATGAAGCCAAGCTTCTCTATTTATAGGCTGAACAGAAGGCTGAACACGGCCCCGTGTCCGCAGGACACGGCCCCGTGCCCGTCTGACATTCTCTCTCTTCATTAATTGTAATTCGCAATTACAATTAATGCGCCTGCTGTACTTTCACCACGCCCCCGTGCCCGCTGGACACGGCCCCGTGGTGGGCAATGGAAGCTTCTACTGTTTTGTCTTTTCTGCTGCTTCCTGGGCACGCCCCCGTGTTCGCTGGACACGGGGCGTGTTCAGACTCTGTTTCTTCTCCTTTGCTTTGGGAGGTGCCGTTGGGGGTCCGGGCAGTCTACTTTTGTTCCTTTTCTTGTATTTATGGTAGAATTAGTTGTCTTTTTGCTTCTTTTGTGATTTTGAGCTCATTTCATCCTGAAAATACAAAAGGAAGACAAAAACACTCTTTTTCCAACATTAGTACTTAAAAAGGGTTAGTTTTATGGCTTAATTGATGTGATTTATATGTTGCATTTTACACACATCATTAACCAACTAGTTACAAGTTTCATCTAGACCCCCTCCCCCTAGGCCCATGATCGGCCATCACCACCATCCCTCACACCATGCTTCCAAGATTTCATTCTAATATTTTATTTGATATTGCTTGGTTGTGCGATCAAAATATTGAGGGAAAGATTATAAGTATGGCCCTTTAGATTACAAGATCCTTCATTCTCACACTTCACTCAAGATCACCCATCACTCCCTCACTCTATCCTCTCCTCTCCTTTCGGCTCACTCTAGGCCGCCACCACCACCACCTTATCACCACCATATTCATCCATTTTCAAGCTCCATTCAAGTGTTAGAAGGTGCTTTGTGAAGCTTGAAGCTTGTGGATCACCAAGGAGCTCACTTACTTGCTTTTTCACACCATTTTCATCATCTTTTTCACTAGTGTTCTTCCCTAGCCTTTGATCTAGTTGTAAGTTCTTGATTAACCTTTGTTTACTTCTATCCTAATGGTTAAAATTTGTAGTATGTTGATTATATCAAGAACACTAAAAGAACATGAACTAAAATTTTAAACATAAGGTTTACATAAAGATGAAATATGATGGAATAATACTAGTATGATGTTATTTTGATTATGTTGATGAATACTTGTTGATTCTTGGAAATGTGATGTTAGTCACTATAGTGAACTTGTTAAAGAATGATTAAAAACATGGTTTAACAAGTTAGAAGGTGATTAGGGGATTACATGAAATAATCACCTTCTAGTATAAACATGAACTTGAAGGAAAATGATTTTCTTGAAATATAAGTAAACAAAGTAAGTTGATGATCATGTAGATCCGAGAGTTACAAATGATTTTTCTAAACAAACCAAGTTCAAGAGCTGATTTTTGAAAGATCATGACCTTTACTTGCACTTACACCATTTTTGGTGATAAAATAAGTATAAGAACATTTTATTTACAAGAAGAGTTCAAAAGATTAATTTTTGTAAAAATTGTTTACAAGTTGTAAACACTTAGCTCTTTTAAGAAAATGATTTTTAAAGAGGTGAATACACTTTGGAAGGTAACTAAGGCCACTAAACGCTTTACCAAGTTACTACGCGTTTTTTGGATGTATCAAGTTCATGATTAAAATGTAACGCCAGTAGTTTTTGCTCTTGGTGATGTAAAGTTGATTAAAGATTGATTGTTGATGATTATTGTGATGATTTTGAAAAGAAAATGGTATGCTTTAATAGCATGGACACCTCCGTTTTTAGGGGAAACTATGGCGAAATTTTCTAAAAATATAAACCCTTGGAAATTTTTTTCTAACAAGTGTTTACAAGTATGTTTTAAACTTTGTTTCTCCAAATAAAACTCGCCATAATTTTTGTAATAAAATACAAAGTGTCGGAGGTTGGTTTTCGTAAATAAAAGTGGATAAATATATATTTAGAATACATATTTTATACTAAAACGCTTGTGTGATTATTCGATCGCAATGTGGTATAGTTATATCATTTCAGAGAAAAATAATATAACTTAACAAAATACCGTCCCAAGTATAATTTTGATGGATATTATCTTGATAACGAAAAATGTGATTTTATCACGAAGTATAACATATTTTTGGACAAGTAGAAAATATTATTTTTGAGAAGTTATAATATACTTCCTAGTATATTTAGAGAATATATAAATTTTCGAGACAAATAATTATTTTCTTGGAAACACATTATTTTCGACAAATAAGTTGTTATATATTTTTCTAAAGTGGGACTTAGGAATATATAATGGATTAATGTCAAGAATTTAATCACAAAATACCCCCATCATTGGGAAGGAAATACGCATATAGAATACTTGAGAAGTATGACTACAAAGTAATTTTCTAACTATTATTTCAAAACCTAAAAATATAATTTAAGTTTAAATAATTATTATTATTTTAACAAGAAGTTATAACTTGGAATAATTCCAAAGAAACGTAACTAGAGAACATTAAGACTGCACTAAGGCACGGCCCGTTCGTCTAATAGGCATTAGTACGTTGTAGGTCGTCGTATTGCTGACAGAGTCTGAGTTACAAGCAGGAGACGCACCAGTGTGAGTTCATGTCCCCCCTTTTCTTTTAGCTGTTTTCAGTTTTATACTTCGGGGGTGGAATACATGTTACAATTATTACAGACATTTTATACATGGTATGGTTAGCCTAAGGAGGGTTTACGACTAGATCATGTGAAGGGTGGGCACAACACTTAAAGGCCATTAATCCTCGTCGTAGGACCGAGGGACATGAGTGATAAATCTATTTGGGTGTAGCGAGCCCACACCCATGAGGCCAGGGCGGCCCATTGAGGTGACTATGTCTTCCAGCCGGAAGCCCGGTACAAATTTGCTAGGTTTGAATACTTCCTGCACCTTTTCACACATACCATTGGCTTTGCTACCCATTGGTGATCCCTTTTTCCTTATTGCTATGTACCAGGGACATTTATACATACAGACATATTTCAAAGGTTTACACATACTCACATACACATGAACTCGCTCAACTTTTGTTGATTTTTCAAACTACATGTATTTCAGGGAATTGATCGGATCTGGCAAGTGATGCATGTTAAGCTGCGTACTAAATAAAGGTGTCATCCAGGGTTGTAGGGTTTGGGAGGTATAACCCTTTCCTGGACGGGTCACACGTCTCCAAACCTCGTTTTATTTAAAGTCTTTTGTTGAGTCCTCGTGAACTCATTTTAAACAAGTCATGGTTGTGACTTATTTTGGGTTGATGTTTCAAGACAAGCATGTTACGGTATTTTCTAAACTATATTAATGGATGAACATCTCGTGTTTTTATCATATAGCATTGTTATGATTGTTGCTATGGTATTAAGAAGTCACACCAAATAAACCACGCTTCTGCAAAAGCCAGGGTGTGACATTTAATCAAACTTATATCCCTCTTTATCCGAATATCTCGAGTTGTACAACACTCGTCTCGACTATTTAGTCCATACATATTTTGTCAACTTCATATAATACGTTCTTGGGGTTTTGACATCATTAATGCTTCAAGCATTATCAATCCACGAGGGAATTCTTTTCATCTTATCAAAATATGCTTGTGCTTTCACTCTTTAGAAGTTTTGCTACACAAATTTGCCCATTTAACACATAGATATCTATATTATATGCAAAAATGTCATGAACACTTGCTTTTATCTCCAAAATCCATAAATTGTACCATGCGTGTACACTATTTATTGAGATATCACAATCACCGGGTACAAGTTTTCTATGTATATTTCTTGGTGCCAAAGTATTACATCGTTAAGATGTTTCAATTAATCTTTTAAGCACTCAATTACTTTAGAAACTCATCAGGAGTTCCAATTATATCCAACATGTAAAATAATCATATCCTATTCAAATCCGAATATGTATAAATGGTCACATTGTTCTCGAGAACTTAATTTACATGACCTACATATTTAATCCTTCGAGACTTTCATGTAAACTTTCAGTATCAAGTGATACATATCATTCATAAGACGAATGTCAATTCTCTCTTTATATTACCAGACTAATAAAATATTGGAAAGTCAATGCATCAACCACTGGAGAATACGTCTCCTCATAATCAATCATATGTCTTTGCGAAAATTATTGTGCCACCAATTTTTCCTTATATCACTCATTTTGATTTTCACATAATTCGCATAAAAGACTCGTTTATATACAACATATTTCACAACTTTAGTTGTATGGACTGTTGGTTGAGAAAACTTTCCATTTCATTAGAGAATTCAACTCTGCCTTATTCGCATCTTTTCGCTTTTGGCCAATTATTTCTCATAGGCAGATCTTAAATTTTGATTCTCATCATTTAATCATTTCAAGCACTACATTATATACAAAAGTAGAGAGACGTCGATTTTTATTTCGATTCTATACATATCTTAGACATGATACAACTTATCGAGATCTCTTTATTTTCAGGTACCTGAGGTTCTTCTTGAACCATCATGTCTACTGTCCCTTCAGGAGATCTTATTACTATAACCTCGACTTGACCATCTTAATTACTTGCTCCAATTTTCGAGGAATTTTATTATTGGAATCAACTAGTCTACCACGCTTTAGGCGTGCAATAGACTCATTACAAATTATGTGGTTGTCCTCTTGGGACACAAATATGACTGGAGCATAATTATGTGACTTACTTAGTCACTCTATTTAGGTCAATGAAGTTGTCTGGTAATTTGTTTTTTAGTATTGGTAAATGAATTACCCTTTCAACTTCTGGTTCACCATTTATAGTATGAGGATCAAGATGACATGATAATTCATTCCAATTTTCACTTTCTAGCTGCTTGTTATCCCCCCTAATGTTAGGAACATTCATTCACTAAAGTGAAAACCAATGAGCCGTAAGCAAATCTCTCACCAATGGCTTAAGTATTTAATCATAGACAATTATTTTTTTTACCCAACTTATACTCTCAACCCTTTTAGAGGTCCAAACATTGTGCTAGTGGTGGATCAATATTATATATACCGCAGAACCAAAATCTTAGAAGGGACATATTTGGTTTCTGACCAAAAACCAACTTTAACAGGGGAAGTATGGGGACATATTGGCTAGATGTGAATTAATGTTGTACATGTAAAATCACATGTACCCAAATACAAATATGAACTATTGCTCTTATGATCATTGGCTTTGCAATCAATTGTGAACGTTTACTGATCGTCTCAACAAAGCAATTCTTGTATAAACATAAGCTATATGAAGTTCAACATTTATTCC
Source organism: Helianthus annuus (assembly GCF_002127325.2). Classification (NCBI taxonomy): domain Eukaryota; kingdom Viridiplantae; phylum Streptophyta; class Magnoliopsida; order Asterales; family Asteraceae; genus Helianthus; species Helianthus annuus. The sequence goes on along the minus strand of NC_035444.2, from coordinate 52,431,222 downwards.
AATAATCATTAATAACTTGGGAATTGAATTCATCGTTATTACCAAAAACAAATATACCAATCTGGATTAATATGCTTGCTATCACATTAGCTAAGCCACAATCATACAAACTTCAGGTTGTGAATTTGATAACTGAAGAAACAGTGATCTAATTTGACCGGAGTAAATCAGATCGAGGGTTTTGTCTCTGCATAAAAGGGTTAATCCCCTCGTCGACTCGGTGGTTAGCTAGCTTCCTTCTCCAGTGATCACTGCAAAACAAAAAGCCGTTAGACTCGCCATGGGGAGAATGGGGGTTCTCTCCGTGACCACGATGAAGTAGAAAGTGAGAGTAAGTGAAAGTAACCGATATTTGCAGCCAAAGTGCAGCCAAAGTGATGTATCAGATTCTGCGGCATGCTTAAAGTGTCTAATGTAACCGATATTTGCAGCCAAAGTGAAGCCAATACTGCATCAGATATTTGCAGCCAAAGTGCAGCGTAAAATGCAGCAAAAGTGCAGCGAAAATGCAGCAAAAAGTGCAGCCAAAGTGCAGCGAAAAGTGCACCAAAAGTGCAGCGAAAAGTGCAGCGAAAGTGCAGCGAAAAGTGCAGCAAAAGTGCGGCGAAAATGCAGCGAAAAGTGCAGCGAAAGTGCAGCGAAAGTGCAGCCAAAAGTGCAGCCAAAAGTGCAGCGAAAGTGCAGCGAAAGTGCAGCGAAAAGTGCAGCGAAAAGTGCAGCGAAAGTGCAGCGAAAGTGCAGCGAAAAGTGCAGTGAAAGTGCAGCGAAAAGTGCAGCGAAATTGGTTAAAAATTGGTAATCAGTCTGTATGTATAAATGAAGTCTGGGAAGATAAATGGTTGAAAATGACGTTTTTGCCCTCTCACATGAGTGGCACATGGCAGAGGTTATGTTTTAAAGGACATGGAGTGTGCTTAATTTAGTCGTAAAGGACATGGAGTGTGCATTTTAAAGACAAAGGACAGAGGATGAAATTTGATAGATAACTAAAGGACAATTTGTGTAATTTTGTCTAAATTTTAATACAAACATACTACCATTAGAGTAGAAAGGATACATAAACTTTAGTTGTTCACCAAAGAATTAAATAAATACAAATCAACTAATTACCTAAATATTTGTGATTACACCTCCAACATTTGTGATAATATTATATTACATAATTTGTATTGATAAAAAAATAATAAATATTAAATAATTGAGAAATTGGTCTGTAATAATCTCACCTAGACTTTATTGACCATTAATAATCCCACCTCAGAATATTCCCCCCACCAGTACAACTTTTCACCTATTTTTTCCTATAATGGTCCCCCGTTAAAAAATCTTAACGGAGTTAAGCTTTTTTTCCAAATTACAAAAAGATTTTTTAGGGCTTTTGATTAGAACGACGATACGAGTCCATTGATGTAAAACTTACCTCGAAACGGTGCTCCAAACGATGAAAACGACGCTTCAATTCGGGTGTTTAAATTTCCAGTTAACCAAAATCAAGTCATTTGGAGCACCATTTCGAAGTAAGTTTTACATCAATGGACTCGTATCATCGTTCTAATCAAAATCCCTAAAAAATCTTTTTACAATTTGGAAAAAAGCTTAACTCCGTTAAGTTTTCTTAACGAGGGACCATTGTAGGAAAAAATAGATGAAAGGTGGGACTAATGGGGGGAGTATTCTAAGGTGGGATTATTAATGGCCAATAAGGTCTAGGTGTGATTATTACAGGTCAATTCCCCTAAATAATTTATATTGATGAAAATATGTAATAATATTCTTTTAATTTATTATGCAATAATATCTCATTAGATTTATGTGTTCAACTAGATCCATTCAAAACATCTTTATGGTAGGCAAAGATTAGAAGACGACAACAACAACAATAATAATGTATCTTATTTGATTAAACAGTTTGTATACACATAAGAACTTACAATATTTTAGATTACAAAATGTAAGATCCTTTTAATTTGTCAAACTTTATTGAAATTTGTTTCTTGAACGATAATCGCTTTTATAGCTAGTGGCATCAAAATATGACCCTTTTTGTTATAACTAAATTTTCCCATTCCAAATCATGCCATGATTCTAACAATTATCTTCCTAAATATTACCTCATAAATCAAGTTTCATAATTTAACAAGACTAGGATTTAGTTACCTTTTTGTAGAATTGAAGCACATCACCTTGGCCACAGGTTCCCAATGATCACCAGATTTTGAAAAACTCCTATTCGCAAAGGATGAACTTGTTGAAAAAAATGGTTTCTGAAAAGGGTACTTTTGTGCTGATAACGTATTGTAAAACTAGCTTAATAGCAACCAATAGAAGAGAAAGAAAAGAATAATAGAGGGGAAAAGATTTGATATTTCAGTGATTGAGGTATATTTACAATGAGATACAATATGAATATATATAGGAGTACAAAACTTGGAAAGAAAGCTAATCTATTTTTGGCGTTGATAACCAAAATAATAATATATGTTTATAACAGTTAACAGTTAATTCATCTATTCATGGACGAAATTTATATATATATATATATATATATATATATATATATATATATATATATATAGGCTAATTATAAGGAGAAAACCCACTCCAGTTGACTAAACCCTGAAAACTCAAACATGTGGCTAGGATTGATCCACGTATGAATTTAGATTAAGAGTAGGCAAGGGCATAACCGTCTTTTTCCTTCTTTACCTTTTGAGATTTGTGTGACCCCTTTTGATGTGTAAGTCTGCACACACGCAGACCTTTCAACATTTCTTCTTCTTGTCAAGCTTTTCATTAATTACATTGGTATAATCTCTCTCCTCTTACACATATCTTCTCTCACATATCATTTATTCCAACCAGAAATTAGAGAGAATCTGATCTAAACTTTGGTGATGAAGAACCAGATCTCGAACAGAGGCTGAAGGTTTGAGTTCGAACCAGGCAAAGATCTAGTGAAATTACACACTTTTTTACGTTTTTAAGGAGGCTGAAGGGTTTTGTCGAAATTTTTGTTCAAGAAGAAGGTGAATATGTATGTTTTTAAGCTTTGTTTGCAAATCTGCAATTTTTTTACTCTGCATTTTTGTTGTGTTTTGTGGATCTATAACTTTTTTATTTTTTGTTCAAGAAGATGAAGGTTTTTAAGTTCTTGTTTTCTATATCTCTTGCTTTTTATTATTGATTTTATCAATTTTTTGTGTAAAATTTGTTGCAGATTCCTAAACAAATCGAAACAATTTGTTTTAAGTTCTTGTTTATTGAATTAAATCGAAGTTACTTTGCTTGTTTATTGTTATTAATTGTAGTTTTTTCTTGATACAATCATGAAGCAAAGTGAGTTTTGTATAATAAAGATAGAGTAAATTTTGTTAGATGAAACAAATGTGCTAGTTTACAAATGTGCTTGTTTATTGTGTTATTAATTGTAGATTTCTGCTATTTGTGACCAGGGTTTTCTTGTTCATATTTTTGTTTTGCGGTTGATTTGTGAAGTGTTTCGTGTTCAGTCCATAGATGTAAAATTGGGGATGTATGTTGTGCTGTTGTACGTTTGCTAGTTTTGTTTTGGAAGAGATTTTAGCTACTGAGTTTACATGCACACCAGGTGTTTGTTTTAATACCTCAATGAAAGATGCCCCTTTTTGTTTCAATTTTCGAAACAACTTTGTTTTCAGTGTTTAACTATGTAGTGTTTTGGAGCAGATCTCAGATTGTTCATTTGTTTAGAACATCAGATGATGGCCTTTGGTATTTTGTTCTACATATCTAAATCATATATTGAAATTGAACACTTGGTAAAATGATTGAACAGACCAAAGTAACCCCGTTGGTTTCACAATGTTTTGTTATCTACTTTTAGAATAGGTTGGTTTGAGGTTGTTAATTTGTTTAGAACATCAGATGAATCCTATATTATTACTTTTAGTGCTATTGACTTTTTAAAGTTGTTTTGTTTATTTTTCAGTTTACAGATTGGGAGGAATGGGAATTGAGAAAATATTAAAGGCTCGAATCAAGTCAAGCCACAGGTAGAGGTTGACTTCAAATTGGCAACCAAAGAGCATGAAGACTCAATTTCAGAAGAGGCTCGGATTACAGAGGTTGGTTCTTCATTTTCATGTATTCAAGCTTAAATAAATTTGATTATAGCAGTTAAATGTGTCCTCAACAGATTATAGAGGTTGACCTACACACGTTTATAGTTCATTCTTTTTTTTTTTAACTAAATTGCTGCATTAGTTATGGTTACAAATTTTTTTAATGTTTGTAGTTTGTTATTATTAGTTTTTTTATTGGTAGAGGAGGAAAAAAACAGATGATGTGTTGGTTAGTTTGGTTAAAAATGTGGTAAACTTGTATTAACAATCCCATTTTTATTTTTTGTTTTTATGAAACAAGCTTTTATATTTTGTAGAAGGTAAAAACATGTGTGGTTACACTTGTATTAAGTTTTTATATATTTTGGAAGAGAAAAACATTCGAGATTACATTTTTAGAACACATAAAAAAATGCACCAGCATCTACACTTTTTGGTGACATCAAAAAATGTATCACCATGTTTTGTTTGCATTGTAGCAAAACGTGTTAAACTTGTATTGACAATACAGTAAAATGCATCAGTTTGTTAGGTTTCATGTTAGATACATCATTCCAACTATAGGCTTCTAACTATCTCCAACTATATTCAAATATATGATTTTCTTATCTCTATTTTTTCTTTACAATTCATCTACCTCTCAAAAAAGATGAAAAGGTGTTCATGTGGGAGGATTGCTACCATCCGGACATCATGGACAGATGACAACCCAGGAAGAAGGTTCTATTCATGTCTGTTTAAGGTAAAAATTTCGAACCCTGTTTTAATAAGTAAATGTATGTTCTAATCGTATTTTATCCCCATTATTTTAATGTAGCCCAGCAACTACCCTTTCATTGGTTGGATCGACCCACTGATGTGCCTACGGTCAATAAGGATCATACCAGGTCTTTTGAGGAAAATCAACAACCTGCAAGCTAAACTGTTTGTCCGTGAGCAAGAAATTCGGAAGAAGAAGAGGGTTATATGGTTACTGATATTAGCGTTAGTGATTGGCAGCTTACTTGTTAGCATTGTTTGTTGTGATTAAGAAATAGGTGGTACTTAGTTGGATTATCCTTGTTAGTATGTTAATGACATTTGTAGTATGTACTTGTTGATGTTTGGTTGAATCTGGGAATTTTCTATGTTGTAGATTTTTTGGTTTTGTTTTTACCATGTTACATTTCTTTTTCCCTCAGATTTATGTAGACTTTTGCTGTGTTGAATCTGAAAATTTTATATGTTATGGATTTTTTGGTTATGTTTTTACCATGTTACAATTTTTTTTGCCTCAGATTTTTGTACATTTTTGCTGTATCCGTGTTACATTTTTTTTTTCACTGAGATTTTTGTACATTTTTGCTCTATGTGTGTTTGATATGTGCTTTTGTTGAAGGTTGCTTAAATATCTTTTTTTTTTCACGACAACGTTGTATGTTTTTTTAGATTTGATCACGTGACTCTTTTTTATTTATTATTTTTTCCTAAAGTGTGTAACTTGTGTAAGCTTTTTTTTTAAGATATCAACTTTGTTTTAGTTTTTCGTTATGTTAGAAGTCAGTATTTGTTTAAATCATATAATAACGACAGGATTTTTTTGAATAACATAGATTGGAAAAACATAGATTTAACACAATAGTTGAGTACATAATAACTTTAACACTAGATATGGTAAACAACATAGGATAAGGAAAGTAGCCCCTATATTGCATGAGAGAGGGAAAATTAGGACACATTTTTTTTCACACACATACTAGTAACTTCACGTAAACACCACTTTTTAGTCAAGAAACGATCTTGGAGTGCCAAATTCAATTTCAGTGCTGAGTGGTTCTTGGCTAAGCTCACTCTCCCACGGGTTGTGGTTGGCCCACGAGACAAGAGTGTTTGGAGAGTAACAAGAGTAATCATCATCTATAGGATCATCTTCGGGATCATCGGTAGTCTTTGGATCAACTGACGGAGGGTTCTCTTAGGTGGCATTGACTGGTTTAGCTTGGTCAGCGAGCACCACAGATGAAGAGTTTTTGACAGGGGTAACTTGTGTAGTGAAGTAAAATGATCCCCAGTCAGCATCAAAAAGTGCCTCATCTAACCACATCGCTGAGTCGCTGTCCACTGAAATTAAGACACCAACTTTCAGATATGGTTTACATAATTTATAAACAAGGAAACAAGTTGTGTGTACATACCTATTAATTTCCTTTTCACACTTTTCTTTGCTTTGCTGTCCACTGAAAAAATAACCAAATAAAAAACTTATATAGTCTATTTTTCTCAATCAAAATTAACACACGAATCAGACCCCCCCCCCCCACCGCAATTGATCATGTTTTCATCCCCAAAACCCCTAATGCTACCCTGTCATTAACAAAAAGCCAGATGTATGAAGAAACCGAGCACTTTAAAAACTGTTTAAAAGTTTATAGTCTCTATTTTCACACATCCCAAATCTGTATTTCTAAAAGAAAATTCATAATTATCTAAAATTATCAACTTTCTTTTTAACAAGTGAGATTATTTGAAACAAACAAAAAACCCTAATGGCAGCTGCCATTAAGAAAACCCAAATGGGTATAAAGGAATTGAGCATTTTGAAAAGTCTTAAAAAACCCTATAATCTCAATTTTAAAACTCCCTAATCCTGTATAGCTAAAACAAAGTTGATAATTTTAGTCATTAAAGAAGCGACGCACCTGAAATCCCGTCGTTTTTAGCTTGATTATTTCCGGCGGTGACCGTTGAAATTCTCCGGTGATTGTTGAATATCTCTGGCGATCTTTGATATTCTACGGCGATTATGAAGATCTTAAGCGATTTTTGGCAGGTGATTGTGGGTATAGTTGAACATCTTCGTTGATTTGGGTATAGATCAAGAATGTTTGATGAAGATTTTTGGAAGAGAGAGAATTTGGTTTGATGTTTTGAAGTTTTGAAATGAGAGGTCTGTGCATATGCAGACTTTTTTCTTTCTTGTAAGAGATGAAAATATGTTTCCCATATTACCCTTAATGTACAATCAATGTATTAAAAAATAATGAAAATTGTAACTAAAGAAAGACATGACCCAAACTTAATCTCACCCATTTATTTAGTTTGATCAATGGTGATTAATGGGTTTTCAGGGTTTATTCAACTCAACCGGGTTTTCAATTTATCCTTGCCCTATATATATATATATATATATATATATATATTTAATTTTTTTAATAATATCATTACTTTTTTCTTCTTAATACTAATGATTTATATGTTTAATTAACCTTCAAAATATTTTTTAGAGTATCGTTATAGTTGTTGGGTTAAAAAAATTAGAAAAGTTAAATAAATTAATAGATTCACTAAAATACCCCTCATTTAACATTAGTTTTTAACAGGGGTAGAAAAGTGGATGGACCTGCAACGATTTTAAAACCTCAGTGGTCCGGTTAAAGAAAAAAATGGATGGATCTAGACATCTATTAATTGTATCTAAATCGCATGGACGATTTTCACATTAATCTATATTAAAAATAATAGATATTTTTAGTTTTGCACTAAAAAGTTTTATACGTTCTTTTTCTTGAAAATGAATTGTGACAAGATTGACGGGAAGTATCATCCACAATGTGTTATCATAAAATCCCTCAAAAATAAAAAAGGAAATGCTTGAAAGGTGACATTTACCCAAAAGCGTGTGATATTCCGATTCTTTCAATCATACAATCAATTGTTATCGTACCTTTTGTTGTATCATACAATCAATTGTTATCGAACCTTTTGTTGTATAGTTATTGGATCAATAACTTTTATGAAAACCTAAATTTTCCTAAAATAGATGTTCATTTTGTGGAATTTAGGCATGCTTAAGAGAATATTAAATTATATAAGTGTAAGTTCTTATTTTAAAGTCAAGTGAATGTATTTTGCAATCTAATTATCATCCCCTCGGTTACAAAGTATTCATAAATTAAAAATACGGTGCTTGAGTTAAACTAGCATTATGAATTTTGCCAATTTTATTTATATGCTTTTAGGACATACTTGTTAGTTTAAGTTACGAATTTTATAACTTTTTTACTAGCTAACTCTTATGCCCTTTAATCCTATTTCTAAATTTGCATATTCGTATCGCTAGGTTACAACTCTTTGGTGCTAAAGTTATCATACTTCATGATTACTAGGATGGTATATTTTTAATCAATTTAGAAACTCATCACAAAAATAAGGGTTATTATATTTTATCACTCTTAACTATTGGCTATTGGCCGTTGTCACCCCCAACTATCACTTTGACGCCCATTACCCCCAGCTTAACACTTAGTGTGTTCTGTCACCACGTCGTTAACTGATCACTAACTTTTGCTCCTGTTACTACACTTTTTGGGGTGTCATAAGGATCTTGGGAAGATTTTAGGGATCTTAGGACACCCCCAAAAGTATAGTAATATGATCAAAGTTAGTGATTTGGTGACAGAACACACTAAGTGTTAAGTTGAGGGTGGCGGACGTCAAAGTGATAGTTGGGGGTGGCAGCGGCCAATGACCAATAGTTAAGGTTGATAAAATCCAATAACCCCAAAAATAAAAACCCAACGCTAGCAACGTACTTATTCAAGAACCTAACCCAGTTATTGTTAAAATACTTATATATTTCCAGTATAAATGTGCTTGTTTTACTTATCTCATTCTTTTTCCTTGTTTCTTTGTTTTGTGAGGTTTAGGCTGCTTGGTCTCTTCAACTTGGGCTCTCCTCCTGCCTTACTGCTGGGCTTCCTTCTTGGGCTTATAGCCGTTTTATACAGCTGGATGTTAGCTGGTGCTTAGGGTTTCTAGCCCATATAATGGGCAGAAGGTTCTCGTTCAAGGCATACGAGCTCCTCACTTTCTCTTGTCTTCACTTTTGTACGCTGCTCTTGTTCCCTATCCTCACAAGTACATTCGTGAGTCTAGGGCTTATCTACACTTGTACAGATCATCCGATTGGAGATCTTATTTGTTCCTTGTTCAGTTGTTAATCTGTGATGACAGATTTGTTCAATCATTGTATTTGGTGCTAAGATTACATAATAAAACTGCTTGATTCTTGAGTTCTGACATGGTATCAGAGCTCCGAGGTTGAATCGGTGCTCTGGTGTTCTTCCGCTGCTTCTCTTGAAGGTCTGATTCTCTGTGAATCAACCTAGGGTTTCCGGTAACTTGAAGTCCTGGTAGTCTGTGTGTCTGCCGGCTTCAAACCACGGTGTTCCCGTTCTCTTCCGGCTGCTGTGTTTGAAACCCTAATTTCTAGGGTTTAGTGTTTTGGTTCTGGTGCTCTGTTGCTAGTGTCGGCGCTGCTCGTGTGGAATTGAAGCCCTAATTTTTGGGGTTCTGCTCTGTTCCTTGAAGAAGGCCCTCGTTAGTCCCTCTTTGGGCAAACTAACAGGATCTGTATTGGTTTTCTGATCAAACGCTTGTAACCCTAAGTGAAGGTTACAAGCCTTGGTCCGCTAGATTTCTTCGCACCCGCTGTGAGATTGTTCCTTCCTTTATCTCTTTAATTTTTTGTCTTGCATCACTGTGTCTTGAGTCTAGGCATCCTTGATACCGGGTTTTAGGCAAGACCGGTTTGATTATTGGGACACAGAGAGGGTTCACTCTGTTGCATTGTGTCTGGTCTGTTGAGTTGTGGCTCCCTGGTCATTGTCTGCGGAGGCACCTTGAGTGATGAACCTCTGATCTAACCTCTGTCCAGGCTTCGCCGTGTCTGTTTGGTCCGTTGATTGTTTCTTGTTTGGTGTTTTTTGATTGCTTACCTGTGTGATACGTTCTGTTGTCTGCTTTTCTGTTTATTATCTGTTCTGCTCTGTATTTCCTTATCTTGCCATCATGCCTGATAAAACTGAAACTGCTGTGACTTTGGTTAGTAAACTTGATGCCAGTGATCCCTTATACCTCCATGCAAGTGATTCGAGTGGTCTTACTATTGTGAATATAAAATTGAAAGGAACTGAAAACTACGTGGTATGGTCAAATGCTATGAAACTTGCCCTAATGGCAAAAAATAAAATAGGTTTCATTGATGGAACATGTGCTAGGTCAAAACTGATGATGTTCTTGCTAGTCAATGGGATCGTTGCAACTCTATTGTGTTAACATGGATTCTAAATTCTGTTTCTGATGAATTGTATGTTGGTCAAGTGTACTCAAAGCTTGCTTCTGAAGTCTGGGATGATTTAAAAGATACTTATGATAAAGTAGATGGTTCTGTTGTTTTTGGCTTGTATCAAAAAATCAATTCTGTTAGTCAGAATGGGGCTACTGTTTCTGAATATTATCATAATATTAACACTATGTGGAAACAATTTGATGCCATGCTTCAATTACCCTCATGCACTTGTAATGCATCTACAAAATTTAATGAATTCAATCAGCTAATCAAACTTATGCAATTCTTAATGGGACTAGATGACATTTATCAACCTGTTAGAACCAATCTGTTAACAAGGGACCCTTTACCAACTATCAAGACTGCTTTTTCAATCATCTCTAGAGAAGAATCTCATAGAGGATCAAACAATTCGTCTAAAATTCCTAATGTTGGTTTTGCTACTAAATCTAATAATTTCAATGATAACAAGAAAAAATTCAATAAAGGTCCCAACCCAAATCTTAAATGCTCTCATTGCAACAAGATTGGACATATGGTTGATAAATGTTTAGAACTACACGGTTATCCCTCAAACTATAGATCAAAACCTACACAAGGGAATTCTCAATGGGCTAGGTCTAACAATGCTACTAGTAGTGGTACTGGTTCTTCTATGAATAATACTACTAATGATAATACTAGCTCTTTGAACTCCTTAACTGCTGATCAATTTTCTAAATTGCTAGGTATGCTTAATGAGAATAAGACAGAGGACACTAATAAGTCCAATGTAGGAGGTAAATGCTTCAATTCTTTCTCTGAATACAAAAATATTTTCTGTTTCAACTCAAAACTGTTTTCTTCACAACATCAAAACTGGATTATTGATTCTGGTGCAAACCAACATATGGTTATGTCCAGCAAAAATATGTTTAATCTTGTTGATGTCTCTGAATATAATATTACTGTTAAGCATCCAAATGGCACTGATGCTAAAGTCACTCAAATTGGATGTTTTAAACTTTCGGACTATATGATTCTAAAAGTTGTGTTTGTTGTTCCTGAATACTGTGTTAATCTTATTTCTGTATATAAACTAGCTAAAGATAATAAGCTTAAGGTTGTGTTTGATGAAAACTCTTGCTATATTCAGGATTCTTGCTTAAAGAAAACCTGGTGACTGGTAGACAAACTGAGGGTTTATATTTCTGTGGTAACTCTCTGAGTTCTAGTTTTTCTTGTCTAAGTATGGCTGAAAAAGCAAAGCTCTGGCACTCCAGAATGGGTCATCCAGCTGAACAAGTGTTAAATGTTCTTCAGCTTAAATCTGATTCTTCTTCTAACCCATGTGATATATGTCACAAGGCTAAACAGCATAGGTCACCCTTCCCACTCAGTGACCATCAATCAACTAAGGTTGGAGACCTCATTCACTTAGATGTTTGGGGTCCCTACAAGGTCACTAGTGTGGAAGGATACAAATACTTTCTTACTATTGTGGATGATTTCACCAGTTCCGTCTGGGTTTATCTGATGAATCTAAATCTGGAGTTCTTGAAAATGTAGAAAATTTTTACAATCTTGTTAAAACTCAATTTGAAGTCAACATAAACATGTTTAGGAGTGATAATGGATCCGAGTTCACCAATTCTCAAATGACTGCCTTTGTTAAACTAAAAGGTATTATTCATCAAACTTCATGCACTTATACTCCACAACAAAATGGTATTGTGGAAAGAAAACATAGACACCTGTTGAATATTGCTAGAGCTTTGCTATTTCAATCCAATGTTCCTCTTAGGTTCTGGTCTGAATGTGTGCTTACAGCTTCTTACTTAATTAACAGGCTTCCTTCTTCTGTGTTACATGGCTGTTCTCCTTATGAAAAATTGTTTGGTTTCAAACCTTCTCTTGATCACTTGAAAATTTTCGGTTGTCTTTGCTATTTTACTATTTTAAATAATCCTGATAAACTTGAAGAAAGAGCTGAAAAATGTGCTTTTATGGGATACTCCAACCTTAAAAAGGGATATAAGGTTTGGAGTCTAGAACAGAAAAAATTCATCTTCTCCAGAGATGTTAGTTTCCATGAAACCACATTTCCTTTTAAAAACGAATCATATTCTGTTCTAGAAAGTCCAAATAACTTAAATCAATTAAACTTTTTTTTGACAACTTTGAATTTTCAAGTGACTTAAATCCCAATGATGAAGAGAAGGTCTCCTCTGACTCAACTACCTTGACACAGCAACACAGTGATACGGTTGAAACACCTGAGGATAGTAATACTCAGCAATCACCAGGGACTGATGATTCATCTGAGAGTAATGAGTCCTTGAGGAATGAAACTGGTCCTGTGAGGGCTGAGTCTAGTAGTGTTAATGACGAGTCAAACCTTCCTGAGGGTTCCATTCCCACTAGAAGATCCTCTAGATCCTCAACTGCCCCTAAAAGATTTGAGGATTTTGTTGTTAGAAATGCTAGATATAGCTATGATAAGTATGTCAATTACTCTAACTTGCCTAGTGATAATATCTGTCTTGCTGCTAATATTAATAAAATAATTGAGCCCATCACCTATAAAGATGCTATTAAAGATAAAAGGTGGATTGATGCTATGAATGATGAACTGTCTACCCTTTATAAAAACAACACTTGGGATATTGTTGATCTTCCTAAAAATAAAAAATCCATTGGATGCAAGTGGGTTTTCAAAGTTAAATACAAATCTACGGGTGAAGTTGATAGGTTTAAAGCTAGGCTTGTTGCTAAAGGTTTCAAACAACGTGAGGGAATTGACTTTGAAGAAACCTTCTCTCCTGTTGTTAAGATGGTTACTGTTAGGTGTGTCATTAGTCTCTCGGTTCAAAATAGTTGGCCTTTATATCAACTTGACGTAAATAATGCTTTCCTCTATGGTAATCTTAAGGAAGAAGTCTACATGACTCTACCTGATGGTTTGAATATTGACAGTAAAAATCAAGTTTGCAAATTGAATAAGTCCCTATATGGTCTCAAACAAGCTCCACGCATGTGGAATGAAAAACTTGTTCAAGTCTTAGTAAAAATTGGTTTTGTTCAATCCAAATATGATCACTCAATGTTCATCAAAGCTGAAAACTCAACCTTTGTTGTTCTCTTGGTGTATGTGGATGACATCGTGTTAACCGGGAACAATGAGGGTGAGATAAAAAGAATAAAGCACCTTTTGAAAAATGAATTCTTAATTAAGGACCTTGGGTTACTTAAATTCTTTCTTGGTATTGAAGTGATTAAGTTTAAATGAAGGTGTGTGTCTATCCCAACGAAAGTACTGTATGGACCTTTTAAATGAATATGGGATGAGTGGAAGTAAGCCTTCTAGTTGTCCCATAGAACAAAATCATGTCTTAACAAACCTAACTATAAAAGAGTCACAGGCTGTTGACATAACTCAATACCAAAAACTGATTGGGAAACTCATTTACTTGTCACACACCAGACCTGATATTGCTTATTCCGTTCATTACTTATCTCAGTTTATGCATAAGCCAACTGAGGCTCACACTCAAATCGCCTTCAAAGTGTTACGATATCTTAAGAGTGCTCCTTGCATGGGGATTCTGTTTAAAAAAGGCGATACCTTCCAGTTAACTGCCTTTGCAGACTCGGACTGGGCTAAATGTGTGGACAGCCGTAGGTCTGTCACTGGTTTTTGTATATTTCTTGGTGGATCCTTGATATCATGGAAAAACAAAAAACAAAGCGTTGTTTCAAGGTCTTCTGCCGAGGCAGAATACAGGTCCATGTGCAGTGCCACATGCGAAGTACTGTGGCTGCTAAATGTTTTAAGGGAACTACAGGTTGATGTGGATATTCCAGTAATATTGAAATGTGATAACACTGCAGCCTTGTCTATTGCTGCCAATCCGGTTTTTCACGACCGAACCAAGCATTTCGAAGTTGACTTGTTCTTTCTAAGGGAGAAAATTGCTTCAGGCTTGATCAAAACTCATGGGGTTAAAACCGAACATCAGCTTGCTGATATATTCACCAAAGGCTTGCTACCAAAGGCCCACACTGAGATGTGTAAGTCATTAGGTCTTTCTAATTTGTTTGCACATTTAAACTGAGGGGGATGTTAAAATACTTATATATTTCCAGTATAAATGTGCTTGTTTTACTTATCTCATTCTTTCTCCTTGTTTCATTGTTTTGTGAGGTTTGGGCTGCTTGGTCTCTTCAACTTGGGCTCTCCTCCTGCCTTACTGCTGGGCTTCCTTCTTGGGCTTATAGCCGTTTTATATAGCTGGATGTTAGCTGGTGCTTAGGGTTTCTAGCCCATATAATGGGCAGAAGGTTCTCGTTCAAGACATACGAGCTCCTCACTTTCTCTTGTCTTCACTTTTGTACGCTGCTCTTGTTCCCTATCTTCACAAGTACACTCGTGAGTCTAGGGCTTATCTACACTTGTACAGATCATCCGATTGGAGATCTTATTTGTTCCTTGTTCAGTTGTTAATCTGTGATGACAGATTTGTTCAATCACTGTATTTGGTGCTAAGATTACATAATAAAACTGCTTGATTCTTGAGTTCTGACAGTTATCCTACCACCTCAAATAACACTGCTATTGAGATATATTGAACCCATTACTTGGATTATGTTGTGGTTACAAAACGACACTATGTGGACCACACGAAAACCTGTTAAGCTTATAAGTCTATACGCGTTATTATTGAATTCATGCAGAGGAGGGTGTAGGTTGGCTAAACGGATCTGGTGTATACAATGTCAGTTGATTCCGCTTGGAATCATATGGCTTGTACGCTTACTAGCTTCCACGTTTCATCCCTTAAAAACCATAGCATGTATGAGGTTTTTTATTTCTTTTGGACTTGAATTTTAGAATTTTGGTTTTAGGTTAAATCACAAAGAATATGAAGATTTTGGGGGTGTGAGTTTGATTTACAAAAGAACAAGAGTGTATTATGTGGATGGTCATGTGGTAAATTAAACTTTCAATTTTGATATACGTGTATTATTTCAATTTTCACTAAACCGTCTTTTCTTTACCACTTGTTGGTGATCAATTGGATTAGAATTGAAGTTTGTAGCTTTGGTGGGATTGGTCACTCATTCACAATCGAAGGTTCAAAAATGCTTTGATTTTTTCACTTGAAGAGGGTGTTTAGGTCAGCTCATTTTGAAAGAATTTATAACTTATTTACTTATAAAAGTTAATAGGTTGTTTTTATAGTGTTTGGGTTAGCTTGTTTAAGTTATTTTTATGTGTTGAGAAGTTAAAAATGATAAGTTAGTATTTATAACTTATTAACTTATGACTTACCCAATTGTCTCTAAACTCTGATGACCCCGTCTTTGTGTCGGTTATTCAATTTCTATCTCTATAATGCAATTTGGCAACCTCACCTTACCAAACTCTCATCCGTAGAACATCAAAAGTTCGTAACCGAATTATGAAGAGCTTTGAGAAATTGTGAGAACCGAAATATGAAGAGCTTTAAAAAGTTGTATTAATGATATACATTAAATAAATTTAGTAGTCGGCTTCGTTTGAAAAGAAAAACTAAAACATAGGCAAATAAGAGTTCGAGGCTGTTTGTTTAGCTCTTAATGGTTCAAACCTCTTACTGGATCAACACTTAATGATTCAGACTGTTTGTTTCACAAGCAGATGTCTGAATGATAAAGACATTTGCCTTTGAATGGTTAAGCATTATACTGAGTCTGAATGGTTAAGACCTCTTATCTGAATTGGTCAGACATTTGCCTTTGAACGGTTAAGCATTATACTGGCTCTTAATAGTTTAGACCTCTTACTGGTTCAGCACTTAATGGTTCGGACCTCGTACTGGTTCAGCACTTATCTATTCAGAAGTTGCCAAACAGCCCATCCGTCAAGTGCCGGTTACATTAGACGAAATCTTGCAAACATACAGTGGCGTACCCAGGAATTTTTTTCATGGGGGTGTAAAATATTTTTAAAGATTTTAGGCCCCTAGGTATATAAAAAAATTCAGTTCATATCGGATCGTATCGGGTCGGGTCATGTAAAACAAAAGAATATCAAGCTAAAATTTATATAATTATAAAAAACATGTCAAACGTCGTTACAAACATATTTAAAATGTCGCTCTAGGGTTTTCATTTTTTGAAATCTATCCAAAACATTTAGAGATACTTTTCTAAGCAAGTTTTTCTCTATATAACATATAAAACTAATTTTCAACACTAAAGACTTAAACAATCATCACCAAACTTCATAATTTTCAACTTTAAAATCAAAACCTAGTTTTAATTGTTGATTCCTTCTAACTAACCATTTAAACACACTAAACTTTAACTAAAACAACAAAATCAACCAACTAAAGTTAAAAAAAAACAACAAAACAACTAAAATTTCAAACTTTTTTTAACAATTGTATTTCTCCTAAAAATCCAAATAAAACAAGAAAACAAAGAAATAATCGAACCATACCCGAAAAGAGTGATGAGATACTGTTTTCGTGAGTTTGGTGACCGAAATTGCGGTGGGTTAGGTTATTATATTTTAGTTCAAATTAGATTATTAGATTGGGTTGAGCTTGAGTTATGGTGTATTTATTGGATTAAAGGTTAAGAGAAAGTTAATTGGGTTAAGTGAAAGTTAATTAGTTAAGTGGAAAGTTAATTAGGTTGTATTAAAAAAATCAATGTTTACGTAATTTTTTTACAAATTCATAAGATTTTTTTTTTTCGTAAGAGGGGCGGTCAAAATTTTCAAAGGGGTGTGGACAAAAATTTTCAAGGGGCGAGGTCATAATTTTAACAAGAATTTAGCACAAAATTTTATTTTTTCAAGGGGTGCGCCGCCCACCTTGAGATATAGGTGTGCAAACACATCTATAGTAATTTTCCCAAAATATAAAAATACGACAAAAATGGAGCTTTACTAACTTGTAAAATATATTTATTTAAGTTATAACTTATAAAATGTAAATATTAAAACAAAAATGTATATATTTATTTATTTAACTTATAAAATGTAAATATTAAAACAAAAATATAGCTAAAAAGATGAGTAAGCAGAATATAATAAAAAGTCTAGTCCTTAAAGAATTTCCAACAACTAGTCTACTACCCCGACATTCAAAAAAGTAAAATAGTTTAGTGGGCCTGGTAAAAGTGAAAATAACGAGATGGGCCCAGAGAATAATCCATTAAAATATACAAGGGGTACGAGGTTCTTATGGTCTGTATTTTGGGCGACGTGGTCACTCCTACACCTTTTATATCTTCATTAAACTAATCAAAAAATATTTTTGTTTCTTTCAACATTAAATACTGAAGCAACTTGCAAGATGCCTTTATTCTTTTGGCCCATTTCAGTAGAGGCCCAACCTAGAAGAGATCCAGCCCATACCAGAAGGTAAGAGCAAATGAGCAATTAGTTTAGATATCTAATGAAGGCGGAAGTTATTTAAAGTAAAAAACCATAAAAGTTGTATAATCATTTGAATGTAGTGTTACACATATATGCATAAATGTATTACTAATTGAAATAATTCGATCAGCCGGTTCCAATGCCGTTGGAATGAGCTTAATCAGAGTTCGTTTAACCTGGTTTTCTTACACTTCCTAGGTTAAGGACATTTTGTGCCGCATCGTTACCCTAAAATTAATTATCTATTAAACCACACTTGGTGAATATATGTTGTATGGATGCTAACATTCTTCAACCGGTCTTTCTAGCTTTCGGTACGGATAACCAAGTATTAGACTTAATTTTTAATCTGCCCCTCATGTGCAAAGAAAAAAAAATTATGCACAAGATTGTGTTTGAAAGTTAAGGAAAGACCCAAACATTGTTGTGGATTTTGTTAATTTAGACGAACTTGCAACATGCAATACTTATCGTTAGATAATTCATTAAGGTTTTATTATTTCTAATCGCTATATTTTTAAAAATATTTAAGAGAAGCTACAAGCATTTTGACGAAATTCTGAGATAATTTTTGAATGTGAATGCGTGTCAAGTTATGTACGTTTTTTTAGATTATTTGTTTAGCATACGTTTTTAATGTAAGTTTTTAAACACATTCTTATTTTCTTGATTCGTTAGCTTTTAAAAACAAATGTTCTTTTATTTTATTTATAATAACTACTTTTTATTTATATATACACGTTTACTTGTTAGCTTTTGAATAATTATTTTACGCTAATTTCTTACCTTTTTTAATTGAACTTATTCAGGAAAAACTATTTGGGCAGCCCATTTTGTTTCATATTATATAAAAAACCAAGGAAAATGAAAAAAAAAAAAACTTTTTTTTGGAACAACGAATATTTATCAACGAAAACGCATCTAGCAAGAAACTAGATGCGAAGAATTATATCGATGTACGTAAAACAGAAAAATCAAAGTTATGGAGCTTTTAGGAGCTTCTAGCTTTAAACTTTTAAGAAAAAACTCATACTCAATAAAAAGTCTTTTTGATTGAAGGAGCTTGAATTTTTTAGGTTAGGAGCTTAAAGCTTTTGATTGAACGCTCTTACTAGTAGCGTTTAGGAATAGTTACAAGCTTTTAGGGAAAAATGATTATTTTAACCTCTAAAAATAATGAGCTTTTTAATTTTACTATGATGGAAAAGTTTTCTATTTTTATCGCTTTCTAGTTAGAATTGATTGGTTGTACCTACCCAATAATCTAATATGAATGATTCACTCTATTTTCTTAATGCACAAGCTTTTTAATTTTTTAGTTATGTTCATTTTGGTCATTTTATACATTTTATTAAAAGCTCCAGCTACTCTGTCAAACATCAAATATATCTAAAAAGTTATAGCTACTAACTATCAGCTACTAGCTACCAGCCACCAGATACCAGCCACCAATCACCAGTTGCCAAACATAAAGTTAATGTAAAGAGAATCTTCCTAGTAGTTACACGATGTTGTGGAGATGTTGGACCATGAGGCCCAAGTCTTCTAATTCAAACTGAGCAAACAAGCATTTTGGCCCAATCCTAAAATCTTGACAAATAAGATTTTATTGAAAAAAAATGGGATATCAATTGAAGGAGTAGGGATGGCGAACAAAATCGACTTCAACTTCAACGGGAAAATCGAATCCAAAAATTTGGGAAGAGTAATGACTATGCGACCGGTATGAAATATGTACTTTTTTTGGGTAAAGGGTATGAAATATGTACTTGAAAATCCCAACGAGCATTTTGTAACAAACTAACGGGTATACCCATTAAATACCCAACATGTCATTAACCGATTGATGCCCGACATAATTGATTACGGGACTAGAACTAGCGATACATGCCACATTGAACATTGTCATCTTATGAAGTAGCACCCAAACAATACGCTCCGACACACACTCCAGCCAAGAGCGACCCACCACTAATAATCCAAAACTAAACCCTCCACCCACCAAATGATACAAAACTGAACAATCTCAATTTGATCGCAATCATGTAGTTGGTTTTCGCATAATCAATCCGACATGAATATATTTTTGGGTTGAATACGATTTATCTTTACCTATTCATAAAGTTTAGCTTAGTTAAATATAAATATAAAATATAAATATAAAGGGTATGGATCCTATACATTAATCCAGAAGTATGAGAAGTGTATTATAACACTATATAAACACCGTATAACATTATGTAACACCATATAACACTATATTAACACTATATAACAAAATATAACACTATACATCTATCATAGACATGCTATGAGACAAAATATAGTGTTATATTGTTATATAGTGTTATATAGTGTTACCCGGTGTTTATATGAGTATCTTGTTGATATAGCATGTCTGCTTGATGGCTATCTTACCCATGGTTGTAAAACAAGGTTTCCAAGGCCGAGTACTCCCCGAGTAGTCGCTACAAGGCAGGCTGCCGAGACGACTTTCTTTGACTCCGCCTATGTACTCGGAGTCGGTCAAACGCGGTCAACCTCGGCCAGAATTGGATCTAGTAGGTCAACTCGGGCCTAGTTTGACTTAAATAATAATATAACATAATTTCTATGCCTATCATATTAAAGAATGAATATAATTTTCACGTATTTTGTTATAAATATTAGTAAATTTGTGTTATTTGACATATATTTAATCTCCAAAAAGTAATTTCTTTATAATTTAACATGTCCGAGTACTCCCCGAGTACTCTCCGCCTAGACCGAGTACTCTCAACTCCCCGGTCGACCGACTAGGGAGCGCCTAGCGACTTTTGCAACCATGATCTTACCCCCTGCTTGAATAACTTCTATTCCCAGATAATATGCTAGCAATCCTATATAGCTCATTTCAAACTTGTTCTTCATCTGAGATTTGAAAACATCTATCTCCTTTCTTGATGTTCCAGTGACTATCAAATCATCAACATAGACTCCAACTATCAGTGTACAAGTCTCACTCGTCCTTGTATAGATTGCATTCTCTAAAGTGCACTTCTTGAAGTTAAGTGACTTTAGGGTTTGATCTAACTTCGTATTCCAAGCTCTTGGTGCTTGTCTCAATCCATACAGTGCTTTTGATAGTCTATAAACCTTTCCTTCATTTTTTGGCTTTACAAATCCTTCTGGTTGTGAGACATAGACCTCTTCCTTGAGATCTCCGTGTAAGAATGCAGACTTCACGTCTAAGTGATGTACTTCCCAACCTTGATATGCTGCTAAAGCCAACATTAGTCGAACTGTCTCTATACGTGCTACTGGTGCAAAGACTTCGTCAAAGTCTATTCCGTGTTGCTAAACATGTCCTTTTGCAACCAGCCTTGCTTTGTGTCTGACCACGTTTCCGTTTGCATCTTTCTTAGTCTTGAATACCCATTTTACCTATTGCCTTGTGATTTCTTGGCAACTCTGTCAACCTCCAAGTGTTATTTTTGTTTATCGAGTCTAACTCGGCCTTCATTGCTTCAATCCACTTTTTGTCACTAGACGCTTCCTTGTAATTCCTTGGTTCTTCTTCAGCAAGTAATAATTCTTGTGGATCTACTTGAATTTCCTCTGTCTCTTCGTATAGTTCTTTGAGACTTCTTAGTTTTACTGGAGTGTCACTAATTCTCTCCGTTGTACTTTCAGAGGTAGATGGACCTCTACTTGATAATCTGCTTGAACTTCCTGCTGAGTTCTGATTGTACGAATGTCCTGGCGGGGTTACATAGGAGTTTGGTTCTTCTGTCTGATCTACTCCTGAATCATCATGATGTGGCTCGCTACTACCAGGACTACTTGGTTCATTTTCTTCTAACTCTGGTGGGTTGTCATCTTCTTGAATGACAAAGTTTGTCCATTCGGGATTCCCTGAATCTACCGTTTCCATATAACTATTCCAGTTCTATGGTTGACCTTCCATGAACTTTACATCTCTACTAACACATATCTTGTTCTTCGCCGGATCATATAATCTGTATGCCTTTGATCCTTCTTCTATTCCAAGGTAAACCATAGGTGCACTTCTATCATCTAACTTCTTTTGTTGAAGTGGTAATACCTTTGCATATGCTGTGCAGCCAAAAACCTTTAAGTGTTCCAGATTCGGCTTTCTTCCTTTCAATGCTTCATACGGGGTCTTGTTTACCAAAACCTTCGTTGGAATCCGGTTTAATACATATAACGTATGTCTTATTGCTTCTCCCCAGAAATTTTGTGGCATGTTCATCGCCTTTAACATACTTCGAGTAGTTGACAACATCGTCCTGTTTCTTCTTTCCACTACTCCGTTTTGCTGTGGGGAATATGGTGCTGTAAGTTGTCTTGCTATGCCACTGTCTTTGCGATACTTGTTGAATTCAACCGACGTGAATTCTCCTCCTCTGTCCGTTCTTAGCATTTTTAAATTGGTTCGATTTTCTGTCTCCACCTTTTCTTTGAACAGCTTGAAAGTTTCGAATGCTTGATCCTTGGAAGTTAGTAGATATGCCCACATGTAGCGAGTACAGTCGTCTACAAGTAGAAATATATACTTCTTCCCAGCATGTGTTGGTGGGGATATAGGACCACACAAATCTCCATAGACTAAATCCAGAGGTCTCAAAGATCTGAATTTTGCCTGATTTGGAGATGGTGTCCTAATATGTTTTCCTAATAAGCATGCGTCACATACTTGATTGGCATGACTTAGTTGAGGAACTCCATGTACCAAGTTCTTTCGAGTCATTTCCTTAATAGCAACGAAGTGTAAATGGCCTAACCTTGCGTGCCATAACCATGCTAAATCTTCTGTGTTTGAGAGCAGGCATATTGGCCTTCCAATCTTCAACTTTACTTTATACAACCTGTTTCTCATTCTCCTGACTCGCATTAGTAACTTTCTATTTCTGTCGCGGACTGTTAGTAAGTCTCCATCCATTACTACTTTGCAAACAATTTCTGTGAGTTGTCCGAGGCTCAATATGTTGCTTTTCAGACTTGGAATGTAGTATACTTGAGAAACAATCTTTTGTTCTTGGTTCAGACATTCCAGCAGTATTGAACCTATGCCTTTAATTTCTACGTGCGACCCATCACCGAACCGAACTTGCCCTGTCACCTTTTCATCTAATTCTTTGAAGTGACTTCGCACTCCTGTCATGTGGTTGCTGGTCCCGTTGTCTAAATACCATAGACTTTCATCTTCTGTGGCGTAACTTGCTGGTTCTAAGCGTTCTTCGTTTAGTAGAACCCTTTTTTTAACAACGTTTTCTTCTTGTATTGCCATTAGCAATACGGGTGCTTCGTCTTCCTCGACGAGATTTGAATGTTCTTGTACAACATCTTTCTCAGGACAGTCTTTCTTGAAGTGTCCATACTTCTGACACTTGTAGTACTGGATCTTATTTATGTTTGTTTGGTTTCTTCCAAAATTCCTCCAATTCTTAGACTTTCCACCTCTAGGTCTGTACGAAGATCCTTCATACTTAGTGCCTTGCTTGTCTTTATTGTCTCGCCAGTTTCCACGCGGTTGGTTGAACCTGCCACGCCCGCAGTTTCCAAACTGTCTTCCTCTGCCCGAGTTATTGTCGTGATGTGTAAACATCAACTTGTCTTGACTTTCTCCTGGGCTTCCTTTCTTTTGTTTAAGTCTTTCTTCGAACGTTTTTAACCTTCCAACCGCTTCTTCTAGCGTCATTGTTTCTAGATCGGAGTACTGTTCCATCGAGGCGACAATCTGAGTAAACTTATATGGCACTGCATTTAGGAGTTTGCGTACCAGAGTTGGTTGACTCAGTGTTGTCCCTAATTCGCTTGCCCGGGTAACTACACTGTTTATCTTTGCGGTGAAGGAGTCTATAGTGGCATCTTCCCTCATTTGCATTAACTCGAATCGTGGTAAAAGTGTATGCCAACGAGCCATCTGTACCCGATCAACACTAACGTGTCTAGTCTTGAGATTTTCCCAAATTTCCTTTGCAGTTTTAGAACTTGCAACTTGCAATACAACATCCTCCGGTATTGCTTGGAACAGATAAGCAATTGTCGCCTTATCTTTCTTAACATCCGTTTGCGTATTTTCTGTCGGTTCAATCGTTTCCCAAAGTCCATTCGCTTCCAAAATCGTTTTGATGCGAATTGCCCAAACCGTGTAGTTTGTTGGTTTCAAAATAGGACACTGGAATTGGGAAAGAGAACTTCCTTCCTTTTGAATTATGACCTGTGAATTTGGTCCGGTTGCTCCTGACATGTCTTCCGACCGAACAATCTTCACTTTCAAAAACTTTTATCTTTCTTGGTTTCAACAAACCTCTAATCCTTAACCCCCGCATATAACCCAACACGTAACAATCAATCAATCTAATTCGCACTAAACCCCGGAATCAAAACCCTAGATTCCTAACCCCTGGTTCGACCCTGAACCGAAAATAAACTAACTTGCGAATTGAGAAAGAATAATAAAACCTGATCGCGAATTCCCTGTGATGCCTAGAGCCTGATGCTCTGATACCAATTGTTGCCCAGAATGATCTTTGATCTCTAGATCGCAAATGATAAACGTAACTTTATTGAATACTGAAATTTGAATTCAATGGAATGATTACAAATGAAACTATCTATCCCTGTTTATACTAATCTAATGGGTACGAGTGTAGAGACATGTCCCTTCATGAACGGATGTGTCTCTAAATCTTGTGGTTGTAATTAAACGTGAAGAGGTGCGTCTCTAAGATCCAAAAGTCGCGTCCCTTCATCCTTGTATGGCTGCGAATTCTGAATGGATGCCTCCCAAGGGGTTTCGCACCCTTTAGGGTGGAAGTTACCAACTTCTGAAATGTCATAAACAGCCCCTGAACTTTGTAACCGCCATATAACTACCTTTTAACTGCCATATAACTAACTTTATACTAATAACTAATAAACCCTTGTACTTGAAGGATGTGTAGAGATTAAGGATTTCACTAAATAATCAGAGACCACCAACTCCAACCAGGGGGTGACCCAAGCCTAACCATGACAGAAACTCACTTGCATATATCAGAATGGTGATATGATTTGGGGATTTTGGTTAAGTTTTCAGGTGGCACAAAAGATTAAGATTACTTTTGTGTTTATCAGACAACAAGTGATATATTTAGAGTACATATAGCTATCTACTTGGACTCTTATCCTAAACCATCCTACATCCCTTAACCAAGCTTATGCAGTTGCCAAACTTATAGAAGACAAACTGACCATATCCGGCGCTACCTTGCCACACCCACCACCGACCCAACGTTTGTTGAACGCCCATTCCACATCGCCGCACGCAATAACCCTCAAGAACTTATAGTGATTTAGGTTTTTTTTTTTTTTTTTTTGTAGTAAACCACCCGCATGTAGTTTATTACATCATAAACCACCATGAAGCAATACTTTTCATCAAAACAACCAGCACTACTAGAAAAGTGGTCATTTTGCTACGAAAATTTTCTACGCAAAAATATGTGTAGCAAATTCTGCCACATTTACTACGCATTTCCTACGGAAAAAAGACCTTGATTTTTTTGGCAAATTTGTGAGACAATAGTGACAAAAATACTAACTCTAAGTATTGTGTCGGAAATGCGTAGCAACTTGCTACGCATTTATGACGGATAAATTATATTAATTGTTGCGTCAGAAATGCGTAGTAATTTCCTACGCATTTATGATGAAATATTTATTATTATACTTAGATTATATTTTAATGTTTAATCATCATTATTATTAATTACTGCGTAGGAAATGTGTAGCAACTTACTACGCATTTGTGATGAAAATTTATTGCGTAGGAAATGTGTAGCAACTTGCTACGGATTTACGACGAAATATTTATTACTATACTTAGATTACATTTTAATGTTTAATCAGCATTATTATTAATTATTGCGTAGGAAATGTGTAGCAACTTGCTACGGATTTACGACGAAATATTTATTACATTTACAGTGCACGTATGACGATCTGCGAAAAATATGCGAAATATTTATTACATTTCAGGCCGCTTAAACGCACGAGATTAGGCTTATGGGCCTTGGGCCCAAGCCCAAAGCCCACTAAAACAACCCTAAGTATAAATTTTTAACTAGTGCCCTTACACATGGCCTAACAACCCATACTTTAACCTTCTAAATTTAAATTTGAATTGAAATAATATTTAAATGTTTGAAAATGTTGCACGTTATGTCCTTTAGGTGCGGTGACGGCAGTTGATTTGGGTTCGACGGCGCTCGTGATGATGGGTGAAGGTGAAGGGGTGGATGTGGTGGTGGGTTAGTGTGACAACCGGTAATTTACGCCTCTAATTACGCGATTAACAGATGTTTAAAATGATAATAAATGGTGTTTATGATGCGAACTAACTTAATTAGACCCTTGGAGTGCCTAGGAACGTGTTTTCGACTTTACAGTGCACGTATGACGATCTGCGAAAAATATGCAAAAAATTAAACGGTAACGAACGCACCTGCAACAAAACTGAGATTTTATGATATATTTTGCTTCGTAATTAAATTTTAATAACCGTAATCGAAACCGGATTGAAACAGCGAACGACACAACTTTACGCAATTATTATCGTAAACGACAAGCAAACACGCCGAACGCGACTACCGACTCTATTTTTCATAATTTGATCCTAAAATTTTTTTCTACAACGTTACGGAGTGTTCGGGTTTTAAAAACCGGTTCGTAAATAAGTTCAGGCCGCTTAAACGCACGAGATTAGGCTTGTGGGGCTAACCCTAAGTATAAATTTTTAACTAGTGCCCTTACACATGGCCTAACAACCCATACTTTAAGCTTCTAAATTTAAACTTGAATTGAAATAATATTTAAATGTTTGAAAATGTTGCACGTTATGTCCTTTAGGTGCGGTGATGGCAGTTGATTTGGGTTCGACGGCGCTCGTGATGATGGGTGAAGGTGAAGGGGTGGATGTGGTGGTGGGTTAGTGTGACAACCGGTAATTTACGCCTCTATTATCGTAAACGACAAGCAAACACGCCAAACGCGGCTACCGACTCTATTTTTCATAATTTGATCCTAAAATTTTATTCCACAACGTTACGGAGTGTTCGGGTTTTAAAAACAGGTTCATAAATAAGTTCGGGCCGCTTAAACGAATGAGATTAGGTGTAACGCCTCGTATTTCTGCAATTCTATTTAAAAAAAAAAAAATCGTATTCGCTTTCTATTTTAATATCCGCAGTCGAAACCAAATCGAAAAACGGATTAGAAACGAGCGACGACGAAGATTACGCGCTTTTTTACGTAACCAACGGTTAAAACACGACAACAACGACTACCGATACTACTTCATATATTTTTAAATCTAAAATTTTATTTTAAGACGTCTCGTGGAGCTCGAGTTCGTAAATAGATCTCGTAGAAGTAACGGGCCGTTTAAATACGAGGATTGGGCTTGTGAGCCTTGGGCCCAAGCCCATTAAGAAAATAACCCTAAGTGTATAAATGGTAACAAACCCTAGATCCTTTCAATTTTTACACAGCCGCTCCCATGATCTTTTCCCTTTCAAATACCCTCTAACCTTATAATCACTATTTTTTTTTTGAAACCAGACAAACACATGACACACATACAAGATAGAGATGATGAACTCTTCATCTCCTGCCCTCCCTCATTTCAACCCTAGACAGCACCCTTTCCTCCGTCCACTCTCCTCTCCGGCGACCGAAGACCGGAGCTCCGGAGACTCCCCCTTGGCCGATGACACGCACATCGACGCACGAGATGAGAGAGAGGGCGGAGACGAAGAGCAACGACGGCAGTGCCGCCGTTGTCTCCGACGATGTTGGGTTCCGGGTTCGTGTTTTCATTGTTTTAAATTTGTTTCCGATCTGGTTTGAGTTTGGGTTCCAGTCTTGGGTTTGGGTTGGTTTCGGGATCGGTGAAGATAATAATCGACGATGACGATTTCGGTAATGGTGATTACCGACGACGACAGTGGCCGACGACGACGACAGTGACGAGATCAGATGAAGACGATGATGTTTCGAGGGCCGGCGACCGGAGACGCCGCTCACGGCGGCGGTCTTTATCTCCGACCGACAAACTTCACGGTAAACCCTCCTGTTTGCGAGAAATTTTTATTTCAGTAAACCGGATGCTATATCAGATCTAGAGTATGGATCTTGTTCATTTAGCTTAGAGTATACAGGCTAATCTTGTTGTGTTGCGTTTGTAAAAAGATGATTGTCTGATATTTATCGGCATCAATGGAGAAGTTGTTGACATGTTGCTTGGCACCTCCACTTCAACCATCCGTGTGTCGGATATGCAAGCAAGAATGAATCTATGTTGCCATTTGGATTTAGATTTCGATTGGGAATGCGATTCAACCATTTGTGTGTCGGATATGTAATTTTATTTTCTTTATGCTCGTAGATTTTATACATTTTTTGTATTTAAGTTTGTATAAATTTATGATTAATGTTAATGAATTTTTATAGTTTTTGGTTTTATCTGCTTTTGTATCCGCTCTCTCGGATATTTTATAAATAGAATAAAACTAGAAAAAATATTAAATTTCGTAACAATTGTGTAGCAAAAATTAAAAATTAACTTCCGTTAAATGGGTAGGAAAATGCGTAGCAATTTGTGACAGCCTTTTTCTGTTAGAAATTGGTAGGAAAATGCGTAGAAAATGCATAAAGAAACCAGTTTTCTATGAGTGGTTTAACTACATATGCATTTCGTCACAAATTAGTAGAAAATTAAATTTCGTGATAATTGTGTAGAAAAAATATAAAAATTAAATTTCGTGACAATTGTGTAGCAAAAATTAAAAATTAACTTCTGTTAAATGGGTAGGAAAATGCGTAGAAAATGTGTAGCAATTTGTGACAGCCCTTTTCTGTCAGAAATGGGTAGGAAAATGCGTAGAAAATGCGTAAGAAACCAGTTTCCTACGAGTGGTTTTCCTACATATGCATTTCGTCACAAATTCGTAGAAAATCGCGAGTTGTGACGCATTTCCTAGGAAAAATGGTGTCAGAAATTTTAATTTTTCTAGTAGTGCAGAGTATGCTATATATATAAATCTTGATAAAATACAAGTTGTAAACTGAGTTTATCTCAAAGAACAGAAACTAAAAATGCACTACAACACCCTTAATTTTTAAACTGAAATGTAGCAAGTTCCTAAATAGTGTTCCATCTCTTTATGCATCAACTATCTATGCAAATGGATTCCTCCCAGCAGCTGTGACACATGTTTCCTGACTTTAACTGTCTAGAAAAGTATATAGATCAGTCAGTATAACTTAGTTATGCATAGAGGTAGCAAAATGGGCAACAACACTATTGTTAAAATAATAATCTAACTTTTCTTAATAAATCACCAGTTCGACCGCTTGCCTAGTTGGGTGATAGGTCAAAACTGATAATTTTCAACTGTCGAAATGGGTCATTTTTCAAAAATTATAAATAAATAGTGTGTCAAATGTGATTATAAAATGACATTGTTTCAGTAATAATCCAAATTTTCAATGAAAGGATAAAGAAGTTTAATCTATTAGAAATACAGTTTGGGCCACTTTCGACCCATTTGACCTGTTTCCTTTCAGGCTAGTTTTATTAATGTTTAAACCCATTAATTAGGGATTTAACATAACCTTATATTGCCACATTTACTCAAATATCCACACTACAACATATATATAATATATATGTGTGTTGTCAAATAGCCCTTTGGGGCGCGCCCCATTGATCACCTTGCGCCTTTGACACCTATGATATAATATATATATATATATATATATATATATATATATATATATATAGAGAGAGAGAGAGAGAGAGAGAGAGAGAGAGAGAGAGAGATAGATAGATAGATAGATAGATAGATAGACAGAGAGATATACATACCAGGAAGAAATGTTAATCTGTCATCTAGTCATCTACTGACTGATCAAAATAAGTCGGCTGGAATCCCACAATATCCTTGTTTTACCAAGGATCACTCTCGCCTGAAGAAATGTGGTCATGATATCAGTTGGGTGCGGGAGCGGGCTGCCGTCCCACACCTCAAGATTCGTAACATCCAACAAACATAGCTTTAATTCATCCAAATTCTTTCCAAACCATACACCTCTGATTTGATGTATCTTTCCTCTTCCGATCTCTTCACCACCAGCATCTGTGAACATAACAGTTTGCCCAACCTTACGTTCAAAACGATTTGTGGGGACTGCAACGTCTTGGGTGAGTTCCATAGCAGCTTCGCGGGCTCGTTTGGCCTTGCGGTTACTCAACCTGATGGTATATGCATGGGTTGATTTGGGTTATGCTTTATCTCTAATGGGTAAAAATGCGTAAAACTAAAAACAAAATAGCTAAAAAGAAAACAGGTCGAATGGGTTGAGTTGGTCAAAGTGCATTACTAATGAATAGCAGTATTAACTATACTGAATCTGTTTATTTACAATAACATAGTTCATCACATAATTAAATATAACATAGTTCATAAAAAGCAATGATAAAATTAGGTTCATCAATAATAAAATAAAATAGTTCAACAATAAAAAAAATGCAAATTGGACTTAAATAATGTAATTTGGCTGTTTTGGCGAATAATAATCCAACTGAGTTTATTCTCACTAGTGGTGAAAAATAACTTAAGGGAGTTAAGTTTTTTGACCCGTTGCCAAACCAAACTGATGCGTCGTTTTTTCATCTATACAAAATTCGGTATACTTCAGATTCTTGACTACCACATATGATATTCTATTAAACAATAATTCAGGACAAGCTTTCTTACCAATTCTTTACTTGGGTTGCGGTAACTTCTGAGCCCTGCAAAAGAAGATTTTCAAAATTAAAAAAAAAAAAAGATTTAATAAAAAAATAGAAAGCTTAAATCAAAAACTAAAAAGTATTAATTTGTTACATACATGAAGACTCAATTCAGCGGCCAAACGATGTAAAGAACGGTCTGCCATCCGCAAAACAGGCTGATGAAGTAAAGCCTCTTCAATGATATCAATTTGCTCATCATTCATTATGCTTCTTCTCCTGTTCTTTTGGTGTGTTTCCTCATTTCGAAACTCTTCAACCTCTGTGACGCTGCTATTAAATGGTTCAATGTTTGGATCCCCACTATTTTCACCTAAATCTATCCTTCTGCTTCTTCTCCTTTTCTTAATCGGAAGTGTTACGGATGGGCCCTCTTCATGGTTACCTGTTGTGTCATGTTCATTTGAAGATGGGCTTTGAGGTGTAGGTGGTTTCTCCAGTTGACTAATGAACCACCTGTTTCAGTATCATTGATATATAAATAACCATAAGTCAGATGAATTATACTTATAATGTATACAACAGCATAAATCGTTTGTTTAAAGATTTAGATTATGATTATAATAATATTATTTTTGTAATCATAATTAACACATTAGTTCATAAAAAGTTACTTAAACTGACCAAAAAAAATTCACCTGAGAACATTCACATTTTCTTCCTGTAGATAATTAGGCGTCATAGATTCTGCATAAGCTGATAAGGAATCTGCAACACACAGATGTTATATAAACAAACCACATTTATTTCTTATAATGATGACATAAATACATACGCATTATGCATTTATTGGGGTTGTATTTATCTCAAATGAGCCGAATAAAAAATAGCTAAAAGGGCAACGGGTCAAACAGGTTGAAGCCACCAAGCATCTATATTTTAAACATTTGACCCTCTAAATTGTTTTATTCAAAAATTTAGATTACTTTTGAAATAATATCGTTTTTATGATTACAAACCAACACTTCAAGTTCTTTATATAGAATATTACAGGGTCTACATATTCACACACCCTAGTCCCTATTTACACACCCTCGTATACGCCTCGTATAGGTCTATACGTAGCGTATAACCTTTTTCAATTTCCAAGAGAATCTCTGATTATGTCATATTTTGTCTTATATGCCTCGTATAGGCCTATATGGGGCGTATACTCGAAAAAGACCATTTTACCCCTGAATTAGGCCTAGACTGGGGGCAAAACAGGGCTATAATGGTCTTTTTTTGCCTCTCTTATATGCCTAGTATAGGCCTGTATGAGGCGTATGTATATAATGTAAATTACCATTTTACCCCTGAATTAGGCCTAGACTGGGAGCAAAACAGGGCTATAATGGTCTTTTTTGCCTCTCTTATATGCCTAGTATAGGCCTGTATGAGGCGTATGTATATAATGTAAATTACCAATTTACCCTTGAATTAGGCCTAAACTGGGGGCAAAACAGGGCTATAATGGTCTTTTGGACCCCACTATACGCCTAGTCTAGCCCTATATGGGGCATATATTTTTAATTTTTTTGTTTTCTCTTTTTAATATCCATAACACTAATATTAATTATAAAAAACTCATATTAATATCAATAACACTAATATTAATTATGAAAAACTCATATTAATTATAATAACACTCATATTAATTATAAAAAACTCATATTAATATCAATAACACTAATATTAATTATAAAAGAACTCATATTAATTATAATAACTCTAATATTAATTATAAAAACTCATGTTAATTATAATAACTCTAATATTAATTATAAAAAAAACTATTATTAATTATAATAACTTGTATATGCCTGTAGGTGTAGTATAGGTCTCGCATAGGACTATAGGTGTGGTTTAGATCTCGTATAGGCCTATACAGGTGTTGTATCATATCATGTACTTGTTATTTTTATTTATTTAAAATAGAAAACTTGTTTTTGTATAAAAGTTTGCTAAAACGATTAATATTGTATAAAATGTTTGTTAAAAAAAACCTTATATACGCCCCATACAGGCCTATACGTGGCATATATGGGGCAGAGGTCATATATGAGACCTATACGAGGGGTCCTATACGCCACGTATAGGCCTATACGAGGCATATAGGAGCAGTCAAACCAGAACTCACATGAGTCAGACACTGAGTTTGATGTAACCCTATATGCCTCGTATAGGCCTATACGAGGCATATATGAGGCAAAGGGTGTCTAAATAGGCAGATAGGGTGTGTGGATAGTTTCAGCCATATCATAATGCACAAGAAAGTGTTTATGGGTCAACCGACCCGGCCAATAGTGAAAAGTGACCCGTTACCCAACCCACCCATCTTGGCATCTCTAACTTCTTATCAGTTGAAGGAAGTGTTGAAATCGAAATATATACATAGGTTTTTTCTTGCGGCATCTGTTCTGTCAGCAGCACCACCAGGTAACTCAGAAGATTCCGTTTGCAAGCACTCGAGAAACCCATTGATAAAGCCAGCATTGTCCTCTGCACAAAGAGAGATATTGGTCAAGAACATGCTAAATCGTTCTAATCAGAATATTTGGCATACTAATCCTTTAGAAAGAATCTGTATCAAAAGTACACGTTTTCACCCGTTATTTGTTTTGACCGTTAACAAATGCATATACTGATGAAGTGATGATATATATGAGAACAATTACTTTTTCATAAAGTTGTGCTCACATGTAAAAATCGGCTAGATTATTTACCTTCGGGGTAACATGTGAGATTGGCTAGAACTTGGACCAGTAACGATGACCTCTGAATCGCGTAAGGCGTTTGAGGAGCCTGACAGTTACTCCAAGTAGAATGTTGGACGTTGAATTCTGAGGTCAAACCCAATACATGACCAGCTGCTAATGTGGGATTAAAATCCACAACAATCTCCTCTTCAGCAGGCTCAGGATCATAGGAACACCAAGTGGATAAGAACTCTCTTTGAGGCTGTGAAAGCACTCGGGTCAAAAGTTCTGTCTGCATGGATGTACAACAACATTTACAAATTCGACAAAGTTGTGAAAGCACTCATGTTCGTTCATTTAACTAAACAAAAGAAATTTCTTGTTCGTGTTCATTCATTCATTAAACGAACGAACACAAACGAACTTCCTGCTGAATGGTTCACGAATAGCTCGCTGAACATTCCTTTGCAGCCCTACAAATAAGTAAACATATTTATAAAAGCTTACCAAGTTACGGACTATGAAAATTTTGAATCCAGAAGCACCAGAGAATATTTCTGTTAGCTTCATTGCATTAAGTAGCAAAAGTCCATTTGTTTGGCTTTTCAAATCCCCATCACACATCGTATCTAGCTCTTCAATCACCTAAAGAAGTTTGTATATGTATAAGCATAATGTCCACTAATAATTTTCAAAAAAATCTAAATTATAAGAGATTTGAAAAGTTAACCTTCAAAACTGTTGCCTGAGCAAAACCCTTGCTTTGAGGGGTGCTGGAAGCCATATCCACGAAAGATGAGCTTTCGGCTTGACAAAGAAGTAGCATCTGGAGAAAAAATCGTTGAAAGTAACTAAAAAAGCATTGAACAAAATAAAACATGATACAATAATATCTAGACGCTTACGATAGATAAAACTTTTGCTTTAAGCCTATTAACCACACTTTCAAGAATTGGATCATCATGCTGTGGCAGGTTTAAGGTGTCTTGAACCAACCGAAAAACAGCACCTCCTCCACATAGTTCCTGGAGAACAACATAAAATAATCAGTGTTAAATATATAGGAAGAAGAAAAAAAAAAAACTTTGGTAAATGATTAGGATGTTTCAAGCATTGAGAAGAAGAAAAAACTCTGGTCAACCCTTTGACCCATTTGACTCGTTTATAAGCTATTATTTTATTTGACCTTCTTTTCAACGAGGCGCTCCCGAAATAACAGTTGTTTGCATAGTGATTGAATAAACTGTACAGATGATTCACAAAGATGGAAGAGACAGTAGACTTCATTATTGGACTGCATGCGAGAGTTAATACACTGTGTTGTCGGCTTCGCTTGAAGAAGATTAATAGTTAAACGGACAGCAGTAAGAGCTGCCGTTGTGAAGTCGACAACCTGACAAACAAATGTAATCATCAGCCACCCATTTCGACAAAAGATTTCAATACAAAAAGCTATAATGCAAATATAAAGATTGTGTCACCTCAGGATGTGCAAGTAGAACATCAGCGATGTCTTTCCACTCTGACGAAATGAAGGCTTTAAGTAAATACATACTATTAGACAACAGCGCTGAGTACAGGACCATCTGGCTTAGACCATTAATTTTCTGTAACACCAAAGTTATGTTTCAGTTCTATTTAACAAAGTTTTTTTTTTTTTTGAAAAAAAGTAAAAAAAAAAAAAAAGAAAATGTAAAGAAAAGAGTTAAACCTTTCCTAACTGACTAAGAGCACGAATCATGTTAAATATGGTATTAAGCATCTCTTGTTGTACAACCATATCTTCAACGAAAACCTACAGCATGAAAAATTAGTTACTGAAATGAAAAGGACAAAAGATTTTTTAAAAAATAGCATATGAAAATAAGTATTATAAGTACAGTTATTTCCTACTGCATCTAAACTTGTCTCACATGATGCACGTACTTTTGAAACTAACTAAATAACTACGTGCATTATAGACAAGTTTAGGGACTTTGATATACCAAAATTGGTTGATGGACCTTTTCGTATATTTTTACAAGTTTAAAGACTTCAAAAAGTACCAAATCAGAATAAAATTAAATTGAAAATTGGTTGATGGACTTTTTCGTATATTTTTACAGATATAAAGACTTCAAAATTGGTTGATGGACTTTCTCGTACAAAATAAGAAAGCATGTTTGTTTCCGTGGTATAGATAAATTGAAAAAAAATTACTAACCCGCGCAAGTGTTGAGTGGTGGGATGCAATATCACATAGAGTATGCAATAACTTTAAACCACTTAACAAATTTTTGAAATGCTGCTCATCTGGCTTAAGTGATGGTACAATATCTTTTATGTGCTGGACAAGAAGTCTTCCTAGATTTTCCACATTTATCTGAAACATCAAGATGTAAATCACATTTACAAATAGACACTCAGCAAAGTTTTATGAATAATTAAATAATATAAATGATTAAAATTATAATTAAAATAAAATCTACCAACCTCAATAGATGATCCATTTATAGTATATTTAATGATACCATTTTTGGCATCTCTTATTAGCTTGCCAAGATCTTTTGAACTTAATACATGAAGCTTTTTGACAGCAGAAGTTAAATCAAGTTGCTGCATATCAAAAGTATTCTACAAGTCAGAATATGTGAACATCAGTGAGTTAGATGGACTGAGAATAGAACTCTATGGCTATTTGAAAACAAATTGAACAGTCACATCACTAAAACAATTAATATCAATCAACTGTCACAAGCCTATAATCGCAATCATTTTGAATAAAAATCTATTTTTCTGTCCTAGCCAATAACCGTGATTATGTATAATCTACATATTTTAAACTCACAAGACGAATCATATATCTACCTAAAGTTGCTCCTAATAGGTGACTGTGAAAAGAGTGAGTGATGCAACTTATAAGGAAATGTTTGGATTTGTGTTTTGAGAGTGATTATATGATATTAATTTGATAATCATAATCAAACAATCAGTTGTAATATGATGATCCATTGATAATGTTTGGAAAATTATGATTTAGCATACCAATAGATAAAATGGTCAAAAGAGACTTTATAAGTGAAAAAGTAGCAATAATAAAATAAATGAGTTTCGAAACAAAAATCTCTATATTGATCATGTTCACAGTCCGGGCTTTGATGGTTTTTAAATTAAACAATGAGCCAAACTGTTGGTAACGATTTTTGATAATTGTATATGGAACCACACCGTTCCTAACGGTTTAGCTTTGGTTTGGTTTCATGTTTGGACTTATTGGGCCTTTATGGTATAACATATTCTATATAGAAATTGAGTTTGGTAGACAAGGATGATTGAACAATGATACTTTGGTTGGTTGGTTTGGCCTAAATACGCAATAAATTTCATAAATTAATAGGTAAACCACATATCAATGTGAAAATTTACATAAAAAATGAAAAAAAAAAAAAGAACCAACTGTTAAGGCAAACCGAAAACCCAAATGAAAAATTAAAAATCTAAGAGTCAAACTTTGAAAATTAATACTTTTTAAATAACCGCTCAATATATAACCATAACCTTTTTATAAAACCTTTACAGTTAAGCGGGTTAACGAGTCAACCTGTTTATTAACCCGATCGTGTCCGAGCTTACATGTTTAATAATGGGCTATATTATGCAACCCAAAACCTTATTATTTAATTATTGTCTACATGTTTCAATCAGGGGTGTTCGCATGCCGGTTTTGACGGCTTATTGTTTAAGCCGCTGGTAACGATTTTTTATATCAAAAACAAAATCTTTGAGATTTAAAACAGAACCATTACTAATGGTTTGGTTTCGGTTTAGTTTTATGGTTTAGGCTTTATTGGGCCTTTATTTAAAATGAATAGTATATAAAATAAAAGTGCAAAAATAGAAGTCGTCGAAATTTAATCAAGTTCGTTTTTTTTTCGTAATACAAACTTAAATAGGATGCCAAAAAATAGAAGTTTAAAAAAGGTTGTCCATCCAAAATAACCAGAATAAAAATAAAAGCTTAATCTAAAATACCTAAACGAAGTTTTTAATGTTGTATAGCAGCCAAAGCTTAAGATAAAATACATATAGATAACATAAAGCCCAATAATTCCACTTCAAAGTTCAAATATAATTTTTTTGAGCCAACTAAATCACCGGATAAGCATCCCGTCAAAAACCGACCTATAAAACCAAACTGATGACCAGTTTGCACTTGCGATCTTTCATGGTTTATAACCGAACTATGACGTTCGCAATTTTAACCCAGTAAGAAATTTTCACCCAGTTTTATACCAAGGGTTTTATAAAATAAAAAATACATATCTTTTTCAAAACCGTCTGTCATAACCCTCTTCTTTTATTGAAGATTAAAAAAAATCATTAATAGATAAACAAACTAATAAAAACATTACTCACTGGTGTAACCTCTTTCCTGCATGGTCCCATCACCTTTTCAGCCACCATTTTATTTTTTTAATAGCAGAGCTGAAGAGAAAAAACACAAAAAAAATATCAGAAAAAGACACATTTGAATGATTAAACAATAACAATTTATGATTCTTGACAACAAAACAACATAAACCCTAGATTACCGTCTACAGACAAAAAATAAACAAGAAATTACTGACAAAAATACAACCAAAATCAACAGATCTTTGTAAGAATATGTTGATCGAAAACAAATGGGTTCGTCCAGATTACAGGGCATTGTAGTGACTGGAATTGAGTGTGCTAACTTGCGCTACATCACCCACATGTTTAACATGAGCATTTAATGTACAAAAAGTTACTAATTTAAATAAAATGATTGTTATTTTTAATATATATTATTTTTTTATAAAAAATCAACTAGTTTTATAAAAATATATATTTATAGTGTGATTGAATTAATTAATTTTACTTTTATAAATAAAAGAAAAGGAAGGGGGATAATGAGGAAAAGAAGATACATCGCCTTTTTTGATAAATTTTAAATCTATGGTCTTGAAGATTTTAAATTTTAAAGGAAAATAGGTTAAAAAATAAAAAAATATAAGTATTTTGAAAAATATATTAGTATTAAAAAAACTTTGTTTATTGCGATTTAATTAATTTTTTTTTTTTATAAAACGGTCATAGCAAGGTAAAGAGGAAAAGGGGCTGTACAAAGACATGTATCTGGCTTGCACGTTTTGAATCTGCGATTCTATATTCAAATCACGATTAATAAATTTAATAAATTTATACCGATTTCGTAACTTCAAACATACAAATCATGAATAATTAATTATTATTGAATATTTGATAGTTGGATTTTGATCCTTGATAAAAATAATCGATTCGAGAATTAAAATAAGAAAATAATTATACAAAAATTAATTGTTGATATAAGAGTACAATTAAAAGCTATGAACTTGTTTGATGTAATTCTTGAGTCGGAACAACACATACCAAAACATGCATCTAAAGTCACATTATGTGAAACGGTCAACTTTTGTTATGCTAAAACCTAGATTTGATCAATTGATTTCCAATTGTTTGCTCTTTATGAACAATAAAAACATATTTAGTGAAACCGAATATAAAAGGACACAAACTCGTGGATGATAATCGTATTTAGAATTTGAGTAACTAATATACCTTGATCTTTGAAGTCGACTCAGTTTGTGATTCCTTGTTAATGTCGATTTCAGCACACTTTGAGAGATGTGGTTGGATTGAAGATTCTGAATGTATGAAAGTCGGAATAGCTTTGGTATACCTTCTCTTTAGAGGAGCGTCGAGAATGAGAAATGGGTGTGTTTTCCAATGATGTGATTTGATATATAGTGTTAGTGTAATTAGATTCATTTCACATTGTGAAATTACGAAATAGTACATGCAATGGCATCTGACGTGCACACAACTTCTCGGATTTTATTTATTATTCCATTTTGATAGAAAGATGAATTGAAATCCGTTTAATGAAAAGATTTTGATTGAAAGTAACATTTAAGTCATGGTATTATGCATGTGGTAGCGCTTTAACAAATAGTTTTAAACAACAAATAATGATTATACAATGTGAGTAGTGAGTAGAGTCTAGTAATAAAGGTACACCATATGTGTTGTGACTATTCCACAAATAATATGAAATTGTAGGTACCAAAATATAAAAGAGTTAATTACATAGATAGTCCATGTGGTTTATTAAAAGTAACACATTTGAGTACTAACTTATTTTTTTTTAACAGGTTCTATAGTTTCGGTTTTGTAACACATTTGAGTATTAAGGCTAACTGCTGTTAATTTTTCTGTTAAATCAGGGTAAAATGACTAAAATACCCTTATATAATTTTCAGTTAGTACTCAACAGTGTTCCCTTCAATAAATTATAAGGAGCATCTGTGTAATTAACTCTAAAAAATATAGAAACTCTTATATTTGTAAAAAATAATATTATAAAATATGCTACATAAAAATATTTAATAGTTATATTTATAGATTAATATACATACAATTACAAACGTCTGTTATGAGAGAAAACTTCTACTATGACTAAAATACGTGCTTAATAAGATGAAGAAAAAGTTCCAAAAAAAATCCCTCCACTTCTCACATGATATAACATACTACCTCCGTCCCATTTAGATGTCCAAATTTCCACTTTTGGTTGTCCCAATTTAATTGTCATTTCCAAAAATGTAAATATAATTTCCAGTTTTACCCTTACCATTACAAACTTCCATTTTTTGTTGTCCCAATTTAATTGTCATTTCTAAGGACATTATTGTCATTTTACAACTCAAAAAATAAAATACTCAAATATTTCTTAAATTGTGTGAATGTGGGTCCCATGACATCTAAAATGGGACGGAGGGAGTAATATAATATAATGTAATATTACCTAAACTAAACAAAGAATATAATACCTAGTATAACATGGCAAAACATAACTAAACATAGAGGCCTAGCTTTATATGTACTACTATTATCACCACTACCACTACACACTACCACCACGACAACCATGATCACTACCACTACACACTATCACCATGACAACCATGATCACTACCACCACGACAACCAT
The DNA here is from genome assembly GCF_002127325.2 of Helianthus annuus. Classification (NCBI taxonomy): domain Eukaryota; kingdom Viridiplantae; phylum Streptophyta; class Magnoliopsida; order Asterales; family Asteraceae; genus Helianthus; species Helianthus annuus. The sequence goes on along the minus strand of NC_035444.2, from coordinate 52,391,056 downwards.
GATACACTTTTTCTGCATGCTTGCAGGTCGTCAAATGTATCACGGAATGGAACTTGCAGTCTGGGGAGCTGGTGTGGTCATGGGTCATGACACTTGCGTAGACATTTAACGTTTACTTATGTTTATAAAAAAATGATGTTGAATTGATTGAACAATAATTATGCTTCCGCTGAACCTATATTGTTTTAACTAGATGTTTTGAATTTCACTTTTCAAGTTGAATCGGATTTCGAATTTATTATAGTACTGTTAGTTATATGTGATTAGTGGCTAGATCCTGGTACGTCACAAGCCCCACGGTGAATTCCGCAGGTGGTATTTTGGGGTGTAATATTTGTGATTTTGGGCGCCCAGAATTAATAATGCCTAAAACAAAATGTTGGCTCAAAATAATGGGTAATGATGGCTCAAAATAATGGGTAATGGAAGAGCTCAAAATAATGGCTAGCTAGAAAAGTGTATACATAGCAAGAACTAAAATAAACAAAACTCAGCCAATATCATAGAACCTTTCGATTACATAATAATTTCCAAAGTTTACAAAAGTTGTTCAAAATATAATAACTTCCAAAATTTACAAAACTTGTTCAAATAATTGTTGATTATATCTATAAACATGGGTCAAAATATAGAACCTAATCATGTTTATTCAATCATAACGTAAATATAGATACCAAGTTAGAGACACTTACTTGTGGGAGTGGTCATCTTTGAAGACGAAGATAAGGCCATGATTCCCGTTATGGTACCTTAGGTTGATGGATCACCTTAGAGAGAATTTTAGTATTTTAATATTGGTGTTCTACTAGAGTTTTTGATCACCAGTTATTATCAATATATAAAGATCAATGATTAATGGTCATCAATAGTGATCCGTTATAAAAACTCTATTTATTCTCTATTAATGGTACCTAAAGGGAAATCATAATTGCCCCTTAAACTAATCAATATTTACAATTACTGCCATCAAGTAATTGTCGGGGACTAGTTATGTCATATTGGTAATGTTACCAAATGATCTGTGAGGCCACATCAACAGGTTATTTCTAACATTCTCCCACTTGGCCGAGTGATCATTTGTGATAAGTATAAGTAAGTTTGGCCAAGTTAAAACATTAATCAATGTTTCAAATTGAAATTGCAACAGAAAAATACAGTCATTGAGTTATTTTCAACTCAAGACCCCCATTAATCATGTTACAACCCCAAATCTAAACATACGTAAATTTAAGACCAAAATGACTGAGGTAAGCCCTTTAAAATTAATTTGTATAATTCTTGTCTATACGTCATTAGGTGCGCATACGTATTTATAGACAAACAAATTGTATAATTGAGGAAAATAATAACTAATCATTCATATGTATGATATGCTATTATGTATGGCCTTAAGTAAAACCCGTCTTTATTATGAGCTCTTAAAAAGACTTTGGGTGTAGACCTTAGTTATCGGATCCGCAAGCATATCATGAATGTAAATGTATTCGATACAAGTATTTACGTTCCTCTTCTTGTTCATAAACGAACAATAATTTTGTATCGAAGTTTAATGCAGCACCTCTCGAACTGTTACTGCTCGAGGAAATAAGGTAGCTGACTTTTTACAATAAGTCTTCAATATAATATTTATATGGAGTTAACAAGTTTATGAGCCCACTAATAAATCTTCAACAACATTTATTGACAACTGCGTTGTTAATTAACAACATATTATGTCAATATAACTTATTTTGTTTTATCAGTTTCTTATGACTACTCCATGAGACAAATTTGTCCGTAGACATAAGGATCACCCCAAATTGACTTTTAGTTTCTTCTGAATATTACAAAATCAAGGTAAGTGTAATCAACCTCTTCTTATAGTCTTTCTCGTTTCTTAAAGATATTGTAAGATGCTTCACGATAATCTATAGTGGTCTAATTTTCATCAATGTGAGCAATATCTGAACGAGTATAGACTTGAACCTTCGTAAGGCTTCTAATTAATGAAGCATAAGGAAATAATCTCATTTATCATTTTATCCTCTAAAGGAGAGCTATATTGTTTGTTACACATGTAAGAGCCCGCTTTAGAGTAAAGCTTATGGGACGAAACTAATGTCCTGTTGGGTCTATCTCGGTATATTTTGATAGCTCTCACGTAAGTGGTATCTCCGAGATTCATTATATCAAAATATGTGTGAGAAATTATTTGACTTGTGTAACATATACTTATCCAAAAAAGTGCTATCTATATAAGGATAAGTTTACATTAGTTGCTCCCACTCATCTTGAGGTAGGCACATAAATCCACTTAATTCTTGATGAAAAGAATGCATTAAGATTTCATCACATTTTGATGTTTGCCTTAAACCCATACATGGAATTAATTGACTTACAAAGTAAGTGTTCTTGACCTTCAGTTTAGAACTTTCAGGTTGTTTTATGAACATGTAAATCTTTGTTTAAGGAAAGTTGTTTTAATGTTCATATAATGTAGCTCTAAATGATTATAAGCCACTAGAACTACAATGATCCTCAAAGAAACATTTTGTAAGAAAGGTAAGATGATTATTTGATAAATAATTCTCTTCTGAGCATAGCCTTTAACAATCAATCATATTTTTAGCGTCTTAACGTTTGCATTCAGATTTTGTTTAATGATGAACACCCTTAGGTAATTCAACCAAATCCCAAACGTTAAAATCAAATTTGCTAATACAATTTTATTACATTTAGAAATTTGATTGATGCTAATGGCTTAATTAGAAGAGGTAGGATCAGTAAACTTTCTAAAATCCATTTCAACTTCAGTCAAGGAGGATACATAATCATCAAAGTTAGTAGACTTTTAAACCTAGATGGCCTCCTTAGTTGATTATTAGGTTTATTAAGAGTTTCAGTTTTATGGATTAACTCTTGATTAAGTTGCTATCACTTTCAAGATTCTAAGTGTGTAAGAGTTGGTGCAGTATGGTGTGCTAGAGGTGTAATCGGAGTAAAATTTAAGGATTTCACTAAATAATCAGAGACCACCAACTCCAACCAGGGGGTGACCCAAGCCTAACCATGACAGAAACTCACTTGCATATATCAGAATGGTGATATGATTTGGGGATTTTGGTTAAGTTTTCAGGTGGCACAAAAGATTAAGATTACTTTTGTGTTTATCAGACAACAAGTGATATATTTAGAGTACATATAGCTATCTACTTGGACTCTTATCCTAAACCATCCTACATCCCTTAACCAAGCTTATGCAGTTGCCAAACTTATAGAAGACAAACTGACCATATCCGGCGCTACCTTGCCACACCCACCACCGACCCAACGTTTGTTGAACGCCCATTCCACATCGCCGCACGCAATAACCCTCAAGAACTTATAGTGATTTAGGTTTTTTTTTTTTTTTTTGTAGTAAACCACCCGCATGTAGTTTATTACATCATAAACCACCATGAAGCAATACTTTTCATCAAAACAACCAGCACTACTAGAAAAGTGGTCATTTTGCTACGAAAATTTTCTACGCAAAAATATGTGTAGCAAATTCTGCCACATTTACTACGCATTTCCTACGGAAAAAAGACCTTGATTTTTTTGGCAAATTTGTGAGACAATAGTGACAAAAATACTAACTCTAAGTATTGTGTCGGAAATGCGTAGCAACTTGCTACGCATTTATGACGGATAAATTATATTAATTGTTGCGTCAGAAATGCGTAGTAATTTCCTACGCATTTATGATGAAATATTTATTATTATACTTAGATTATATTTTAATGTTTAATCATCATTATTATTAATTACTGCGTAGGAAATGTGTAGCAACTTACTACGCATTTGTGATGAAAATTTATTGCGTAGGAAATGTGTAGCAACTTGCTACGGATTTACGACGAAATATTTATTACTATACTTAGATTACATTTTAATGTTTAATCAGCATTATTATTAATTATTGCGTAGGAAATGTGTAGCAACTTGCTACGGATTTACGACGAAATATTTATTACATTTACAGTGCACGTATGACGATCTGCGAAAAATATGCGAAATATTTATTACATTTCAGGCCGCTTAAACGCACGAGATTAGGCTTATGGGCCTTGGGCCCAAGCCCAAAGCCCACTAAAACAACCCTAAGTATAAATTTTTAACTAGTGCCCTTACACATGGCCTAACAACCCATACTTTAACCTTCTAAATTTAAATTTGAATTGAAATAATATTTAAATGTTTGAAAATGTTGCACGTTATGTCCTTTAGGTGCGGTGACGGCAGTTGATTTGGGTTCGACGGCGCTCGTGATGATGGGTGAAGGTGAAGGGGTGGATGTGGTGGTGGGTTAGTGTGACAACCGGTAATTTACGCCTCTAATTACGCGATTAACAGATGTTTAAAATGATAATAAATGGTGTTTATGATGCGAACTAACTTAATTAGACCCTTGGAGTGCCTAGGAACGTGTTTTCGACTTTACAGTGCACGTATGACGATCTGCGAAAAATATGCAAAAAATTAAACGGTAACGAACGCACCTGCAACAAAACTGAGATTTTATGATATATTTTGCTTCGTAATTAAATTTTAATAACCGTAATCGAAACCGGATTGAAACAGCGAACGACACAACTTTACGCAATTATTATCGTAAACGACAAGCAAACACGCCGAACGCGACTACCGACTCTATTTTTCATAATTTGATCCTAAAATTTTTTTCTACAACGTTACGGAGTGTTCGGGTTTTAAAAACCGGTTCGTAAATAAGTTCAGGCCGCTTAAACGCACGAGATTAGGCTTGTGGGGCTAACCCTAAGTATAAATTTTTAACTAGTGCCCTTACACATGGCCTAACAACCCATACTTTAAGCTTCTAAATTTAAACTTGAATTGAAATAATATTTAAATGTTTGAAAATGTTGCACGTTATGTCCTTTAGGTGCGGTGATGGCAGTTGATTTGGGTTCGACGGCGCTCGTGATGATGGGTGAAGGTGAAGGGGTGGATGTGGTGGTGGGTTAGTGTGACAACCGGTAATTTACGCCTCTATTATCGTAAACGACAAGCAAACACGCCAAACGCGGCTACCGACTCTATTTTTCATAATTTGATCCTAAAATTTTATTCCACAACGTTACGGAGTGTTCGGGTTTTAAAAACAGGTTCATAAATAAGTTCGGGCCGCTTAAACGAATGAGATTAGGTGTAACGCCTCGTATTTCTGCAATTCTATTTAAAAAAAAAAAAAATCGTATTCGCTTTCTATTTTAATATCCGCAGTCGAAACCAAATCGAAAAACGGATTAGAAACGAGCGACGACGAAGATTACGCGCTTTTTTACGTAACCAACGGTTAAAACACGACAACAACGACTACCGATACTACTTCATATATTTTTAAATCTAAAATTTTATTTTAAGACGTCTCGTGGAGCTCGAGTTCGTAAATAGATCTCGTAGAAGTAACGGGCCGTTTAAATACGAGGATTGGGCTTGTGAGCCTTGGGCCCAAGCCCATTAAGAAAATAACCCTAAGTGTATAAATGGTAACAAACCCTAGATCCTTTCAATTTTTACACAGCCGCTCCCATGATCTTTTCCCTTTCAAATACCCTCTAACCTTATAATCACTATTTTTTTTTTGAAACCAGACAAACACATGACACACATACAAGATAGAGATGATGAACTCTTCATCTCCTGCCCTCCCTCATTTCAACCCTAGACAGCACCCTTTCCTCCGTCCACTCTCCTCTCCGGCGACCGAAGACCGGAGCTCCGGAGACTCCCCCTTGGCCGATGACACGCACATCGACGCACGAGATGAGAGAGAGGGCGGAGACGAAGAGCAACGACGGCAGTGCCGCCGTTGTCTCCGACGATGTTGGGTTCCGGGTTCGTGTTTTCATTGTTTTAAATTTGTTTCCGATCTGGTTTGAGTTTGGGTTCCAGTCTTGGGTTTGGGTTGGTTTCGGGATCGGTGAAGATAATAATCGACGATGACGATTTCGGTAATGGTGATTACCGACGACGACAGTGGCCGACGACGACGACAGTGACGAGATCAGATGAAGACGATGATGTTTCGAGGGCCGGCGACCGGAGACGCCGCTCACGGCGGCGGTCTTTATCTCCGACCGACAAACTTCACGGTAAACCCTCCTGTTTGCGAGAAATTTTTATTTCAGTAAACCGGATGCTATATCAGATCTAGAGTATGGATCTTGTTCATTTAGCTTAGAGTATACAGGCTAATCTTGTTGTGTTGCGTTTGTAAAAAGATGATTGTCTGATATTTATCGGCATCAATGGAGAAGTTGTTGACATGTTGCTTGGCACCTCCACTTCAACCATCCGTGTGTCGGATATGCAAGCAAGAATGAATCTATGTTGCCATTTGGATTTAGATTTCGATTGGGAATGCGATTCAACCATTTGTGTGTCGGATATGTAATTTTATTTTCTTTATGCTCGTAGATTTTATACATTTTTTGTATTTAAGTTTGTATAAATTTATGATTAATGTTAATGAATTTTTATAGTTTTTGGTTTTATCTGCTTTTGTATCCGCTCTCTCGGATATTTTATAAATAGAATAAAACTAGAAAAAATATTAAATTTCGTAACAATTGTGTAGCAAAAATTAAAAATTAACTTCCGTTAAATGGGTAGGAAAATGCGTAGCAATTTGTGACAGCCTTTTTCTGTTAGAAATTGGTAGGAAAATGCGTAGAAAATGCATAAAGAAACCAGTTTTCTATGAGTGGTTTAACTACATATGCATTTCGTCACAAATTAGTAGAAAATTAAATTTCGTGATAATTGTGTAGAAAAAATATAAAAATTAAATTTCGTGACAATTGTGTAGCAAAAATTAAAAATTAACTTCTGTTAAATGGGTAGGAAAATGCGTAGAAAATGTGTAGCAATTTGTGACAGCCCTTTTCTGTCAGAAATGGGTAGGAAAATGCGTAGAAAATGCGTAAGAAACCAGTTTCCTACGAGTGGTTTTCCTACATATGCATTTCGTCACAAATTCGTAGAAAATCGCGAGTTGTGACGCATTTCCTAGGAAAAATGGTGTCAGAAATTTTAATTTTTCTAGTAGTGCAGAGTATGCTATATATATAAATCTTGATAAAATACAAGTTGTAAACTGAGTTTATCTCAAAGAACAGAAACTAAAAATGCACTACAACACCCTTAATTTTTAAACTGAAATGTAGCAAGTTCCTAAATAGTGTTCCATCTCTTTATGCATCAACTATCTATGCAAATGGATTCCTCCCAGCAGCTGTGACACATGTTTCCTGACTTTAACTGTCTAGAAAAGTATATAGATCAGTCAGTATAACTTAGTTATGCATAGAGGTAGCAAAATGGGCAACAACACTATTGTTAAAATAATAATCTAACTTTTCTTAATAAATCACCAGTTCGACCGCTTGCCTAGTTGGGTGATAGGTCAAAACTGATAATTTTCAACTGTCGAAATGGGTCATTTTTCAAAAATTATAAATAAATAGTGTGTCAAATGTGATTATAAAATGACATTGTTTCAGTAATAATCCAAATTTTCAATGAAAGGATAAAGAAGTTTAATCTATTAGAAATACAGTTTGGGCCACTTTCGACCCATTTGACCTGTTTCCTTTCAGGCTAGTTTTATTAATGTTTAAACCCATTAATTAGGGATTTAACATAACCTTATATTGCCACATTTACTCAAATATCCACACTACAACATATATATAATATATATGTGTGTTGTCAAATAGCCCTTTGGGGCGCGCCCCATTGATCACCTTGCGCCTTTGACACCTATGATATAATATATATATATATATATATATATATATATATATATATATATATAGAGAGAGAGAGAGAGAGAGAGAGAGAGAGAGAGAGAGATAGATAGATAGATAGATAGATAGATAGACAGAGAGATATACATACCAGGAAGAAATGTTAATCTGTCATCTAGTCATCTACTGACTGATCAAAATAAGTCGGCTGGAATCCCACAATATCCTTGTTTTACCAAGGATCACTCTCGCCTGAAGAAATGTGGTCATGATATCAGTTGGGTGCGGGAGCGGGCTGCCGTCCCACACCTCAAGATTCGTAACATCCAACAAACATAGCTTTAATTCATCCAAATTCTTTCCAAACCATACACCTCTGATTTGATGTATCTTTCCTCTTCCGATCTCTTCACCACCAGCATCTGTGAACATAACAGTTTGCCCAACCTTACGTTCAAAACGATTTGTGGGGACTGCAACGTCTTGGGTGAGTTCCATAGCAGCTTCGCGGGCTCGTTTGGCCTTGCGGTTACTCAACCTGATGGTATATGCATGGGTTGATTTGGGTTATGCTTTATCTCTAATGGGTAAAAATGCGTAAAACTAAAAACAAAATAGCTAAAAAGAAAACAGGTCGAATGGGTTGAGTTGGTCAAAGTGCATTACTAATGAATAGCAGTATTAACTATACTGAATCTGTTTATTTACAATAACATAGTTCATCACATAATTAAATATAACATAGTTCATAAAAAGCAATGATAAAATTAGGTTCATCAATAATAAAATAAAATAGTTCAACAATAAAAAAAATGCAAATTGGACTTAAATAATGTAATTTGGCTGTTTTGGCGAATAATAATCCAACTGAGTTTATTCTCACTAGTGGTGAAAAATAACTTAAGGGAGTTAAGTTTTTTGACCCGTTGCCAAACCAAACTGATGCGTCGTTTTTTCATCTATACAAAATTCGGTATACTTCAGATTCTTGACTACCACATATGATATTCTATTAAACAATAATTCAGGACAAGCTTTCTTACCAATTCTTTACTTGGGTTGCGGTAACTTCTGAGCCCTGCAAAAGAAGATTTTCAAAATTAAAAAAAAAAAAGATTTAATAAAAAAATAGAAAGCTTAAATCAAAAACTAAAAAGTATTAATTTGTTACATACATGAAGACTCAATTCAGCGGCCAAACGATGTAAAGAACGGTCTGCCATCCGCAAAACAGGCTGATGAAGTAAAGCCTCTTCAATGATATCAATTTGCTCATCATTCATTATGCTTCTTCTCCTGTTCTTTTGGTGTGTTTCCTCATTTCGAAACTCTTCAACCTCTGTGACGCTGCTATTAAATGGTTCAATGTTTGGATCCCCACTATTTTCACCTAAATCTATCCTTCTGCTTCTTCTCCTTTTCTTAATCGGAAGTGTTACGGATGGGCCCTCTTCATGGTTACCTGTTGTGTCATGTTCATTTGAAGATGGGCTTTGAGGTGTAGGTGGTTTCTCCAGTTGACTAATGAACCACCTGTTTCAGTATCATTGATATATAAATAACCATAAGTCAGATGAATTATACTTATAATGTATACAACAGCATAAATCGTTTGTTTAAAGATTTAGATTATGATTATAATAATATTATTTTTGTAATCATAATTAACACATTAGTTCATAAAAAGTTACTTAAACTGACCAAAAAAAATTCACCTGAGAACATTCACATTTTCTTCCTGTAGATAATTAGGCGTCATAGATTCTGCATAAGCTGATAAGGAATCTGCAACACACAGATGTTATATAAACAAACCACATTTATTTCTTATAATGATGACATAAATACATACGCATTATGCATTTATTGGGGTTGTATTTATCTCAAATGAGCCGAATAAAAAATAGCTAAAAGGGCAACGGGTCAAACAGGTTGAAGCCACCAAGCATCTATATTTTAAACATTTGACCCTCTAAATTGTTTTATTCAAAAATTTAGATTACTTTTGAAATAATATCGTTTTTATGATTACAAACCAACACTTCAAGTTCTTTATATAGAATATTACAGGGTCTACATATTCACACACCCTAGTCCCTATTTACACACCCTCGTATACGCCTCGTATAGGTCTATACGTAGCGTATAACCTTTTTCAATTTCCAAGAGAATCTCTGATTATGTCATATTTTGTCTTATATGCCTCGTATAGGCCTATATGGGGCGTATACTCGAAAAAGACCATTTTACCCCTGAATTAGGCCTAGACTGGGGGCAAAACAGGGCTATAATGGTCTTTTTTTGCCTCTCTTATATGCCTAGTATAGGCCTGTATGAGGCGTATGTATATAATGTAAATTACCATTTTACCCCTGAATTAGGCCTAGACTGGGAGCAAAACAGGGCTATAATGGTCTTTTTTGCCTCTCTTATATGCCTAGTATAGGCCTGTATGAGGCGTATGTATATAATGTAAATTACCAATTTACCCTTGAATTAGGCCTAAACTGGGGGCAAAACAGGGCTATAATGGTCTTTTGGACCCCACTATACGCCTAGTCTAGCCCTATATGGGGCATATATTTTTAATTTTTTTGTTTTCTCTTTTTAATATCCATAACACTAATATTAATTATAAAAAACTCATATTAATATCAATAACACTAATATTAATTATGAAAAACTCATATTAATTATAATAACACTCATATTAATTATAAAAAACTCATATTAATATCAATAACACTAATATTAATTATAAAAGAACTCATATTAATTATAATAACTCTAATATTAATTATAAAAACTCATGTTAATTATAATAACTCTAATATTAATTATAAAAAAAACTATTATTAATTATAATAACTTGTATATGCCTGTAGGTGTAGTATAGGTCTCGCATAGGACTATAGGTGTGGTTTAGATCTCGTATAGGCCTATACAGGTGTTGTATCATATCATGTACTTGTTATTTTTATTTATTTAAAATAGAAAACTTGTTTTTGTATAAAAGTTTGCTAAAACGATTAATATTGTATAAAATGTTTGTTAAAAAAAACCTTATATACGCCCCATACAGGCCTATACGTGGCATATATGGGGCAGAGGTCATATATGAGACCTATACGAGGGGTCCTATACGCCACGTATAGGCCTATACGAGGCATATAGGAGCAGTCAAACCAGAACTCACATGAGTCAGACACTGAGTTTGATGTAACCCTATATGCCTCGTATAGGCCTATACGAGGCATATATGAGGCAAAGGGTGTCTAAATAGGCAGATAGGGTGTGTGGATAGTTTCAGCCATATCATAATGCACAAGAAAGTGTTTATGGGTCAACCGACCCGGCCAATAGTGAAAAGTGACCCGTTACCCAACCCACCCATCTTGGCATCTCTAACTTCTTATCAGTTGAAGGAAGTGTTGAAATCGAAATATATACATAGGTTTTTTCTTGCGGCATCTGTTCTGTCAGCAGCACCACCAGGTAACTCAGAAGATTCCGTTTGCAAGCACTCGAGAAACCCATTGATAAAGCCAGCATTGTCCTCTGCACAAAGAGAGATATTGGTCAAGAACATGCTAAATCGTTCTAATCAGAATATTTGGCATACTAATCCTTTAGAAAGAATCTGTATCAAAAGTACACGTTTTCACCCGTTATTTGTTTTGACCGTTAACAAATGCATATACTGATGAAGTGATGATATATATGAGAACAATTACTTTTTCATAAAGTTGTGCTCACATGTAAAAATCGGCTAGATTATTTACCTTCGGGGTAACATGTGAGATTGGCTAGAACTTGGACCAGTAACGATGACCTCTGAATCGCGTAAGGCGTTTGAGGAGCCTGACAGTTACTCCAAGTAGAATGTTGGACGTTGAATTCTGAGGTCAAACCCAATACATGACCAGCTGCTAATGTGGGATTAAAATCCACAACAATCTCCTCTTCAGCAGGCTCAGGATCATAGGAACACCAAGTGGATAAGAACTCTCTTTGAGGCTGTGAAAGCACTCGGGTCAAAAGTTCTGTCTGCATGGATGTACAACAACATTTACAAATTCGACAAAGTTGTGAAAGCACTCATGTTCGTTCATTTAACTAAACAAAAGAAATTTCTTGTTCGTGTTCATTCATTCATTAAACGAACGAACACAAACGAACTTCCTGCTGAATGGTTCACGAATAGCTCGCTGAACATTCCTTTGCAGCCCTACAAATAAGTAAACATATTTATAAAAGCTTACCAAGTTACGGACTATGAAAATTTTGAATCCAGAAGCACCAGAGAATATTTCTGTTAGCTTCATTGCATTAAGTAGCAAAAGTCCATTTGTTTGGCTTTTCAAATCCCCATCACACATCGTATCTAGCTCTTCAATCACCTAAAGAAGTTTGTATATGTATAAGCATAATGTCCACTAATAATTTTCAAAAAAATCTAAATTATAAGAGATTTGAAAAGTTAACCTTCAAAACTGTTGCCTGAGCAAAACCCTTGCTTTGAGGGGTGCTGGAAGCCATATCCACGAAAGATGAGCTTTCGGCTTGACAAAGAAGTAGCATCTGGAGAAAAAATCGTTGAAAGTAACTAAAAAAGCATTGAACAAAATAAAACATGATACAATAATATCTAGACGCTTACGATAGATAAAACTTTTGCTTTAAGCCTATTAACCACACTTTCAAGAATTGGATCATCATGCTGTGGCAGGTTTAAGGTGTCTTGAACCAACCGAAAAACAGCACCTCCTCCACATAGTTCCTGGAGAACAACATAAAATAATCAGTGTTAAATATATAGGAAGAAGAAAAAAAAAAAACTTTGGTAAATGATTAGGATGTTTCAAGCATTGAGAAGAAGAAAAAACTCTGGTCAACCCTTTGACCCATTTGACTCGTTTATAAGCTATTATTTTATTTGACCTTCTTTTCAACGAGGCGCTCCCGAAATAACAGTTGTTTGCATAGTGATTGAATAAACTGTACAGATGATTCACAAAGATGGAAGAGACAGTAGACTTCATTATTGGACTGCATGCGAGAGTTAATACACTGTGTTGTCGGCTTCGCTTGAAGAAGATTAATAGTTAAACGGACAGCAGTAAGAGCTGCCGTTGTGAAGTCGACAACCTGACAAACAAATGTAATCATCAGCCACCCATTTCGACAAAAGATTTCAATACAAAAAGCTATAATGCAAATATAAAGATTGTGTCACCTCAGGATGTGCAAGTAGAACATCAGCGATGTCTTTCCACTCTGACGAAATGAAGGCTTTAAGTAAATACATACTATTAGACAACAGCGCTGAGTACAGGACCATCTGGCTTAGACCATTAATTTTCTGTAACACCAAAGTTATGTTTCAGTTCTATTTAACAAAGTTTTTTTTTTTTTTGAAAAAAAGTAAAAAAAAAAAAAAAAGAAAATGTAAAGAAAAGAGTTAAACCTTTCCTAACTGACTAAGAGCACGAATCATGTTAAATATGGTATTAAGCATCTCTTGTTGTACAACCATATCTTCAACGAAAACCTACAGCATGAAAAATTAGTTACTGAAATGAAAAGGACAAAAGATTTTTTAAAAAATAGCATATGAAAATAAGTATTATAAGTACAGTTATTTCCTACTGCATCTAAACTTGTCTCACATGATGCACGTACTTTTGAAACTAACTAAATAACTACGTGCATTATAGACAAGTTTAGGGACTTTGATATACCAAAATTGGTTGATGGACCTTTTCGTATATTTTTACAAGTTTAAAGACTTCAAAAAGTACCAAATCAGAATAAAATTAAATTGAAAATTGGTTGATGGACTTTTTCGTATATTTTTACAGATATAAAGACTTCAAAATTGGTTGATGGACTTTCTCGTACAAAATAAGAAAGCATGTTTGTTTCCGTGGTATAGATAAATTGAAAAAAAATTACTAACCCGCGCAAGTGTTGAGTGGTGGGATGCAATATCACATAGAGTATGCAATAACTTTAAACCACTTAACAAATTTTTGAAATGCTGCTCATCTGGCTTAAGTGATGGTACAATATCTTTTATGTGCTGGACAAGAAGTCTTCCTAGATTTTCCACATTTATCTGAAACATCAAGATGTAAATCACATTTACAAATAGACACTCAGCAAAGTTTTATGAATAATTAAATAATATAAATGATTAAAATTATAATTAAAATAAAATCTACCAACCTCAATAGATGATCCATTTATAGTATATTTAATGATACCATTTTTGGCATCTCTTATTAGCTTGCCAAGATCTTTTGAACTTAATACATGAAGCTTTTTGACAGCAGAAGTTAAATCAAGTTGCTGCATATCAAAAGTATTCTACAAGTCAGAATATGTGAACATCAGTGAGTTAGATGGACTGAGAATAGAACTCTATGGCTATTTGAAAACAAATTGAACAGTCACATCACTAAAACAATTAATATCAATCAACTGTCACAAGCCTATAATCGCAATCATTTTGAATAAAAATCTATTTTTCTGTCCTAGCCAATAACCGTGATTATGTATAATCTACATATTTTAAACTCACAAGACGAATCATATATCTACCTAAAGTTGCTCCTAATAGGTGACTGTGAAAAGAGTGAGTGATGCAACTTATAAGGAAATGTTTGGATTTGTGTTTTGAGAGTGATTATATGATATTAATTTGATAATCATAATCAAACAATCAGTTGTAATATGATGATCCATTGATAATGTTTGGAAAATTATGATTTAGCATACCAATAGATAAAATGGTCAAAAGAGACTTTATAAGTGAAAAAGTAGCAATAATAAAATAAATGAGTTTCGAAACAAAAATCTCTATATTGATCATGTTCACAGTCCGGGCTTTGATGGTTTTTAAATTAAACAATGAGCCAAACTGTTGGTAACGATTTTTGATAATTGTATATGGAACCACACCGTTCCTAACGGTTTAGCTTTGGTTTGGTTTCATGTTTGGACTTATTGGGCCTTTATGGTATAACATATTCTATATAGAAATTGAGTTTGGTAGACAAGGATGATTGAACAATGATACTTTGGTTGGTTGGTTTGGCCTAAATACGCAATAAATTTCATAAATTAATAGGTAAACCACATATCAATGTGAAAATTTACATAAAAAATGAAAAAAAAAAAAGAACCAACTGTTAAGGCAAACCGAAAACCCAAATGAAAAATTAAAAATCTAAGAGTCAAACTTTGAAAATTAATACTTTTTAAATAACCGCTCAATATATAACCATAACCTTTTTATAAAACCTTTACAGTTAAGCGGGTTAACGAGTCAACCTGTTTATTAACCCGATCGTGTCCGAGCTTACATGTTTAATAATGGGCTATATTATGCAACCCAAAACCTTATTATTTAATTATTGTCTACATGTTTCAATCAGGGGTGTTCGCATGCCGGTTTTGACGGCTTATTGTTTAAGCCGCTGGTAACGATTTTTTATATCAAAAACAAAATCTTTGAGATTTAAAACAGAACCATTACTAATGGTTTGGTTTCGGTTTAGTTTTATGGTTTAGGCTTTATTGGGCCTTTATTTAAAATGAATAGTATATAAAATAAAAGTGCAAAAATAGAAGTCGTCGAAATTTAATCAAGTTCGTTTTTTTTTCGTAATACAAACTTAAATAGGATGCCAAAAAATAGAAGTTTAAAAAAGGTTGTCCATCCAAAATAACCAGAATAAAAATAAAAGCTTAATCTAAAATACCTAAACGAAGTTTTTAATGTTGTATAGCAGCCAAAGCTTAAGATAAAATACATATAGATAACATAAAGCCCAATAATTCCACTTCAAAGTTCAAATATAATTTTTTTGAGCCAACTAAATCACCGGATAAGCATCCCGTCAAAAACCGACCTATAAAACCAAACTGATGACCAGTTTGCACTTGCGATCTTTCATGGTTTATAACCGAACTATGACGTTCGCAATTTTAACCCAGTAAGAAATTTTCACCCAGTTTTATACCAAGGGTTTTATAAAATAAAAAATACATATCTTTTTCAAAACCGTCTGTCATAACCCTCTTCTTTTATTGAAGATTAAAAAAAATCATTAATAGATAAACAAACTAATAAAAACATTACTCACTGGTGTAACCTCTTTCCTGCATGGTCCCATCACCTTTTCAGCCACCATTTTATTTTTTTAATAGCAGAGCTGAAGAGAAAAAACACAAAAAAAATATCAGAAAAAGACACATTTGAATGATTAAACAATAACAATTTATGATTCTTGACAACAAAACAACATAAACCCTAGATTACCGTCTACAGACAAAAAATAAACAAGAAATTACTGACAAAAATACAACCAAAATCAACAGATCTTTGTAAGAATATGTTGATCGAAAACAAATGGGTTCGTCCAGATTACAGGGCATTGTAGTGACTGGAATTGAGTGTGCTAACTTGCGCTACATCACCCACATGTTTAACATGAGCATTTAATGTACAAAAAGTTACTAATTTAAATAAAATGATTGTTATTTTTAATATATATTATTTTTTTATAAAAAATCAACTAGTTTTATAAAAATATATATTTATAGTGTGATTGAATTAATTAATTTTACTTTTATAAATAAAAGAAAAGGAAGGGGGATAATGAGGAAAAGAAGATACATCGCCTTTTTTGATAAATTTTAAATCTATGGTCTTGAAGATTTTAAATTTTAAAGGAAAATAGGTTAAAAAATAAAAAAATATAAGTATTTTGAAAAATATATTAGTATTAAAAAAACTTTGTTTATTGCGATTTAATTAATTTTTTTTTTTTTTATAAAACGGTCATAGCAAGGTAAAGAGGAAAAGGGGCTGTACAAAGACATGTATCTGGCTTGCACGTTTTGAATCTGCGATTCTATATTCAAATCACGATTAATAAATTTAATAAATTTATACCGATTTCGTAACTTCAAACATACAAATCATGAATAATTAATTATTATTGAATATTTGATAGTTGGATTTTGATCCTTGATAAAAATAATCGATTCGAGAATTAAAATAAGAAAATAATTATACAAAAATTAATTGTTGATATAAGAGTACAATTAAAAGCTATGAACTTGTTTGATGTAATTCTTGAGTCGGAACAACACATACCAAAACATGCATCTAAAGTCACATTATGTGAAACGGTCAACTTTTGTTATGCTAAAACCTAGATTTGATCAATTGATTTCCAATTGTTTGCTCTTTATGAACAATAAAAACATATTTAGTGAAACCGAATATAAAAGGACACAAACTCGTGGATGATAATCGTATTTAGAATTTGAGTAACTAATATACCTTGATCTTTGAAGTCGACTCAGTTTGTGATTCCTTGTTAATGTCGATTTCAGCACACTTTGAGAGATGTGGTTGGATTGAAGATTCTGAATGTATGAAAGTCGGAATAGCTTTGGTATACCTTCTCTTTAGAGGAGCGTCGAGAATGAGAAATGGGTGTGTTTTCCAATGATGTGATTTGATATATAGTGTTAGTGTAATTAGATTCATTTCACATTGTGAAATTACGAAATAGTACATGCAATGGCATCTGACGTGCACACAACTTCTCGGATTTTATTTATTATTCCATTTTGATAGAAAGATGAATTGAAATCCGTTTAATGAAAAGATTTTGATTGAAAGTAACATTTAAGTCATGGTATTATGCATGTGGTAGCGCTTTAACAAATAGTTTTAAACAACAAATAATGATTATACAATGTGAGTAGTGAGTAGAGTCTAGTAATAAAGGTACACCATATGTGTTGTGACTATTCCACAAATAATATGAAATTGTAGGTACCAAAATATAAAAGAGTTAATTACATAGATAGTCCATGTGGTTTATTAAAAGTAACACATTTGAGTACTAACTTATTTTTTTTTAACAGGTTCTATAGTTTCGGTTTTGTAACACATTTGAGTATTAAGGCTAACTGCTGTTAATTTTTCTGTTAAATCAGGGTAAAATGACTAAAATACCCTTATATAATTTTCAGTTAGTACTCAACAGTGTTCCCTTCAATAAATTATAAGGAGCATCTGTGTAATTAACTCTAAAAAATATAGAAACTCTTATATTTGTAAAAAATAATATTATAAAATATGCTACATAAAAATATTTAATAGTTATATTTATAGATTAATATACATACAATTACAAACGTCTGTTATGAGAGAAAACTTCTACTATGACTAAAATACGTGCTTAATAAGATGAAGAAAAAGTTCCAAAAAAAATCCCTCCACTTCTCACATGATATAACATACTACCTCCGTCCCATTTAGATGTCCAAATTTCCACTTTTGGTTGTCCCAATTTAATTGTCATTTCCAAAAATGTAAATATAATTTCCAGTTTTACCCTTACCATTACAAACTTCCATTTTTTGTTGTCCCAATTTAATTGTCATTTCTAAGGACATTATTGTCATTTTACAACTCAAAAAATAAAATACTCAAATATTTCTTAAATTGTGTGAATGTGGGTCCCATGACATCTAAAATGGGACGGAGGGAGTAATATAATATAATGTAATATTACCTAAACTAAACAAAGAATATAATACCTAGTATAACATGGCAAAACATAACTAAACATAGAGGCCTAGCTTTATATGTACTACTATTATCACCACTACCACTACACACTACCACCACGACAACCATGATCACTACCACTACACACTATCACCATGACAACCATGATCACTACCACCACGACAACCATGATACACTTTTTCTGCATGCTTGCAGGTCGTCAAATGTATCACGGAATGGAACTTGCAGTCTGGGGAGCTGGTGTGGTCATGGGTCATGACACTTGCGTAGACATTTAACGTTTACTTATGTTTATAAAAAAATGATGTTGAATTGATTGAACAATAATTATGCTTCCGCTGAACCTATATTGTTTTAACTAGATGTTTTGAATTTCACTTTTCAAGTTGAATCGGATTTCGAATTTATTATAGTACTGTTAGTTATATGTGATTAGTGGCTAGATCCTGGTACGTCACAAGCCCCACGGTGAATTCCGCAGGTGGTATTTTGGGGTGTAATATTTGTGATTTTGGGCGCCCAGAATTAATAATGCCTAAAACAAAATGTTGGCTCAAAATAATGGGTAATGATGGCTCAAAATAATGGGTAATGGAAGAGCTCAAAATAATGGCTAGCTAGAAAAGTGTATACATAGCAAGAACTAAAATAAACAAAACTCAGCCAATATCATAGAACCTTTCGATTACATAATAATTTCCAAAGTTTACAAAAGTTGTTCAAAATATAATAACTTCCAAAATTTACAAAACTTGTTCAAATAATTGTTGATTATATCTATAAACATGGGTCAAAATATAGAACCTAATCATGTTTATTCAATCATAACGTAAATATAGATACCAAGTTAGAGACACTTACTTGTGGGAGTGGTCATCTTTGAAGACGAAGATAAGGCCATGATTCCCGTTATGGTACCTTAGGTTGATGGATCACCTTAGAGAGAATTTTAGTATTTTAATATTGGTGTTCTACTAGAGTTTTTGATCACCAGTTATTATCAATATATAAAGATCAATGATTAATGGTCATCAATAGTGATCCGTTATAAAAACTCTATTTATTCTCTATTAATGGTACCTAAAGGGAAATCATAATTGCCCCTTAAACTAATCAATATTTACAATTACTGCCATCAAGTAATTGTCGGGGACTAGTTATGTCATATTGGTAATGTTACCAAATGATCTGTGAGGCCACATCAACAGGTTATTTCTAACATTCTCCCACTTGGCCGAGTGATCATTTGTGATAAGTATAAGTAAGTTTGGCCAAGTTAAAACATTAATCAATGTTTCAAATTGAAATTGCAACAGAAAAATACAGTCATTGAGTTATTTTCAACTCAAGACCCCCATTAATCATGTTACAACCCCAAATCTAAACATACGTAAATTTAAGACCAAAATGACTGAGGTAAGCCCTTTAAAATTAATTTGTATAATTCTTGTCTATACGTCATTAGGTGCGCATACGTATTTATAGACAAACAAATTGTATAATTGAGGAAAATAATAACTAATCATTCATATGTATGATATGCTATTATGTATGGCCTTAAGTAAAACCCGTCTTTATTATGAGCTCTTAAAAAGACTTTGGGTGTAGACCTTAGTTATCGGATCCGCAAGCATATCATGAATGTAAATGTATTCGATACAAGTATTTACGTTCCTCTTCTTGTTCATAAACGAACAATAATTTTGTATCGAAGTTTAATGCAGCACCTCTCGAACTGTTACTGCTCGAGGAAATAAGGTAGCTGACTTTTTACAATAAGTCTTCAATATAATATTTATATGGAGTTAACAAGTTTATGAGCCCACTAATAAATCTTCAACAACATTTATTGACAACTGCGTTGTTAATTAACAACATATTATGTCAATATAACTTATTTTGTTTTATCAGTTTCTTATGACTACTCCATGAGACAAATTTGTCCGTAGACATAAGGATCACCCCAAATTGACTTTTAGTTTCTTCTGAATATTACAAAATCAAGGTAAGTGTAATCAACCTCTTCTTATAGTCTTTCTCGTTTCTTAAAGATATTGTAAGATGCTTCACGATAATCTATAGTGGTCTAATTTTCATCAATGTGAGCAATATCTGAACGAGTATAGACTTGAACCTTCGTAAGGCTTCTAATTAATGAAGCATAAGGAAATAATCTCATTTATCATTTTATCCTCTAAAGGAGAGCTATATTGTTTGTTACACATGTAAGAGCCCGCTTTAGAGTAAAGCTTATGGGACGAAACTAATGTCCTGTTGGGTCTATCTCGGTATATTTTGATAGCTCTCACGTAAGTGGTATCTCCGAGATTCATTATATCAAAATATGTGTGAGAAATTATTTGACTTGTGTAACATATACTTATCCAAAAAAGTGCTATCTATATAAGGATAAGTTTACATTAGTTGCTCCCACTCATCTTGAGGTAGGCACATAAATCCACTTAATTCTTGATGAAAAGAATGCATTAAGATTTCATCACATTTTGATGTTTGCCTTAAACCCATACATGGAATTAATTGACTTACAAAGTAAGTGTTCTTGACCTTCAGTTTAGAACTTTCAGGTTGTTTTATGAACATGTAAATCTTTGTTTAAGGAAAGTTGTTTTAATGTTCATATAATGTAGCTCTAAATGATTATAAGCCACTAGAACTACAATGATCCTCAAAGAAACATTTTGTAAGAAAGGTAAGATGATTATTTGATAAATAATTCTCTTCTGAGCATAGCCTTTAACAATCAATCATATTTTTAGCGTCTTAACGTTTGCATTCAGATTTTGTTTAATGATGAACACCCTTAGGTAATTCAACCAAATCCCAAACGTTAAAATCAAATTTGCTAATACAATTTTATTACATTTAGAAATTTGATTGATGCTAATGGCTTAATTAGAAGAGGTAGGATCAGTAAACTTTCTAAAATCCATTTCAACTTCAGTCAAGGAGGATACATAATCATCAAAGTTAGTAGACTTTTAAACCTAGATGGCCTCCTTAGTTGATTATTAGGTTTATTAAGAGTTTCAGTTTTATGGATTAACTCTTGATTAAGTTGCTATCACTTTCAAGATTCTAAGTGTGTAAGAGTTGGTGCAGTATGGTGTGCTAGAGGTGTAATCGGAGTAAAATTTAATAGGTATCTTCCCCCCGCCTCTTGCACTTCTGGCAAATCCTGATAAGGACTGCTCCCACTGACTTAGAAATCTTTAACAATTTAGCATGCTTATGGTCAACATTAGAAGACCAATAAATTCTAATAGAGAAACAAATTAAAGAAGTTACTCATTGTAGTTTCTCTGTTTGAGGATTACAATTTTGGCAAGAAATCTGAGTGTGCCCACGTTTAAGCAACAATGAAACTTTTGTTAGAGTAGCAGTATATTCTTAAAGAGAAAAGTTGTGAAGGAGCAATGTCTTGTACAAGAGGTGCAAATTGAGGTAATAACAAGTTTTCACTCCCCCACCTCTTGCAACTTTCGCAAATTAAGATTAAGACACTTAATACTCCCACTAACCTTTTAGATCTATAGGAATGCTACAAGATAAGTTTCAATGATGTATGTGCTGTGGGAACATGTCATATATGTTAGACTTGATTTCCTTAATGTCCATATGTTATAAAAATTTTGGGGACATATTTAGAAGGAATCATAGTATATATGAATTAATTTCTTTAATACCTTAATTCATATAAGACAATACAAGTAAATATTATGATAAATGAATTATGTCTGAATATTCCATTTTGAGATAAGTTCCAATGAAATATAATTTCTAATGGAACTTAATTTATTCCCTTAGCCATTAAATATTAAGGCTTATACACATGTTCATAAGTCTCTAAGAATGAGATTTGATAATATTTCATCCTTCATTAATACTAGTCATGATTTCTCATGAAATTTGGTCTTAATGGATGGAATTTGTAAGTCTCATTTTTCTTTTGTTAAATTTTCATTTTCATGATAACAAAAGGTTGTGAAAAACGTAGCATCATCAAGTTCTATCTTATAAGGTTTCTATCCAGATTGAGATAACAAATAATATGAGAGTTTAAGGTAAAAGTGACTTTGTTTTAACCATGCAAACCTCACAACTGTCATAATGCAACTTTTATATTCATACTAAATTCTGAATAATCTACAGAATATATAAGGTATCATTAAGCCCAATTATAAAATAGTTTATTATGGTTCTTATAGTCTTAACATAAAATTTTGCCACTAACTCTCATATTAATTATTTGTTGATTTCTAGTAAGGAAACACATAGAACTAGAATCAACCGGTCATATGTTGGTTAGAATATTACCATTAGCAGACTTAAATATCATAAATATCTTACTACTTATCTTAGCCAGCTGTTTCATTGAATTATGGATAGTCTCGATGCTCATGCCTAGTTTAATGGCATAAACCTATTGTGAGACTTTCCTTTGAAGAAACTTATAGCTGGAAGTAGTAGTTGTACACTATCTCTGAATCTTAAAAGTATCCTCCTTTCAGGTTTAGTGGCGGTGAGATGAACATCATCTAATTTTCCAGTTTCATGCATTCCTTTTCCTGTACATATGCTGCTAATCAACACACTCATTTTTCTTTGGTACTCTTGAGTGTTATAGTTGATTCTTAAGGAAACTTATGGTATTAATGGAAAAGTTATACGTAATGCACCGAAAAAGTGTAATGATTTCCATGTGTAAATAATCAACAACTCAACAAGAGAAAATTTTGTAGAAACTCTTTAGTAAGCAAAACATTTTAGGTTTTGAAATTAGAGTGGATGAAATAGATGAGATACAAACCTAAGAAGAAGCTTGGAGTGATTTACATTACGGGGTAATCAAGTAAGGCATACACAAATTATTATATTGAAGATATAGTCTACTATAACACCAAAATAACAGACTAATTTAAGATTCTACCTGAATTTTGGCTTCGCTATGGCTTTGACCAAAATTCAGACATTATGAACGTACATAAATAACAAATTGTCTTGATGTTCTATAATAAATCTGGGTTCGCTTTGGCTTTGACCAAAATTTATGCATTATGAACATACATAATAGACTGACTCATTGTTCTACATGAAATTTGGCTTCGCTTTGGCTTTGACCAAATTTCATGTATTGTGAACATAAATAAATAAAACCAACTTAATGTTCTGCCTGAATTTTGGCTTCGCTTTGGCTTTGACCAAAATTCACGCATGATGAACGATATAAAATAATAAACCTCGGCTTAATGTTCTACCTAAATTTTGGCTTCGCTTTGGCTTTGACCAAAATTCAGCATTATGAACGATATAAATAATAGACCGTCTTTAGTGTTCTACATGAACTCTGGGTTCGCTTTGGCTTTGACCAAAATTCACATATTATGAACACACATAAATATAGACTGTCTCAATGTTCTACATGAACTCTAGCTTCGCTTTGGCTTTGACCAAAATTCATGTATCATGATGAACATACATACACAATAAGGTAAAAACATAAATATAACATAACACCTTTGGGCCAGAAATGAAATATTTATGTAAATTAGGCTAATAATTCATTATATATGTCATTAAACAATTAGTTGTTGGGTTCATTATCCAATAATACACATAATAACATAAAATGACATATATTAAAGTTGGGCCATTCGCAAGTTATGGTCATACGAAACCAAATAAAATAAGGCTTCCAAAAGTTAGCATAAGGCATGCGAATTCGTATAAACGTTATGCGAAAATTTATGCAGAAATAATTTATACAAAATATCACATGCGAAAGCTTAATATACAATTTTTGTGGATCATACAAAAAAATCAATTAATTAATTTCATAAATTAAATGAGCCATGCGAAATTGGAGATAGGATTCACACCAACAAATATATACAATTTAGTTTTGATAGCCATCGACATAAGGCAATGCACCAAATTTTAAATATAATGACTAATCAATTAACCGTATATAAAACACATCATAGCAATCTAAACCCATCAATTAAGGTTCAACACACATAGTTCATGTATATGAACTAAAATTGCTAATAATCATAATCGTGAATGAAGACAGATATATATTAGTATTTTAATAATTCATAAGAAAAATCATTCCAATCAATTATTTATGTGAGAATTAATAGAATTGATTCATGCATTCAATTCATGAAATGCAACTAAAACGTTGCTTAGACTAAAATTATTTATGTGAGAATTAATAGAATTGATTCATGCATTTATAAAATTAATATACCATAAATATAAAATTAATATACCATTAATTCACTAATTAATCACATTGAATAAAGAATTGCAATAGAGTATTGTGAAACCCGATAGACAAAACACAATTAAAAATATGTCACTAATTAAAATCACCATCAATTGCAATTCAAGATGATGTAAATATAGTTAAAATGACAATTCTTTGTTTTGGATTGTATCCCATATATTTTCGGTTATCAAGAGTGTCAGAATGAATCATTTGAAAATGAATGTATTTTACTTCCATAAGAAAGCCATTACATCATGATTGCCAGTTATTTGAATTGTTCAAAAGAGCTCGTGATATTATTAACAAATTGACTTACATGATTTAACTTCTAAATCAACTTGTAGGTCAGAAGATCACGAAACATAAAATATGGCAACAAATCGATTTATATGATCAACCTGATATAATCAACATTGCTCTGATAGCACATGTTGATTATATCTATAAACATGTGTCACACCCTCAAATTACCACCTAGGGAGTGTCCATGTTAGGCGTGTGACGACTAGCAATGAGCCACCAATTACATTGAATCACAAGTTTAAAATGAAGTTCCATTGTTTAATAATACTGAAATCCCAATCATAAGTTATCCAAAACCATAAGTTCAGCGGAAGCGTAAAGATTCCATAAAGTAAATACTAAACGATCATAATAAATAAGTGTTTGATAAACAAGTCCTCAGCATGACCATGACCACTCTTGCTCTCAAGCCAACAAGCTCCTGTTCCAATCACCTAACGACCTGCGAGCATGTAACAAGTGTACCAGACAAAGCTGGCGAGTTCACAGTTTATGAAAATGTTTGTTACCAAGTGTTTAGAACAGTTCATTAACATAAGCAAGTAATACTGTTAATATCTCAATTCCGAACAAGACGGCTCCTGAAATACATGACTGCCCTTCCCACGTACTCCTATCTAGTACTGGGCCACGACTGGGTCATTAGTTCACATCCGTCCTCTCTAGGAGCGGTGTGAGGGTGCCAAACCTAAGTAGCGCTACCAACTAATACCCGTTACCCTCCAGGTAACATAATAAGGGACTTACAAAAATGATAGGTGAGAATATTAACCAATATACCCGTTTTTTACCCAAAAGACTTATCCCTCCACGGGATCCCCACTGACTGTCCCCAACCACTGGGACGCATGCTCGAATGTAGTGAATTCACCTTGGGTTTGCTCGGTAAGGTTAAAATATGTGTTCGCAGTTGCTCAGCGCAATCCTAATATGATTACCGATAATGATCAGATTCATACACCAAAATCCACTTATTAAAGCAAGTTGTAACACAGATTGATCACTCATGACGTGTATGACATAATAGTTCATGTAAGTTCATGTTACCCGTTTAATCCCTTTTACTAGTTAGCATAACACAACAATTCCCATGTAATAGCTCATTATATCGTACAAGTAGCCAAGATCCGAATCATATATAACCAGTTAATGATTTCGACCTAATTAACACAATCCACAAAGTTTATGAAATCGATACATTTCACTAATCCCTTGACCCCACTGGATTAAATCATCCAGGTTTGTATCCGGCCCATTAGCGCAAATAGTTCTTAATACAACTTGGTTTATTGACACAATGTATGACAGGAAAGTGGGTAGACAGATGTATTGCGGGGCCCAAACCTGTCTCGGTTGGACTTCAGGCCCCATCTCAACACATGTCGCGGCCCTAACGTGTACCAAGCATGCGTGGCCCAACCCACTGCTTGTTAATTCGAATATATGCATATTTTCAGTCCACAATCGAACCTGTGTTCAATATAATCATTACCTATGATCTACCTGACCAGTGTTCAACATATATTCAAATAGATCATTTCACTATTTATGACAGTATTCAACATAATCATTACCTGTTATCTTATTAGTGACAAAAGGGGAACCAACCAATTGGCATGAATTAAATGTGTGTGTTCAACAAATATGGGCGGCCCACTGTATCTACTAAGAATTGAATATGAATTAAAGGGAATCAAGATAATGGCCAGCAACAATTGATAGCTCATTGGACCTTTAACTTTTGTCATGTAATTTAGAGAGAACTATCATTTGAGTAGACCAACCCTCATGTGATACTGACAACCATTTAAATATTATAGAATATTTCCAGCCAACTTTGTTAATATGTATACATAAACTGACACTCATGTATTGGGACATCACATCAGCCGAAATCATCAAGCCACACACATATATCATTTATTCCACATAAGACTAATATCTTTGGCTAATTCTGGACGGTGCACGTGATTCGGTTATATCAAAACTACAACTGCCATTCTCTTTATTCAAAGTATTCCACTTCTATCAAACCATTATCCTACAAACTATTGGACCGATATAATCAGGCAAGTAACAGCAATCATATACAATATTGATTTAACCACATGCATATACTCACAAGCAACCAAACATATTCAACAGGGATAATATTAACACTAACCGAGCCGAGGTATGATTATTGTTAGACACGATGGATGAGACTCCCTAGATCGCGAGACTCCCTTGGTCGCCGTCGACTTCAGGAGGTGCTTTAGGGTTTGTAATATTGGGAAGAGTTGTGTAATACAACTCATGTGTTACGCACACATATACGAAGAAAAAGGTTGGGCCGAGTCATGTTTTAGGAAACAATAGCTTGGGCAAAGTCTATATAACATGGTAGTGGCCCAAAGAACACAAGACCTGAACTGATCCATTACACACCCATTCGCATCCCCCAACCCCATATACGCTAAGTAGACCTATTAAATTCACATGCGCTTAACAGACTCACTAGAACACGTGAAGAAATAGCGAGGATTCGGAATCACAAATAGAAAGACACTAACCTCGAAAGTTCTGGTCGTCACAACATGGGTCAAAATATAGAACCTAATGATGTTTATTCAATCATAACGTAAATATAGATACCAAGTTAGAGACACTTACTTGTGGGAGTGGTCATCTTTGAAGACGAAGATAAGGCCATGATTCCCGTTATGGTACCTTAGGTTGATGGATCACCTTAGAGAGAATTTTAGTATTTTAATATTGGTGTTCTACTAGAATTTTTGATCACCAGTTATTATCAATATATAAAGATCAATGATTAATGGTCATCAATAGTGATCCGTTATAAAAACTCTATTTATTCTCTATTAACGGTACCTAAAGGGAAATCATAATTGCCCCTTAAACTAATCAATATTTACAATTACTGCCATCAAGTAATTGTCGGGGACTAGTTATGTCATATTGGTAATGTTACCAAATGATCCGTGAGGCCACATCAACAGGTTATTTCTAACAATAACAACACTAACCTAACCTATAGAAATAAGCTATCAATCTTAAAACTGCATACATCATGACGTATTCAACCAACCTACCATCTTAAAAAACCGTGTCATGATGTTTTCAACCAACATGTCGATTTCCTCTTGTGTTACGCTTGTTATCTGGGTCCAAATCTAAACAGAAATCAAATAACATATATTAGTTAACCCGAAACACCAAAAATAAACACAAAACACGAATAATACAACCTTAAACTCGGATTGATAACCCCAACATGCTAAATTCTAAAAGGAATACTTACATTGTTTGGAAAATGAAATCGCTTCTTTAAAACAAACTGGAACATAAACCAAACCACCATGAACCCACACTCCCAAGACCCGTCTTGTTGCATACACTGCATTAAATTTAAAAGAAAAAAATCAATTACTAAAATAATCACTTAATTGTATAAAATACAAGAGAATTAATCCGTATAATACTCATAACATACTTGAACCATGGTCCATGTAAGTCCACTTCCAAAAGAAGATTCTATTGCTCTCGAAAGAGGATAATCATCTTTATTCTTTTGGGCCTTAACCGAAGTCGAATCCAAAATCCAAACACTTCGTTCCTTAGGAGAAACGATAAACAAAACCCAATGGGCGCTAGAAAAAAGAAATGTATAAAAAATAGTGTAATAGAATAAAGAAAATTAACTTGAATACACTTATAAACAATAAAATATATATTACCTATAAAAAAGGGTGCAAGAAAATATTTTGTGCCCTTTTTAAGTTTGTAGACACTTAACAAGTGTTCTTTTACACTTGCAAAATTTGTCTCGCACTCTTTCCCAGTTATTTTGTGGATATTGAAGTAGGCAACTTTAGGGTCTTCTGGAACTATTTTGTAAAATACTATGTTATACAAATATCTGATATCAAACAAAAAAAATTACAAGGTTAAAAATTCAACTATTTTAAAAATAAATTTATTGTACGAAATAAAAATATTAAGAAAAAACTTACATTTGACACCAATGTAAAAAGCTAGCCTCAAGTAACCCGTTCGCCAAAAACTGTAACATCCCCTCATATTCGATGGATTCAACTTGGATATCGAACGAAGTCTTGGGGTACATCTGCTTAGGCACATTAATCTCAAGGCTCATCTTCCCATTAAAGAGATCCTTTAATCGTGTAGCCCATAACCTAATATTTTCAGGTCGCTCATTTTCTATCTTCAACAAGGCATTTTGTATTTCTTGTTCAGCTTTTGACAACTTTGGAGCGGGATGTTCTTCATCGAACTACATAATTAAACAAACTATTTTCAGAGAGTATATATATACACACACACACACACACACATATAACATGTTTGAGTTGTTGATTACCATCGCATCGAGTCATTCCGACATGTGTACATCATGTTGATCGAACAAAAATGCACCAGAAACAAACTACATTAATTGAAAAACTGAGTATTTGTGCATTGTTGATATATATATATATATATATATATATATATATATAATGAGAATTTGAGTTGTTGATTACCTCATCATCAAAATTTTCTATAATAGTCGGATCAATATGATAATGGGTGACTTTCAACCCGTTTTTTAGTAAAAAAGGTTATTTACGCTTTTGACCCATTAGAGATTAAAACTTAAAAGCAACCCGAATCAATACATTCACAAGAAAATGGGTTGAAATAGCAAACTTAGATTAATGGACAAATTAGCATAATTGTTTAAAAGTGACACATAGCATCCTCAAGTATGTTTTATTTTAACAAATGCATGATTATAGTAGTAATTATTTTGTAATCATATTTAATGTATAAATTATCTATGAATGTCAAGAGTATTGATGGGTCAACCTAACCATAACTACCCAATAAACAGGCATTGTAACTACCCAATAAACAGACAGAAATATGAATTGCTTTTACCATAACTCTGTGGCTAGCGGATTCTTGAGCCGTAGGTTTCTCCAGTTGACTAATGAACCACCTAAATAAACAAGATAAAAATGAATAAATCAAGTAATATATGATGTTTCTAACATCCTGTGTCAAATACACGTGTGTGCTCTGAGATCATTCATAAGTTATTATTTCAGTATCAATTGATATATACTAATAAAGTATACAACTGCATAAATCGTTTATTTAAAGATTTAGATTATGATTATAATAATATTGTTTTTTGTAATCATAACTAACACATTAGTTCATAAAAAGTTACTTAAACTGATCAAAAAAATTCACCTGAGAACATTCACATATTCTTCCTGTAGATAATTAGGCGTCATAGATTCTGCATAAGCTGATAAGGAAGCTGCAACACACAGATGTAATATAAACAAACCACATTTGTTTCTTATAACGATGGCATACATATATACGTATTATGGATTGATTGGGGTTGTATTTATCTCAAATGAGCCGAATAAAAAATAGATAAAAGGGCAACGGGTCAAACAGGTTGAAGCCACCAAACATCTATATTTTAAACATTTGACCCTCTAAGTTGTTTTATTCAAAAATTTAGATCACTTTTGAAATAATATTGTTTTTATGATTACAAACTAACACTTCAAGTTCTTTATATAGAATATTATAATGCACAAGAAAGTGTTTATGGGTCAACCGACCCGGCCAGTAGTGAAAAGTGACCCGTTACCCAACCCACCCATCTTGGCATCTTTAACTTCTTATCAGTTGAAGGAAGTGTTGAAATCGAAATATATACATAGGTTTTTTCTTGTGGCATCTGTTCTTTCGGCAGCACCACCAGGTAACTCAGAAGATTCCGTTTGCAAGCACTCGAGAAACCCATTGATAAAGCGAGCATTGTCCTCTGCACAAAGAGAGATATTTGTCAAGAACATGCTAAATCATTCTATTCTAATCAGAATATTTGGCATACTAATCCTTTAGAAAAGAATCTGTATCAAATGCATATACTGATGGAGTGATGATATATATGACAACAATTAATTTTTCATTAACTTGTGCTCACATGTAAAAATCGGCTAGATTATTTACCTTCGGGGTAACAACATGTGAGATTGGTTAGAACTTGGACCAGTAACGATGACCTCTGAATCGCGTAAGGCGTTTGAGGAGCCTGCCAGTTACTCCAAGTAGAATGTTGGACGTTGAATTCTGATGTCAAACCCAATACATGTCCAGCTGCTAATGTGGGATTAAAATCCACAACGATCTCCTCTTCAGTAGGCTCAGGATCATAGGAACACCAAGTGGATAAGAACTCTCTTTGAGGCTGTGAAAGCACTCGGGTCAAAAGTTCTGTCTGCATGGTGTTGGAAATACATATGTTCCTATATTAGTTAAACTTTAGTTATGTTATATAATTATTCGAATGATATGTATATGTAAGATATGCAAACTGATAACTAGTATATTAGGGGTAGTATGATAAGCGGTTTAAAGGATAAGCGGGTGTATATATTTAAACTGCATTATAAGGCAGTTACCCGCCAAAAATCCAACCGCCAAATGTAACGTATATGTATGTACTGCCGGCAAATGTTTTGGGTTACCAAGACATTTTCCCTCCAAACAGAAAGTGTCCTTTATCGTATTCATTTCTCTCAATCTATTCGTATTGCATACTTGTGTTCATCATGTCTGCAAATCACGTTAGTTTTTCCGCTGCAAGTGTTAATACATATGCATATGGTGATGATATCCCGGCTGTCCAACATAGTGGTATCAGAGCCACTTCAAGATCCGAAGCAGAAATTAAACCAACAGCCACAACAATGCCATGTCAACATTGTTTTGATGAGAAGAATGAAAGAAAACGAAGATCCCGACGAGAACGTTTATGTTATTACTGTCACTTGCCCGGCCATCAAATATACACATGTAAAGCCAAGGAAAACGATGAAGAATTACAACTAATTCGGCAAGCGGTCAATGCCGGAATAAGAACCCAGAACGAAGAAGTTCACTGTCATGATGAGATGATAGTCACAGGGACAGACGGTGGACAATGGAAGGACATCTGGTATGTTAATTCAACTTTTCATCGTCATTACGTGGGTAATATTGATGTTTTCAAAAGGGTTAAGCACATCATGGGTGTTGAAACGAAATCCGGTATGAATAATTTTTTATTCATACGCGGAGTAGGAATCGTTGAGATGAAAACAGGGAATGATACGCTGAGAATTCCCAGTGTATTTTACTCTCCGGATATTGATCGAAATGTTCTAAGTCTTGAACAACTAACCCTCCAAGGTTTCACGGTCAGAAAATCCGGTGATTCATGTAAAATTTTTCCTATGTTTTCATCTCCGGTGGTGAATTCTGTAAATGATAAAACTGGGCTATCGAAAGAGGAGGAACTGGGGCTAAAAGAGAAAGAAAGACTGCATAATATGTGTGGGATTGATGATGAATTCAAGAATGATTATCTGAATTCCTATTTCGAATCGCTGAATGTGTTGGAGAAAGAAGAAGATGACTGGAATTTAATGATTTTAAAATCGTTAGAATTTCATGATTTCGATGACTGCAAGGCCCTGATGAACATGCTTGATGATCGTGAATACGTATTCAAGTATAAAGTTATATTACAAAAGAAATTTGAAGAATTGGTTCGGTGGTTCCTGTATGATTATATGGGAATCACTTCAAGGCCTATTCCTCCCTACACCACTGATCAAAAGAAGATAGATCTGTTAAGTCTATACATTCTGGTGGCAAATGATGGTGGATATCGAGAAGTTACAACTGAAAATACATGGCCAATTATAGCGAAGGATTTAGGTTTCGGATATGAAGATGGAGATTATATGAGAATAGTGTATGCGATGTACCTTGATGTCTTAGAATATTACTATAAATTCAAGGCAGTTCAAAACAAGGTGCAGGTGAAGGAAATGATCAATGACAATGCTGGTTCGTATAAAGACTGCGAAAGGAAGTCCAGAAGTGCAGACATAAGTCAAGAAGGTGATGCAGGAATCAATCAAGATGATGAGGGTTCGTCACGAGGCAGTCACAGAAAGATCAGAAGTGCAGGAGATGTTCGAGAAGGTGCAACAATGAATAGTCAAGCCGGTGCTGACTTAATGCATTATGCATTGTTTGCTGAGAATGGATGGGCAGACAACTGGAGTGCTCGCAAGAGGAGGAAAAGATTTAATTTTAATCACATGAAGAAGGCAATGGAAGAGGCAAATCGAAGTGTGATGCAGAAGGGTTCCAACATAACCAAAGTTTAAGGGGGTTGTGTTGGAAATACATATGTTCCTATATTAGTTAAACTTTAGTTATGTTATATAATTATTCGAATGATATGTATATGTAAGATATGCAAACTGATAACTAGTATATTAGGGGTAGTATGATAAGCGGTTTAAAGGATAAGCGGGTGTATATATTTAAACTGCATTATAAGGCAGTTACCCGCCAAAAATCCAACCGCCAAATGTAACGTATATGCATGTACTGCCGGCAAATGTTTTGGGTTACCAAGACATTTTCCCTCCAAACAGAAAGTGTCCTTTATCGTATTCATTTCTCTCAATCTATTCGTATTGCATACTTGTGTTCATCATGTCTGCAAATCACGTTAGTTTTTCCGCTGCAAGTGTTAATACATATGCATATGGTGATGATATCCCGGCTGTCCAACACATGGATGTACAACAACATTTACAAATTCGACAAAGTTGGTTTGGGTCAAAACGGCCTCTGTTCATGTTCGTTCATTTAACTAAACAAAAAAAATTTCTTGTTCGTGTTCATTCATTCATTAAACGAACAAACACAAACGAACTTCCTGCTGAATGGTTCACGAATAGTTCGCTGAACATTCCCTTGCAGCCCTACAAATAAGTAAACATATTTATAAAAGCTTACCAAGTTATGGACTGTGAAAGTTTTGAATCCAGAAGCACCAGAGAATATTTCTGTTAGCTTCATTGCATTAATTAGCAAAAGTCCATTTGTTTGGCTTTTCAAATCCCCATCACACATCATATCTAGCTCTTCAATCACCTAAAGAAGTTTGTATATGTATAAGCAGAAATAATTTTCAAAAAATCTAAATTATAAGAGATTTGAGAAGTTAACCTTCAAAACTGTTGCCTGAGCAAAACCCTTGCCTTGAGGGGTGCTGGAAGCCATATCCATGAAAGATGAGCTTTCGGCTTGACAAAGAAGTAGCATCTGGAGAAAGAATCGTTGAAAGTAACTAAAAAAAGCATTGAACAAAATAAAACATGATACGACAATGTCTACACGTGATTGGGCTTACGATAGATAAAACTTTTGCTTTAAGCCTATTAACCACACTTTCAAGAAATGGATCATCATGCTGTGGCAGGTTTAAGGAGTCTTGAACCAACCGAAAAACAGCACCTCCTCCACATAGTTCCTGGAGAACGATAGAATACAAATAATCAGTGTTAAATATATTGGAAAAATGTTTATTCTGCTCAGAAAATATATTTTTATATGTAAATGATTTAGGATGTTTTAAGCATTGAGAAGAAGAAAAAAAAAACTTTGCTCAACCCTTTGACCCATTTGACTCGTTTCCATATTCTATTTGACCTTTTTTTCAACGAGGCGCTCCCGAAATAACAGTTGTTTGCATAGTGATTGAATAAACTGCACAGAAGATTCACAAAGATGGAAGAGACAGTAGACTTCATTATTGGGCTGCATGCGAGAGTTAATACACTGTGTTGTCGGCTTCGCTTGAAGAAGATTAATAGTTAAACGGACAGCAGTAAGAGCTGCCGTTGTGAAGTCGACAATCTGACAAACAAATGTAATCATCAGCCACCCATTTCGACAAAAGATTTCAATACAAAAAGCTATAATGCAAATATAAAGATTGTGTCACCTCAGGATGTGCAAGTAGAACATCAGCGATGTCTTTCCACTCTGACGAAATGAAGGCTTTAAGTAAATACATACTATTAGACAACAGCGCTGAGTACAGGACCATTTGGCTTAGACCAAAGTTATGTTTCAGTTCTACTTAACAATTTTTTTTAAGTAAGAAAAAATAAAAAAAATATGTAAAGAAAAGAGTTAAACCTTTCCTAACTGACTAAGAACACGAATCATGCTAAATATGGAATTAAGCATCTCTTCTTGTACAACCATATCTTCAACGAAAACCTACAGCATGAAAAATCAGTTACTGAAATGAAAAGGAAAAAAGATTTAAGAAAATAGCAGATGAAAATAAGTAAAATAAGTACAATCATAAACTTGTCTCGCATGTGCGCACTTTTGAAACTAACTAAATAACTATGTGCATTCTAGACAAGTTTAGGGACTTTGATATACCAAAATTGGTTGATGGACTTTTTCGTATATTTTTACAAGTTTAAAGACTTCAAAAAGTACCAAAATCAGGTAGCAAGACTTTCTTGTACAAAATAAGAAAGCACGTTTGTTTCCGTGGTATAGATAAATTGAAAAAAAAAATTACTAACCTGCGCAAGTGTTGAGTGGTGGGATGCAATATCACATAGAGTATGCAAATATTTGAAATGCTCCTCATCTGGCTTAAGTGATGATACATCTTTCAGTATGTGCTGGACAAGAGGTCTTCCTAGATTTTCCACATTTATCTGAAACATCAAGATGTAAATCAGATTTACAAATAGACAGTCACCAAAGTTTTATGAATAATTAAATAATATAAATGATTAAAATTATAATTAAAATAAAATCTACCTACCTCGAAAGATGATCCATTTATAGTATATTTAATGATACCATTTTTGGCATCTCTTATTAGCTTGCCAAGATCTTTAGAACTTAATACATGAAGCTTTTTGACAGCAGAAAATAAATCAAGTTGCTGCATTTCAAAAGTATTCTACAAGTCAGAATATGTGAACATCAATGAGTTAGATGGACCGAAAATAGAACTCTATGACTATTTGAAAATAAATTGAACAGTCACATCACTAAAACAATTAATATAAATCAACTGTCACAAGTCTATAATCGCAATCATTTTGAATAGAAATCTATTTTTTCTGTCCTAGCCAATAACCATGATTATGTATAATCTACATACTTTAAACTCACAAGATGAATCATATATCTACCTAAAGTTGCTCCTAATAGGTGACTGTGAAAAGAGTGAGTGATGTAAGGAAATGTTTGGATTTGTGTTTTGAGAGTGATTATATGATGACAACAAAAAAGGAAGAACACGGTGGTGACATTATGGCGTTGGAGTTCAATCGGGTGGCTTTGGATTTGGCCGGGGAAGAGGTCGTCAATCCGTGATGAGTCAAGATGTTAGTGAACGTTTCCAGCGTGATGCCATGTGAGATGTTACAAGGTTGGTGTTTTTTATTCGGGTTGAACCAAGACATTGGACGTGATCGAGGTGAAGATCGGGTGTCCGTTAGATGTCATATTGGTTCGAAACCGAGGTGATTCGGTACTGCGGTGAAGGCGTAAACAAACACCTATTAAAGGGGTGATTGTTGGATTATTCAGTGTTTGTTTACGCCTTCACCGTAGTACCGAATCACCTCGATTTCGAACCACTATGACATCTAACGGACACCCGATCTTCACCTCCATCACGTCCAATGTCTCGGTTCAACCCGAATAAAAAACACCAACCTTGTAACATCTCACATGGCATCACGCTGGAAACGTTCACTAACATCTTGACTCATCACGGATTGACGACCTCTTCCCCGGCCAAATCCAAAGCCACCCGATTGAACTCCAACGCCATAATGTCACCACCGTGTTCTTCCTTTTTTTTCCAACAACCCTTTCTGATCACCCTTGTTCAAGAGGCTCTCCACCGACAAAGAAAACAAGCCACCCGCTTCTAACGTTTTCTTACCTTGCCAAACGAAGCAAATCCAAAGCCACCTACTTTGACGGATCTTTTACGCCCGTTTATCACGTACTACGCCAGTCTCCTCTTATCACGAACAAGCCAATCAAGGTACATGCGAAATCTGCTGTTGTCACCGGATATATACCAGTTGCTCAAACCCGCAACTAATAACCGAACAACCTCGTTCTTCCTCCTTTCATCATCGTTAACAGCCACGGAACACAAGTGTTTATCACCGGTCACCTCCGTCGTCTTAAATGGTACGTCTACCACAACAACGACCTACCGAAAACACCATAACGCCTCCGTCTAACGCTGCAACACAGTCCCGAACAGCCCTTCTTTTACGCCTGCCCTCCACCGACCGACACACCCTGCGCCGGCGGAGGCTTCCTCCGTTCTTCTCGAGCCCTAGGCTATGATACCAAATGTTGGTTACAGGCCCCTATCACACACACAGTAACACTTACGGATATATGTAGCATGAAATATGCAGAGAATATATGAAGAAGAAAATAATCCTACACCTATTTATAACAAATACATAATTGTCACATGCTAACTTAAATAACAAAATACACCTAACAAACTGGACGACGTAGGCCATGATCTCCTAATTGGTCTTCATACTTTTTCCCACCTTTGACTCCGATTTAATTGGTCAATCCTAGACCAATTCTAAACAAGTCACATAATGCTAAAATGACCCTTTTAATAATAATTAACTAGCTAACTTAGTAAAATAAAACCCAATAGTTTAGCTACGTGACCCGTATCCGGAGACTTGTTAAACCGCGACCCGATAACGCACCGACCCGTAACCCGTAAACAAACCCAAATAATCCAACAACATATTCTATATAGAAATTGAGTTTGGTAGACAGGATGATTGAACAATGATACTTTGGTTGATTGGTTTGGCCTAAATACACAATAAATTTCATAAATTAATACGTAAACCAAATATCAATGTGAAAATTTACATAAAAAATGAAAAAAAAAGAACCGACTGTTAATGCAAACCGAAAACTAGGGCTGTTCAAAAAGCTCGCGCTTCGGAGCTCGCTCAAAGCTCGCTCGGATTTAGCTCGGAAAAAGCTCGCTCGATTTGGCTCGGTTTAAAAGTGAGCCGAGCCGGCTCGGCTCGGTTAGAAAGTGAGCCTAGCTCGGCTCGGCTCGTAACGAGCCGAGCTGGCTCGGTTCGGCTCGCTTTGTAGCTCGGCTCGGTTTAGCTAGAATTATTTTACTTATAATAAGTTTTAATTTTATATACATTATAATATATTACAAAAAACTGATTATTATTTACATGTATATAGGTTTGTAATTTGATATTTATGGCATATTTGAAGATTGATTACCATATTAATGAACTAATATTGTATTTTATTGAAATTAAAACTTATTTTGCGTTGTTAAACTTGAGTTTGGTTTGAATTGTATTAGGTTGAACTTATTTAGAATATATTCATTTAAATTATTGAATAATATTTTAGTCTATTAAATTTTAAGAGGTATATATTAGTTTTTTTTTATAAAGTCGAGCCAAACCAAGCCGAGCCGAGCTAGCTCGGTTTAAAACCAAGCCGAGCCCGAGCTTAGATTTTCAGCTCGGTTTCAAATCCGAGCCGAGCCGAGCCAGCTCGGTTTATAATCGAGCTGAGCCCGAGCTTGGCCTGGCTTACCGAAAACCCAAATGAAAAACTAAAAATCTAAAAGTCAAACTTTGAAAATTAATACTTTTTAAATAACCCCTCAATATATAACCATTACCTTGTTATAAAACCTTTACAATTAAGCGGGTTAACGAGTTTATTAACCCGATCGTGACCGAGCTTACATGTAATAGGCTATATTATGCAACCCAAAACCTTATTATTTAATTATCGTCTACATGTTTCAATCAGGGGTGTTCGCATGCCGGTTTTGACGGCTTATTGTTTAAACCACCGATAACGATTTTTTATATCAAAAACAAAAACTTTGAGATTTAAAACCGAACCATTACTAATGGTTTGGTTTCGGTTTAGTTTTATGGTTTAGCCTTTATTGGGCCTTTGTTTAAAATGAATAGTATATAAAATAAAAGTGCAAAAATAGAAGTTGACGAAATTTAATCAAGATCGTTTTTTTCTTAATACAAACTTAAAATAGGATGCCAAAAATAGAAGTTTAAAAAAGGTTGTCCATCCAAAATAACCAGAATAAAAATAAAAGCTTAATCTAAAATTCCTAAACAAAGTTTTAAAGGTTGTATAGCATCCAAAGCTTAAGATAAAATACATATAGATAACATAAACCCAACAATTCCACTTCAAAGTTCAAATATAATTTTTTTAGCCAACTAAATCACCGGATAAGCATCTCATCAAAAACCGACCTATAAAACCAAACTGATGACCAGTTTGCACTTGCGATCTTTCATGGTTTATAACCGAACTATGACGTTCCCAATTTTAACCCAGTAAGAAATTGTCACCCAGCTGTATACCAAGGGTTTTATAAAATAAAAAATACATATCTTTTTCAAAACCCTCTGTCATGACCCTCTTCTTTTATTGAAGATTAAAAAAATCATTAATAGATAAACAAACTAATAAAAACATTACTCACTGGTGTAACCTCTTTCCTGCATGGTCCCGTCACCTTTTCAGCCACCATTTTATCTTTTTTAATAGCAGAACTGAAGAGAAAAAACACAAAAAAATATCATACAAAGACACATTTGAATGATTAAACAATAACTGTTTATGATTCTTGACAACAAAACAACATAAACCCTAGATTACCGTCTACAAACAAAAAATAAACAAGAAATTACTGACAAAAATACAGCCAAAATCAAAAGATCTTTGTAAGAATATGTTGATCGAAAACAAATGGGTTGTTGGTGCACTTGTGTCTGTACTTTGTCTGTATTCGGTCTGTATGTAAACGATGTCCTTGTCAGTCCTGTAAGTTGACAAAGTCAACCGTCCTCCTGGTTTGACTTAGTCAACAGTTGAAAGATGTACTGTGTCGAAGGATAAGAGGTCGAAGGATAATGTGGATCCTTCGACCTCATCGAAAG
This sequence comes from Helianthus annuus, assembly GCF_002127325.2. Lineage (NCBI taxonomy): Eukaryota > Viridiplantae > Streptophyta > Magnoliopsida > Asterales > Asteraceae > Helianthus > Helianthus annuus. Next base: position 52,351,117 of record NC_035444.2, on the reverse strand, counting down.
ATATGGTTCGAATCATAGACCTTGAAAGATAATCTTTCGAGGTCCTTGATGATCTTTCGAATACTTGGTCTTCGATAGATGATCCTTCGGACCATCTATCAGATCCTTCGATCAGGCATGCTAGGCTGGGTATATATATACCCATGCAGTGTTGAGTTTTAGATAGAGATGCACACAGAAAAGTCACACAGAGAGACACACAGCAGAGAGCATCCTGTCCGAAACACTCACACACTTTGAGAGTTTATAGAACATTTCTGTAAACATTGAGCTTGTAACCGAACCCTCATTGCATTAATACAAGTTGTGTTAATCGGTGAACTTGTGTGTTTGTTTCTCTACTTGCTACTAACTCGGTTTGCTTGCTAGCTTGGATTCCGCACTCGCTAGTAGGTTTGTATAACAAGGTTTAGGTTCGTTATCCTCCGTGAAAAAGGGACCTACAAGTGGTATCAGAGCTTTGGCTCTTTACCTTGTTTAAAACCGGGTTTTTACAAGTTTTGGTGTGTTGAAACACTTGGTTTTGCACCTGTTTTTACTTAGTTTCTTGCATTTTCTTTGAGTAAAAAAGTGTCTAAACTAACCGGGAGTGTTTAAAGTGGGGTTGGGTAACTTAAAAACTTGTTTTTGAGTGTTTTGGTGATTTCCGGCATACTCCGGTAACTATTCCGGTCACCGGACTGTGTGGATAAGATTGTCCATATTTGGTAAACTTTCAGGTCATTTCAAAGTTGGTAGAAATCTGTGTCAGACCTTACCTCCTTTTGCCGAAAGTTGACTTACCAACCTGTCACCTTTTCACCAACCCATCACTTTGTGTCAGTGTGTCAGAACCTCTCGAAAGATATCCTTCGATCTCGAAAGACTATCTTTCGATCAAGGAAGGCTCGAAAGATTATTATCCTTCGACCCATCCTTCGAAGTCCGAAGCATATCTTTCGATAAAGGAATCTTTTCGAAAGACAGGTGTCCGAAAGATAAGGATTTAACTCGAAAGATAAGGATCTTTCAAAGGGGAATCCTTTGAGTTCTTGAATCTTTTGAAATCATTGTTCGAGATTCAACAGTGATCTTTCGAGCACTGTTGATCCTTCGAACAAGATTTGATCTTTCGAAGTGTGGTCTGTTTATTGCTAACAAGTTTCTGTTTTCTTTTAAGATCTTTCGAACTAGGGTCCTTCGACTGTGTGTGATCTTTCGGGTGCTCATCATCTTTCGTGACTTGGACATAGAATTTATTTTTCTTCTCAAAGATGAATCCGAGTTGGTGGGGAAATCCGGCTCCAGACAGTGGAAAATACATGAATACCAGTCAATCTCCATCATGGGCCGAATCTCCGGTATCTACATCCTCACAAACAAATGCCACTCCAGCTGGTCAATGGGCGTTTGTTTCAAATCAAACTCCGAGTATTCAAAGTCTTCTACTAAGCGAAAATGAAACCGGAAGTTTGAACAGGCCTCCAAAGTTGATGCATCTTAATGAATATCCGGGATGGGTTGATCGTTTCCATACATACATTCTTGGTCAAAATACAGAGTTGTGGTTGCGGTTCACTACGGAATTCGATCAATCTATCGAGGTTGCTGCTTCTTCGACAGCTACATTTGCCGATCTTCCTGATGATCAAAAGAAGACGTATGACTTAGAAAAGAAAGCATACGCTATTCTCACTCAAGCACTGAGCAAGGATATTTATCATCAGTTCGTCAGTTTCAAGACTACGAAGAAGCTGTGGGATGCATTGAAGACAAGAGGAGTAGGTAATGAAGCCACACGTCAACTACGACGAGATCTACTGAAGAAAGAATTCGATGGCTTCACATGTATGGATAAGGAGTCCTTGGGAGATATGACAAGCCGTTTCTATCACCTACTTACTGAGCTGACCAACTTTGAAGTCACAACGACTCCAACAGAGGTGGTAAAGAAGTTTGCCGATGCATTGCCTCCTCAATGGAATAACTTCCTGGAAATCTTGAAGTACAACGGAACGTTGAAAACTACAAATATCAACGATTTCGTGCAGCTTCTGGAGAACAAGGATCAGGAAGAAACGTTGAAGGCAAAGAGAGTTGCAGTGCCACAGAATCCAGAGATGTATTATGGCACCTCCACTTCTTCATCTGCAAAAGCCGGTTCACATGCTCCACTTCAAACGGCGTTTGTCACAAGCACGGATATGTATGGCAATCCAGTGCAAGTTCCTGTAAAGCCGCCTCCAACCACAGATCTGTATGGAAATCCAATACAACCACCTCCTCCTCCTCCTGCTCAACAACCACAATATGCGTGTTATGGAGGAACATCATCTGCTGCAGGTCAACAATCAAAGCCAAATACAGTACAGCTTGACACTTCAAGCTTCTCTAAAGTCAGTGTAGAAGTAGCTAAGGAACACATGGAGCTACTTAACACTGTAGTGAGCGCGTACTGTGGGTTGATAGAAGGTCAGATTGGAAACATTAATCTGACACAAGAAGATTACAGGCAGATTGATAAGGAAGAGATGGACTTGATGGATATCAAGTGGGCCTTTGCGAGTGCTGTGAGAAGAGCAAAGGATTGGATGGAAAGTACTGGTAGAACCAGCTTGGAAAGTAAGCGAGACACCAAGTATGGGTTCGATAAGCAGGCTGTTAAGTGCTTCAACTGTGGTGAACGGGGCCACTTTAAAAGGGAATGTACAAAGCCAGCACAGCACGGGAATCAAAATCCCTTCAGAAACCGAGGCAACCAGCAGAATCAGAACAGAAACACTGAGCGTTCATTGGTGCCTGCAAATAACCAAACCAACCGAGCACTTGCAGTTCAGGTGGATGAAGGTTGTGACTGGTCAATCCAGTTGGGTGGTGATGCTCCTGATGGAACAACATGTTTTGCTCAAATTGTGAAAGAGTTAGTTCACACCAGTGGTAGAGAATCTTCTGCCAGTGGTGGTGAATCGTTTGAAGATGAAGACTCTTCTGGTTATAGCAGGAGTGCTGATGAAGAATCATCCAATTCTGGTGATGAGCATATGGGTGAGACATCAAATGCAGCAATCGATGCAGATATTGATGAACTTTTGGAGGAAGCTGCAGCAGAAACTCAAAGAAGATCTATTCTGGTGGATCAAGCTGCTTATACTTCATCTTCTCTCCATTCAGCCTTTATGGCTAATGTCGAAGGTTCATCAAGTCAGGTATGTGTCGATGAACCCACTGCTGTTAATTGTGATGAATGTGCTAGGTTGCATGCTAGATGTGCTGATCTGGAGAAAAGTATGTCTGAGTTGCAAGGCAAACATGATGCTTTACAAGCTAGTTTGTTTGACTTGCAAGACAAACATACTACTGTGAATGAGAATTTGAGTGACTTGCAAAGTAAGCATGACGCTTTGCAAGAAAAATATGATGTGACCTTTCTCCACAATGACTGTGGATCTCTCAAAATGCACAGAAGCCAACATGTTTCATGAAAACCATGAAAAAGAATTTAAGTCAATGATTGAAACATTAAAGAAAGATAAAACTGAATTGACAAAAATGGTTTCAAGAAAACAGACGGACATTAATTTGTATATCTCTCGTCTTGAAACAATGCAAAAAGAGATGGCTTGTGTGAAAACCGAAAGTGATGCGATCCAACTCAAGCTAGACAGTTATTTGAGCTCTAGCTATGTGTTAGATCACATCATTGATGTTCAGAAGGAAAAGAGAGATGTCACATGCATAGGCTACAAGAAGTGTCCACCACCAGTGAGACATAATTATGACGCCATGCCTGATGAAGAGGACAGGGTATTCTTTGAACCTTCTGTGCCTCTAGATGTTAAGGAGTTTGCTGCAGGACTCGGATACCAAAAGGAAGTATCCTCAGATTCAGATGTGTCAGCAGATACATTTGTGAGTGCTGAACAGAATCAAGATCCTCCAGTTGTGATTGAGGATGCTGATTCGTCTGATGATGAATCTGATGATACTGTCCCAGCAAAGTCTGATGCGGTAGTCAAAAATGAGGACATACCTCTTGAGAATCACATTCTATGTGATCCTCCTGTACAACCCGCTAAGACTATTGCAACTGAGTCCTCATCTGCAGAAGAGCCGGAGAGTGTGAATTTGCTGTACACTCTAGTTGGTGATGATAAAATTTACTCAGACAAAGATTTTCCCATTAAGAATGTTAATCAATCCTTAATCTGCAAAGTCTTTGAGAATTCGACGAGTAAGTTCTTGGGAAAGGCAGGACCTAAAGTTACAGTTACACAGTGTCCTCCTATTCCAAAGGCTGAAATTCGAAAACAATTTGGTAACAAGAAATTACCAACAGTGCCAACACAGCAAAATCACACCAAACCCAAAGGTAAAACACCGGCTCAAGCTAACAAGAAGCCGAACCAAAAGAAGAAGAAAAAGGTTAACTTTGTGAAATCGACGGGAACGGACAAAATTGAAAAGTTTGAAAATCAATCTAACTTAGATTTTGTCAAGAAAGCTATTGTCGAGAAAAGAAATGAACCAAGCAGTTCAAAACCTAGTACCTCGGGTTCACAAAGTTCAACATCATCGGCTAGACGATCACATGATTCTTCGGGGTTTGTAGAACGAAGATCATGTTTTGAATGTGGAACCATTGGACATATTATTCGTAATTGTCCATATCTTCATAAACAAAAAGGAAAGGTTGATGATCCCCGTGGCAAAACTGACCATAAGCCAACTGTTTCCACAAAACAAGATCCCCGACTTGTAAAAGAAAGGGAAAAGAAACAGAAAAGGCAACAGGTCAAGAAAATTGAAAAAGCAATTAAAACTGATGTGGTTCAAAAACAATCTGTTGCTGTAAAACCAGAAACTTCTACAATTTCAAACAATCAAGAAGTTAAAATTTTAAAGAAAGATACTGGTAAAACAAAACAGACATGGAAACCTAAATCGGTTACTGAATCAGGGGGACCATCACAATTCACCAACCATCAAAGACAAGAAGTTATTGTCATTGATGAAAATGGAAGACCCAAGACCACAATGGCTTGGGTCCCCATCTCCAACTAATTCATTTGAGTTCATGTGCAGGGTGCTTCAGGAGGAACTATCAGTAGTCACTGGATTGTTGATAGTGGGGCATCCAGGCACATGACAGGCGACATAAAGCTTCTCTACGACGTTAAATCTATTAGAGGAGGTTATGTTGCTTTTGCTGGAGATAAGGGTGGATATATAACGGGTGAAGGAATGATATCTAACGGGATTGTCAGCTTTGACAAGATCAATTTTGTGCAACAACTTGATCACAATCTTCTTAGTGTTTCTCAAATTTGTGACAAGAAATTTTCAGTACACTTTGATGCTAATGGATGTTATGTGCTGAAACCCGGCTTCAAAATTCCAAAAGAATGGATTCTCTTGTCGGCTCCAAGGATAAATGATTTGTACGTCCTTGACATGAGCCAAGCTATTACTACGTCTGCACAAGCAACTTGTTTCGTTTCCAAAGCCACAGAAAAAGACACTATCTCTTGGCACAGACGAATGGGTCACATTCACTTACGCAAAATGAATCATTTGGTTTCAAATGAATTGGTGAATGGTGTTCCCCTCAAAAATTTCCATCTTCAAGACGTCTGTGTTTCGTGCCAGAAAGGAAAGCAAACAAAGAAGAAGCACCCTACAAAGAAGATCAACACGGTGGCAGTTCCTCTTGAACGCTTGCACATGGATTTGTTCGGTCCTGTCAAGCACAAGAGTATTCGGGGTGATCAATACTGCCTCGTGGTTACTGATGATTATTCAAGATTTTCTTGGGTTGCGTTCATGGCACACAAGAATGAAACCTTTGGCATCATCAAAAACTTGATCATTCAGATTGAGAATTTGTATAAGTTGAAGGTTAGGCGGATACGTAGCGACAATGGTACTGAATTTAAGAATCATTCCATGGCGGAGTTCTGCACTTCAAAGGGTATTCTTCATGAGTTTAGTGCAGCTTATACTCCTCAACAGAATGGTGTCGCTGAACGTAAGAACCGCACATTGATCGAGACTGCTAGGACAATGTTGGTAGAGTCACAGTTGCCCATTCCATTCTGGACTGAAGCTGTGGCCTCTGCATGTTACACATTGAACAGAGTCCTTACAGTCAAAAGACACAACAAGACCTGCTTTGAGCTTCTTCAAAAACGGAAACCAGATTTGTCTTATCTAGAACCGTTTGGAGCTCCATGCACAATCATCGATCCTAATGGAAAGTTTGGGGCAAGAGCAATTGATGGATACTTTCTTGGGTATGCCACCCCTAACTTACGAGTCTGGAATCTAGAGACTAAAAGGGTCGAGGAATGGTCTGAGGTCAGAGTACAAAGGCACACCTTGCCAGTCAAAAATCCGGGTCAACCTTGGATGTTTGAGTATGATGACTTTTTCAATTCGATCAATGTTGAAGCCGTTGAAGAAAATGCTGCGGCTAGGATGTTTTTCGAGAGTGACAATGCAACAGTTTCACCGGTGGTTCGTCCAATTCTTGTTAATCAAGAACCATCTTCTTCGGTGAACAATAATACTCTCAACAATGAGGATTTTCATGATGCAAACGAATTGAACGAATCTTCAGAGGATGATGAATTTCTAGACGCAGATCAGGAAGCTCCTACAACAGCAGTTCATGGTACTTCAGAGGGTACTCCTCCAGTAGATGCCCATAGAACAGCTGAGGCTACTGCATCATCCTCTTCGTCAATTCCGGGCCTTGAATTGGTTGTTGATCTTAACCTCAACAATCTGGGTATAAATGTTCCAGTTCCAGATAATCCAGAAACAAGGATTCATAATACCCATCCTCAACAAAACATCATTGGAAATGTGCAAAGTGGCGTTCAAACAAGAAACATGTTGCGAAACAACAACAATGCAGGCTTGTATGCAGCTATTCGAGAATCCGGGCAACAAAACGATTGGTCTTTCGCGTGTTATGTCTCACAGGAAGAACCAAGAACGTGGAAAGAAGCCTTGAAAGATAACGCTTGGGTTGAAGCAATGCAGGAAGAACTGCAACAGTTCCAGAAGCTGGGTGTCTGGAAACTCGTAGAGAAACCTGCTGGATACAAGAAGATTGGTACCCGTTGGGTTTTCAAATGCAAAAAGGATGACCGCGGAGTTGTTATCCGAAACAAAGCACGTTTAGTCGTTCAGGGTTTTCGTCAGATTGAAGGGATCGACTACAACGAAGTCTATGCACCAGTGGCACGTCTCGAAGCAATTCGAATCTTTCTAGCCTATGCATCCTTCAAAGGATTCAAGGTTTATCAGATGGACGTGAAAAGTGCATTTTTACATGGTGTGGTTGAAGAAGAGGTGTACGTCGAACAGCCTCCAGGTTTTGAAGATCCTATCCATCCCGATCGGGTTTGGTTGCTAAACAAAGCTCTTTATGGTCTTCATCAAGCACCGCGAGCTTGGTATGCAACCTTATCTCACTATCTGCTGGAGAACGGTTTTCGTAGAGGTCTTATCGACTGTACTCTTTTCATCAAGGAACAAGATGGAGATCTTCTTCTGGTACAGGTATACGTTGATGACATTATTTTTGGTTCTACTAATGATGTCTTGTGTAGGGAATTCGAGCGCATTATGCAGGATAAATTCGAGATGAGTGCTATGGGGGAAATGACTTTCTTCTTGGGCCTACAAGTACAACAAACGGAGTCTGGGATATTCATCCATCAGACTAAATATGTTGGTGACATCTTGAGCCGGTTCCAGATGTCTGATGCAACGCCCATTGGTACCCCATTGCCAACTAATCACGGAATTACTCCAGACTTGAAGGGAGAAGCTGTTAGCCCTTCTATCTATCGCGCCATGATCGGATCTCTCATGTACCTCACAGCATCAAGACCAGACATAATGTACCCAACGTGCCTGCTTGCCAGATATCAAGTTAACCCGAAGGCCTCACATCTTGCTGCTGTTAAAAGGATTTTTCGTTATTTGAAGGCGTACCCTGACACCGGTCTGTGGTACCCTAGGGATAATAACTTTGAATTGGTAGCTTTCAGTGATTCTGATTTTGGCGGATGCAAAATCGACGGTAAATCCACAACGGCTGGATGTCAGTTCTTAGGAAATCGCCTAGTCACATGGCAATGCAAGAAGCAGACGTGTGTCGCTACATCAACATGCGAAGCTGAATACATTGCTGCCTCAAGTTGTTGCTCCCAAGTTCTTTGGATTCAACAACAAATGCGGGACTACGGTTTTGAATTCCTAACTACTCCTATTTACGTTGATAATTCTGCTGCTTTAGATATCACTAGAAATCCTGTGCAGCATTCGAAGACCAAACACATCGAAATCAAATATCACTTCATACGTGATTGCTTTGAGAAAAGGCTAATCGATGTTGTTAAGGTCCACACCGATGACCAACGTGCCGACTTATTTACCAAAGCTTTTGACAAATCAAGATTTGACTTTTTATTATTGGTAAACGGCATTAAGGTCAAGTAAGAGTAAAACCAACATCGGAAAATCATTTTTGTAAATACCTTTGTGTTTTAAATTTGTCTTAGTTTATTGATTTTAGGGGGAGTAAATCCAAAAATCTGAAAATCCAAAAACATCGAAAAATTTCAAAAACACAAAAACAATAGAAAAACAAAAATGAGTTTCCTGGCGAGCAAAAGAGAAAATGATAGTACATCAGTGGTCTATCCAAACCTCTTTAAACCTTAAATGAAAAACGATAAGCAGCTCTATATAAGATGTATCGGTAGGCTCACAATCATTTTAAAGTGTGCAGGGTGATATAAATCTTAATCGACTGAAGACCAGGTAGGAACCATTCATTGGCATATGGTCTTAGTACCGAAATTTCGTTTGATAGATTGCCGAGGTTCTGAGATATTCGGTCTTTATGCTGCTTATCATCTGGGTATCATGGTTGTATCTTTTACCGAAAAATAACGGGGACGCAAGTCTAGATCTTCCATGATACTATACATACGTGTACATAATACATACTGCATTCGTCCTCAATAAGTGATAAACAATCACATGTCCATATCAAATAAGTGATAAAATATCACATTTATCCGGGTGTCAAGTTCGTCTCTCTGCTGTACGGAAGTACTGACCTGTTCACGGACTTGCACCTGTGCCCTCATGCATACGAAAATCAAGTTCCTCATCAATAAGTGATTATATCACATAGGACTTGTTTTCAAATCAAAATAAGTGAGTATCTCACAACATATACGGTCAAACAGATGATAATCGGTATACTCACCGGTAAGATGAACTCTCGTGCATACCTTGATACGGGAATGTGTCGTGATGTGGATGAACACCGGTCGGTAAGTATAAATCATACCTTAACGTATCCCCTCGCCATGATTACATCTGATAAGTTGAGCTTAAGTGGACAACAATACCGATAATTGTTATAGGATGCTTATCTTAATGTTAACTAACCGAACAACAAGAGTGTTTTGGCATGACCGTACACTGATATGATTCTCTTACCCTCGAAACTCGCAAAAAGAATGTCTGTAAATATTTATGTACTGCTTAACTGTTATTAACTGTTATTATTTCTTTTAAACAGTTTCGTCGTTTGGTGCATATCAGCACGACATTAGCGGTGATGTCGTTTGATAACACTCAAAGGATTTTAAATTGTTGTCTTTTACTTTCAAAAATACCAAAAAGATTTTAGGCTTGTTTTAATATAAACTTTATAAAAGCCAAAAAGATTTTCTTTCTACTTTATTTTCGATCGTTCGATGTTGGAGCTCAAGTCTTCGTTACCTGAAACCTGACTGAAAACCGAACTGACTAAATCTTCATAAACGGTCAAAATTTGCATGTTTTGAAAGTTAAAATCTGAAATTGATAAATTTGAAAAACTTTCAGACTGTCGGACGGTGTTTGATTGTGACATGGTCATCCGTGTGTCATTTGTTTATGCTAACTATATTCCAAGCAGTTGTTCTCATTACGCGTTTAGATTTCTTGCATGTGCAGATTCTAAAGGCTAGGAGAACATGGTCGATGACAAGCTCTGGAATCAAGACATGACGTGAAGGCACTCAACTGATGAAGATGATCGAGTTGCCGCTGGCCATCATCAACACCACAAGGATCTCACTTCGTAAAGATCAAGTCATTCACGAGCATAACTCAAGGGGGAGCTTATGTTAAGGGGGAGTTTGTCAACACACTTCCTATATGATACGGGTAGTTTGTTGATACACTCTCTGCTTTCAAGACGTGAAGACTTTGAAGATCCTCCGACAATGAAGACTTGAAGGGACATCAGTTTTTGAGAACTCGAAGACCAAAGACCGTCGAAATTCGAGACGAGTCTACAACTATAGAAGATAAAGACAAAGCTACAGCCAAGGGGGAGTTTGTTGGTGCACTTGTGTCTGTACTTTGTCTGTATTCGGTCTGTATGTAAACGATGTCCTTGTCAGTCCTGTAAGTTTACAAAGTCAACCGTCCTCCTGGTTTGACTTAGTCAACAGTTGAAAGATGTACTGTGTCGAAGGATAAGAGGTCGAAGGATAATGTGGATCCTTCGACCTCATCGAAAGAAAGATATGGTTCGAATCATAGACCTCGAAAGATAATCTTTCGAGGTCCTTGATGATCTTTCGAATACTTGGTCTTCGATAGATAGATGATCCTTCGGACCATCTATCAGATCCTTCGATCAGGCATGCTAGGCTGGGTATATATATACCCATGCAGTGTTGAGTTTTAGATAGAGATGCACACAGAAAAGTCACACAGAGAGACACACAGCAGAGAGCATCCTGTCCGAAACACTCACACACTTTGAGAGTTTATAGAACATTTCTGTAAACATTGAGCTTGTAACCGAACCCTCATTGCATTAATACAAGTTGTGTTAATCGGTGAACTTGTGTGCTTGTTTCTCTACTTGCTACTAACTCGGTTTGCTTGCTAGCTTGGATTCCGCACTCGCTAGTAGGTTTGTATAACAAGGTTTAGGTTCGTTATCCTCCGTGAAAAAGGGACCTACATGGGTTCGTCCAGATTACAGGGCATTGTAGTGACTGGAATTGAGTGTGCTAACTTGCGCTACATCACCCATATGTTTAGCGGGGCTTTGTTTTTAGTAGATTAGGGTCTTCTATTCAGAAAGGGATGGCGGCGCAGTTTGTTGCTTGTCTACCTGCTATCCTTATGTAATTTGCCCTGATGATTGGAATGAAATAAAAATAGTGTGATTGAGTTAATTAATTTTACCTTTATAAAAAAATAAAAGGAAGGGAGATAGTGAGGAAAAGAAGATGCATCGCCTTTTTGATAAATTTTAAATCTATAGTCTTGAAGATTTTAATTTTAAAGGAACGTAGGTTAAAAAATTAAAAATATAAGTATTTTGAAATATATATTAGTATTAAAAAATCTTTGTGTATTGCGATTCAATTAAAAAATATTATTTTTTTATTAAACGGATGTAGCAAGGTAAAAAGGAAAAGGGGTTGTATAGAGACATGTATCCGGCTGGAACGTTTTGGACCTGCGATTTTATATTCAAATCACGATTAATAAATTTAATATATTTATACCAATTTCTTAATTTCAAAATCCATCAAACATACAGATCATGAATAATTAATTATTATTGAATATTTGATAGTTGGATTTTGATCCTTGATCAAACCAATGGATTTGAGAATTAAAATAAGAAAATAATTATAAAAAAATTAATTGTTGATATAAGTGTACAATTAATAGCTGTCGAACTTGTTTGATGTAATTCTTGAGTCGGAACACAACATACCAAAACATGCATCTAAAGTCGCATTATGTGAAACGATCAACTTTTGTTATGCTAAAACCTAGATTTGATCAATTGATTTCCAATTGTTTGCTCTTTATGAACAATAAAAACATATTTAGTGAAACTGGACATAAAAGGACACAAACTAGTGCATGATAATCGTATTTAGAATTTGAGTAACTACTATATCTTGATCTTTGAAGTTGACTCAGTCTGTTTGTGATTCCTTGTTAATGTCGATTTCAGCACACTTTGAGATCTGTGGTTGGATTGAAGATTCTGAATGTATGAAAGTCAGAATAGCTTCGGTATACCTTCCCTTTAGAGGAGCGTCGAGAGTGAGAAATGGGTGTGTTTTCCAATGATGTGATTTGATATATAGTGTTAGTGTAATTAGATTCATTTCAAGTTCACATTGAGAAATTACAAAATAGTACATGTAATGGCATCTGGCGTGCACACGACTCCTCGGATTTTATTTATTATTCTTTTTTGATAGAAAGATGAATTGAAATCCGTTTAATGAAAATATTTTGGTTGAAAGTAACATTTAAGTCATGGTATTATGCATGTGGCAGTGCTTTAACAAATAGTTTAAACAACAAATAATGATTTATACAATGTGAGTAGTGAGTAGAGTCTAGTATTAAAGGTACACCATGTGTGTTGTGACTATTCCACAAACAATATGAAATTGTAGGTACCAAAATATAAAAGAGTTAATTACATAGATAGTCCATGTGGTTTATAGAAAGTAACATATTTTAGTACAAACTTATTTTTTTTAACAGGTTCAGGTTCTATGATTTCGGTTTTATATAGAAACTCTTATATTTGTAAAAAATAATATTATAAAATATGTTAAATAAAAATATTTAATAGTTATATTTTTAAATAAATATACATACAAGTACCAAACGTCTATTATGAGAGAAAACATTGTAGTAGGGACAATGTTTAGTTTTTTATTAATTTTTTATAACTAATATAAAAAAGAATTATGATAAATATAAAACTCATCCATATTATTTTTAATATAATATAACATACTCATTTTTTTATCAAATATTATATTCTGACCTACAAATTTTTATTACGATTTTTTTAGTTTATTTTATATTATATAATATTGTTCTTTGTTTATTTTAGTTAAGATTATATTATATAAATATTATATTATGTGTTATGTTGTATTATATTATGTTGTGGTATATTATATGTGTTAAGATCAAATACAAATAATATCCTTAACATAAGAAGTGAAGGAAGCCTTTTTTTTCCATCTACTTAAGTATGATATTTAATTGCAAACTGTAAAATCATGATTTTTTTTTTAAATTTTGTGCCTAAAATACGTGCTTAATAAGATGAGGAAAAAGTTCCAAAAAAAAAAAATCCCTCCTTCACTTCTCACATGATATAACATAATATAATATAATGTAATATTACCTAAACTAAACAAAGAATATAATACCTAGTATAACATGGCATAACATAACACAACATAATATTTATATAATATAATGTTAATTAAACAAAACAAAAAATTGTAATAAAAATTTGTTGGTATGAATATAATAAAAGAGAGAAAATTTGCGTGTATTATATTTGTGAGATAATATGCATGATTTTTATATTTATAATATTTTTTTTTGAAAATAGTTATATAAAAGTTATTAAAAAAAACTAAATATTGTCCTTACTACAATGTTTTTTTCTCGCAATAGACCTTTGGTAATTGTATGTATATTAAATTTAGATATATAATTTTTAAATATTTTTATGTAGCATATTTTATATTATTCTTTTTTACAAATATAATGAGTTTTTATATTTTTTAGAGTTAATTATATAGATAGTGCTTGTGGTTTATTGAATCTAACACTTTTGAGTACTAACAGAGAATTATATAATGGTAGTTTAGACATTTTACATTGATTTAATAGAAAAATTAATGGCAGTTAGCCTTAATACTCAAAGGTGTTACAAAATCGAAACGAACCTGAACCTGTTAAAAAATATAAGTTAGTACTCAAAGGTATTATTCTCAATAAAACCATCTATGTAATTAACTCATATAAATATAACAAGTACTTTAAAAGAAGGCAATATATCTTGGACTGAGATGATGGGATTGCCATTTCGGCCAGAGGAGGCTTTGTGTAACCCAATGGCAACTTAACAAGACGTGATCAAAAGAAAAGAAGCATGCCTTGTAAACCTTCTAGACATGTTACTATTCTTTATGTATAGCAAACATGTAAATGTTCTAACTCGTCACGTTTCTATTAGCTTATCATATCATATATGTCCCAAACACTCGTACATACTTGTCATATTCATATATGATTTGATAGGCTAACACACAAATAGCAAACCGATACCAGTTACATGTTATTTTAAGTGGCAAATTGATTTCTTGTGAAAGAAGCAAAGAAAGGTTGTAAGGTGGCCGATAGGTGCACTCATACGATGGGCAAATTAATTTCTTGGTGAACAGGAAGTCGGTGGTGGTAGATGAGTCTGAAGCTGACGAACATTTTAGTCTGGTCTGATTGTGCATCTCCAGAACATAATCTTTTAGGGCAAAGGGACCGATGAAGCTAGCTAGGTGATGACACATACAACTTTTCAGTCGCAGCGGTTAAGCTTATGCTTGGAATTCTTGGATTCCTCACAGGGTTTGGGCGACTTTCAACCTATTTTCTTTCTAGCTAACTTTTTTAAGTTTTGCCTATTAGGAAAAGATAAAGAACCTGAATCCACACATTCATAGGTAAACATGTAAAATTGCCACCTCTACAATATATGCACACATACATGCATAAAAAGGTTAATCTGTCATCAAGGCAACTGCTGTTGGATCAAGACAAGTTCGCTGGATTTCCACAACATTCTTATTTCACAAGGTCGAGCCTCAGAAAATGTGGTACCCGCATCAGTTGGGTGTGGCGGTTGCTTGTTAGCCGGCACCTTGAGTTCTTCAACATCTACCACACACGAACTTGATTCCTCCAAATCTTTTCCAGACCATACACCTTTGACTAGATGTATGGTTCCTTTTGCCACCTCTTCTCCTTTATCATCTGTAAGTATAACATGTTGTCCAACCTTGAATTTAAAACGCTTTTTGGGGACCACAACTGTATCTTTGTTTTTTGAAACTGATCTCCTGCGATGTTTCCTGTGGGTCAGTTGGGATGTAGATGGAGACGGGTCATAATCTTCATCCAAAAGATCCTCCGGTGAATTTGGGTCTGGCCCTGACCCAGTTTCTTTTTCAGGCAAAGCGTTGTCCTCATCGTTACCACCTCCGTCATCCACATTAGGAGATGGGCTTTGATGTGTAGGCGATGGGCATCGTGCTCTATTATGAACCTCCTAAAAATGAGACTCAAACTGTCACAATCATATATTTGATGAAGTTCAATAAAAAAAATTGTCATCTATAGGTGGAATAAATCAATGGATAGGTCATGATGGTTAAGGTAAGATCACATTGGGTTGTCCCGAAACACTTTTTGTCGAAAATGTATAAATAGCTTATAGATAAATGTTACATATGGTTAGCAATACTATAGTATTTCAAGAATAACTTAATTTTCGGAATAAAATCATTTAAGTTTAAACCGGTTGTTTTAGCCAAACTTTTTTATTTCAGATTTTTGACCGTTAGAGATTAAATACAAGTGAATCAACCCATCCAGTGGTAAAAAATCACCCAAAACATATTTGCAGTATGTTTTATTTTAAGTAATGTGTATTATTTTAATAATAATTTTGTAATTTTGATATATAAAGAGTATATATGAAATTCTAAAAAATAGACCAAGAGTGTTGAAATAAACAGCTATTTCACCAAAATGATTAAAAAGAAACAGACAAAAAATGAATTATTTTACCTTTGCTCTGTGGATATCGGATTCTTGAGCTGCAAGAAGTTGCTCCAGTTGACTAATGAACCGCCTAAATATAAACAAGATTTAAATGAATTGATCAAGTGATATATGATGTTTCTATCATACTGATATGCCATTTAATGTTCAATTATCCAATCAAATACAAGTATGCTCTCTGAGATCGTTCATAAGTTAACGCATACAGCTTTACAGATTTACCTGAGGACAAGCACATCTTGCACATTTAGGTAAGCAGGAGTCAAAGATTCGGCATGATTTAGTAAGTAAGCTGCAACACACAGATGTTATAAATAAACCAGATTTGTTTCTTAGGAGAGATGGCATTTTCGACCCATTACGTATTATGGATAGACCGTGGTTGTTATATTTTAAATGGGCCAAATTAAAAGATAGCTAAAAGGAGAACATGTCAACTATGAAAGTCACCTAAAATGTTTTATTAAAAAATTAATATTATAATTGAAATAGTATAGTTTTTATAGTTACAACTACCACTTCAACAATTTATAAACTATAAAGAACATTATAACGGACAAGAAAGTATTTGTGGGTGTCACTCAACTAGTAGTAAAAACTGACCCGTTACCACCCCACCCCTCTTGCCATCTCTATATTTTTATCAATCAAGAAAGTTTTGAAATCGATAGATACACAGGTTTCTGCTAGCGGCAGCTGTTCTTTCGGCAGCACCACCAGGTAACTTAGAAGCTTCCGTTTGCAAGGACTCCAGAAAATCTCTGACAATGCGAGCATTTTCTTCTGCACATAGAGAGATATTAATCAAGAAACATGCTAAATCATTCTATTCAGATATTTTTTTATTGTTGTTTAGAAAATAATTTGGGAAGTGTTTCGCGTCAACCCAATCCAACCGGTACCAAAAGTACACATTTTGTCCCTTTATATGTTTTGACCATTAACAAATGCATATACTGGATATATATCTATGACAAAAAAATATTTATATATACAGTTGTGATCATATAAAACTATTGGGTAGATTGCTCACCTTCACTTAAATCAGCTAGAATTTTGACGAGTAAAGATGTTCTCTGATATGCATAAGGAGTTGGAGAACCCTGAGAGTTATTCCATGTAGAATGTTGGACATGTGACTTAGATATCAAACCCAGCACCTGTCCAGCTGCTGATATGGAATCAAAATCCATAACATTCTCCTCTTCAATGGGCTCATGGTCATTGGAACACCAAGTAGACAAGAATTGAGGTTGTAGAAACACTCTGGTCAAAACTTCTGTCTGCATGGATGGACAACAACAAATACATTTTAAACGACTTGCAGCCCGTTTAACTAGTTCAACCCATTTGTCGTGTTTCAATTTTAGATGAATCCTTTAGATGTTATAACTACCATTAGTTAGAGATTATGATGTCAAAATTTTAAAACATGGAGTAAAATGAGGGAAAACATATCAATAGTAAGAAATCACACAAAAAAAGTAATTATAATTATAAAAACTTACAAAGTGTAAGATTATGGAAGTTCTGAATCTGGAATCACCGGAGAATATTTCTGCTAGTCGCATTGCATTAAGTTAAATGTCCCCTTGGATGGTCTTTTAGATCTCCAGCAAACATCATCTTAAGCACTTGAAGGACCTAAAAAATTTATATACATTAGTAGAATGTCCGCTAAATATACTTAAAAAGATAAGTTTTAATTTATTTAAAAAGTCAACCTCAAAAATAGTTGTCTTAACTAACTCCTTGCTTTGAGTGGTGCTAGAAGCCATTTCGAAGAAAGATGTGCTTTCTGCTTCACAAAGAAGTAGCATCTGGAGAAAGAAGAATTGTAACTAACTAAAAAAACCTTAAAGAAATTGTGAAATATGATATAATAACATCAACTAGTGATTGGGCTTACAATTGATAAAGCTTTTGATTTAAGCCAATAAACCACATTCGTAAGATACCGATCTTCGCATTGCGACAGTTTCAAGGTGCTTTGAACTAACTGAAGAACAACACCTTCTCCACATAGATCCTATAGAAGCACAGATTCAGTATTGACTATTGTATTGCATGAGTTCAAACGGGTCGGGTTGTGCTGGCCAGAAACACTTTTGTTCGAAATTCGTTTTTTTTTAAATAATCAGGGTTAAATATAGTGAAAAAGACTTTGGTCAACTATCAACCGTCAGACCCATTTGATTCGTTTCCTTTTAAGATATTTTTTTTTTTATTTTACCTTGTTCTTAACAAGGCGTTCCCGAAATACCATCTGTTTGCATGCTGATTGAAGAAACTGCAGAGAAGATTCACAAAGATGGTAGAGACAGTAGACGTCATTAGCATTTGACCTCATGCGAGAGTCAATATGCTGATCTGGCAGCTTCGCTTGAAGAGAATTAATTACCACACAGAGCGCGGTAAAAGCTGTTGTTGTGAATTCATCAACCTGAAAAATATTTAATCATCAGCCACCTCATATTCCATCAACAAAGAATTCCAATACAAAAAAAAAAAAAAAAAAAAAAAAAAAAAAAAAAAAACTGGAGGTGGCAAATGGGTGAGTTGGTAACTGGAGGTGGTAACGGGTCCAATGTGTAATGGTGTTGTGCAGAACGGGTCAGTTTGGCATATAACTTATTATATAATTTGAACCATCATCATCATACTCAGTAAATCCCACCAATAGAAAAGCTAAGGTAGGGTCTGAGGAGGGTAGATGTAGACATCCTTACATCTACTCTGTAGGAATAGAGAGGCTGCTTCCAGTGAGACCCTCGGCTCGATTGTAGTTTTGTATCAAGCCTTGAACCTAAGGCACATAACACTCAAAGAATCGGGACAGAGACCGATTGGTGCATGTGCTCCCATGTCTTTCAGCTATCAACGCCACTACATGATGCATGATTAAACATCCTCTGCTTTTAATGTTATTTTCACGAAATTAGTAAAATAATGTTAAGGTTAGTACCATTTCACTCCCCCCCCCCACCCGAGCGTCCACACATATATACATTATATGTGCACACCGCAAGCGAGGCATCTATTATATAATTTGAAAAATATCATTATTTAAAGAAATGATCTGAGAGGTTTTTGAACTAAAAATCCAATTCGGGCGACTATTGACCTGTGTTCCATTTCATTTATATTAAATTTTGGCAGTTTGGTCCGATGGAAGTAAAACGTAACCTGAATCAACCCATTCATAAGTAAATGGCTCAAAACTGATACATTTAAAAATAACTGAAACTTTACTAAAATTAATTTATAAAACTTGCAACAGAAAAATCAAATCATCGAACTATAAAAATTACGTGAATATAAAGATTTTAACACAACATGTCACCTTAGAATGTGCAAGTAGAACATTTGTGATGTCTTGCCACTCTGAAGAAATCAACGCTTTAAGTAGATACATACTACTAGACAACAATGCTGAGTACAAAAGGACCATTCGGCTTGAACCACTAATTTTCTGGAACACCAAAGTTATGTTTCAGTTATACATAACAGAAAAAAAAATTATTAAAAAAGTGTGCAAAAATAAAGTATGTAAAGAAAAGAGTTAAACCTCTCCTGACTGGCTAAGAAAATCAATAATGCGAAATATCGAATTAAGTATCTCATCCTGTACACCCGTATCTTCAACCAAAACCTGCAGCAAGAAAAATCAGTTGCTGAAATGCAAAAGACAAATAATTTAAGCCATCAAGAAGAACAGGAATGTAAATTTATTTCCTCTTGCATCTAATTTTGGAAATTTATTGGTCTGTTTGCGTTGATGTTCACAAAAAAGTGGAGGTGCGTGATGCGCTGGTGTACATTTCAAAATGGGCTCGCATTGAAACAGTTTGTTTTTTGGTACGGGTCAAAATGTGCCAAGTCGGGTTGGGTTTGACATGCAAATACTTTATGTGCAATTTTCTCAAATTATAAATAGTTAATGTGTTTGTCATGATCATAAGATTTATAATGTTTGAACTAAACGATTTAGTAGGTCATATGCGCTAAAAAGAACTATGAACGACTTTCAAGTAGTTTGGTGTGTTCTCCTTTAAGCTAATAAAATCACTCATCACTCAAATGATAAAAATTTCCGCCTCTATAGAAAATGAAAGAAATGAAAGTAACAACAGAAATTGTTAAGACAAGAAAATAGTGGTCAGAAGTTACAAATTAGTACAACGAAAATGTCATAAATCATACTTTGTAACCAAAAAATAACTCAACCTATGTATATTGAAGTCCCATAATTTGTCAAAACTGCATGAAAAAGTCGTTCAAACAAATTTGTTATATAAAGTCCCTAAACTTGTCTTAACGGTAAGTTGTGCCTACGAAAAATAAATATATGTGCATTCTAGACAAGTTTAGGGACTTCGGTTTACCAAATTGGGTTGAGGGCCATTTTGTGTATTTTTTACAAGTTTACAGACTTTAATCTACAAAAAATATAGATAGATTGGAAATTAAATTTACTAACCAGCGCAAGTGTTGAATGGTGACATGCAATATCACACAAGGTATGCAATAATCTTAAACCACTTAACATATGTTTGAAATGTTCCTCATTTACTTTAGATGGTGCAAGATGTTCCATTATGCACTTGACAAGATGCCTTGCTAGGATTTCCACATTTATCTAAAGCATCAAGATGTTTATCACATTGACAAATAGACAGTCAGCAACCAATACTTGAGGTGAAAAATTAATGAATTATTAAATGATTATTAAAAAAAAAAAAAAAAAAAACCACCAACCTCTATAGATGATCCATCTTGTTTAACATATTTAACAATACCATTTTCGGCATCTCTTATTAGTTCGCCAAGATCCTTAGAACTTAAAGCATGAAGCTCTTTGACGGCTAATGTCAAATCAAGTTGCTGCGTATCAAAGTATTCCACAAGTCAGAATATGTGAACATCACTAAACTCTTATTAATAAATAAAAACAAATCAATTATCTCAAATGGGGATAAGTTGATGTTTAAATGTTTGGAAAAATATGATTTAGCATACAAATAGATGAAATGGTCAAATAGAAGTTATGTGTGAAAAAAGTAGCAATGATATCAAATGGGGATAAAATAAATGAGTTCCAAAACACCACTGGTTTTCTAATAACCAACCAGTATGGTTTGAAATTTTACATTTAAAAAACTGGTGGAAAACCAAACCGAATAGCCAGATGAAAAATCAAAAATCAAATATCAAACTCCGAATGTAAACACTTTCTAAAAAATCCCTCAAAATATCAACATGGTCCATTGTTATAAACCTTTCAAATTAAGCTGATATGTTTTAGTTAGCCCATTTATTAAATACATCGAGATTGGGCTAACCTATATAACAAACGGTTTGTATCAGGCAACACAAAACTCGTATTTTCAACGTAACGTGCCAGAAAATGTTGCCTGGTACTTAAACCAAAGGTTTTAAAGTAAATAAAAACACATGTTTTTTTAAACCATATTTTTTAAACCCCCTAATAAAAAAATTAACAAAAGAAATGAAAATTTTACTTACGGGTGACATCTCCTCCCTGCATGGTTGTTCATCCACCTCCTTAGACACCATGTTTACTTTTTTAGTACGAGAACTGAGAGGGAAGAACATACAACAAATATCAAAAAACAACTACACATTTAAAAGATCAAATAATTATAGTTTAACAAATTTATAGAAATTATAAAGAAAAAAAAAACATTTGTTTAACTTGAGACCTGCATGTACAAAAAGTTATTGTAGTTTTCTTATATTTGTAGGTCCCTCTCGGAGGATCGAGAACAAACCTAAACCTTGTTATACAAACTCACTAGCGAGTGCGGAATCCAAGCTAGCGAGCAAACCGGGATGATGCAAGAACAAA
The DNA here is from genome assembly GCF_002127325.2 of Helianthus annuus. Taxonomy (NCBI): domain Eukaryota; kingdom Viridiplantae; phylum Streptophyta; class Magnoliopsida; order Asterales; family Asteraceae; genus Helianthus; species Helianthus annuus. The sequence goes on along the minus strand of NC_035444.2, from coordinate 52,329,555 downwards.
CACAAGAACACACAAGACTCAACGATTAACACCACTTGTATTAATGCGTAGAAAGTTTCCGGTTACAAGCACAATGTTTACAATCAGTTTGCAAACTCTCAAAGTGTGTGTGTGAATGTTTCGGACAGAATGCTCTCCACTCTTGTCTGTCTCTCTAAGTGTGCATCTCTATCTCTCACACTACACTGCATGGGTATATATATACCCAGCCCATGATGTCTGGTCGAAGGATCCGATAGATGGTCCGAAGGATCATCTATCGATGACGACGTAATCGAAGGATCAGCAAGGACCTCGAAAGATCACCTTTCGAGGTCTACCATTCGAAGCCTATCTTTCGATGCCATCGAAGGATCTACAATATCCTTCGATTGGTTATCCTTCGACACACAACATCATCTTTCAACATTTACCAACTGTTGTCCAAGTCAAACCGGAGGATGGTTGACTTGGTCAACTTACAACACAAAACAGGACACCGTTTACATCGTGACCGAATACAGACAAAGTACAGACACAAGTACACCAACAAACTCCCCCTTGGCTGTAGCTTTGTCTTTATCTTCTATAGTTGTAGACTCGTCTCGAACTTCGACGGTCTTTGGTCTTCGAGTTACCAAAACTCTGATGTCCTTTCAAGTCTTCATTGTCGGAGGATCTTCAAAGTCTTCACGTATTGAAAGCAGAGAGTGTATCAACAAACTACCCGTATCATGTAGGAAGTGTGTTGACAAACTCCCCCTTGGCATAAGCTCCCCCTTGAGTTATGCTCGTGAATTACTTTAACTTTATGAAGTGAGATCCTTGTGGTGTTGATGATGGCCAGCGGCAACTCGATCATCTTCATCAGTTGAGTGCCTTCACGTTGTGTCTTCATCCCGAAGCTTGTCATCGACCATGTTCTCCTAGCCTTAAGAATCTGCACATGCAAGAAATCTAAACGCATAATGAGAACAACTGCTTGGAATATAGTTAGTCATAAACAATTGACACACGAATGACCATGTCACAATCAAACACCGTCCGACAGTTTGAAAGTTTAATAAATTTGTCAATTTTAGCCTTTAACTTTCAAAACTTGCAAATTTCGACCGTTTATGAAGATTTAGTCAATTCGGTTTTCGTTCAGGTTTCAGGTAACGAAGACTCGAGCTCCAACATCGTACGATCGAAAATAAAGTAGAAAGAAAATCTTTTTGGCTTTTATAAAGTTTATATTAAAACACGCCTAAAATCTTTTTGGTATTTTTGAAATTAAAAGACAACAATTTAAAATCCTTTGAGTGTTATCAAACGACATCACCGCTAATGTCGTGCTGATATGCACCAAACGACGAAACTGTTTAAAAGAAAAACAATGAAAGTTAAGCAGTAAATAAATATATACAGACATTCTTTTTGCGAGTTTCGAGGGTAAGAGAATCATATCAGTGTAAGTGTACGGTCATGCCAAAACACTCTTGTTGTTCAGTTAGTTATCATTAAGATAAGCATCCTATAACAATTATCGGTATTGTTGTCCACTTAAGCTCAACTTATCAGATGTAATCATGGCGAGGGGATACGTTAAGGTATGATTTATACTTATCGACCGGTGTTCATCCACATCACGACACATTCCCGTATCAAGGTATGCACGAGAGTTCATCTTACCGGTGAGTATACCGATTATCATCTGTTTGACCGTATAAAATGTGAGATACTCACTTATTTTGAATTGAAAACAAGCCCTATGTGATATAATCACTTATTGATGAGGAACTTGATTTTCGTATGCATGAGGGCACAGGAGCAAGTCCGTGAACAGGTCAGTACTTCCGTACAGCAGAGAGACGAACTTGACACCCGGATAAATGTGATATTTTTATCACTTATTTGTTTTGGACATGTGATTGTTTATCACTTATTGAGGTCGAATGCAGTATGTAATATGTACACGTATGTATAGTATCATGGAAGATCTAGACTTGCGTCCCCGTTATCTTTCGGTAAAAGATACAACCATGATACCCAGATGATAAGCAGCATAAAGACCGAATATCTCAGAACCTCGGCAATCTATCAAACGAAATTTCGGTACTAAGACCATATGCCAATGAATGGTTCCCACCTGATCTTCAGTCGATTAAGATTTATATCACCCTGCACACTTTAAAATGATTGTGAGCCTACCGATACATCTTATATAGAGCTGCTTATCGTTTTGCATTTAAGGTTTAAAGAGGTTTGGATAGACCACTGATGTACTATCATTTTCTCTTTTGCTCGCCAGGAAACTCATTTTTGTTTTTCTATTGTTTTTGTGTTTTTGAAATTTTTCGATGTTTTTGGATTTTCAGATTTTTGGATTTACTCCCCCTAAATTCAATAAACTAAGATAAATTTAAAAACACACAAAGATATTTACAAAAATGATTTTCCGATGTTGGTTTACTCTTGCTTGACCTTAATGCCATTTACCAATAATAAGAAGTCAAATCTAGATTTGTCAAAAGCTTTGGTAAATAAGTCGGCACGTTGGTCATCGGTGTGGACCTTAACAACATCGATTAGCCTTTTCTCAAAGCAATCACGTATGAAGTGATATTTGATTTCGATGTGTTTGGTCTTTGAATGCTGCACAGGATTTTTAGTGATATCTAAAGCAGCAGAATTATCAACGTAAATAGGAGTAGTTAGGAATTCAAAACCGTAGTCCCGCAATTGTTGTTGGATCCAAAGAACTTGTGAGCAACAACTTGAGGCAGCAATGTATTCAGCTTCGCATGTTGATGTAGCGACACACGTCTGCTTCTTGCACTGCCATGTGACTAGGCGATTTCCTAAAAACTGACATCCAGCCGTTGTGGATTTGCCGTCGATTTTACATCCGCCAAAATCAGAATCACTGAATGCGACCAAGTCAAAGTTATTATCCCTAGGATACCACAGACCGGTGTCGGGGTAACCCTTCAAATAACGAAAAATCCTTTTGACAGCTGCAAGATGTGAGGCCTTCGGATTAACTTGATATCTGGCAAGTAGGCACGTTGGGTACATTATATCTGGCCTTGATGCTGTGAGGTACATAAGGGATCCGATCATCGCGCGATAGTATGAAGGGCTAACAGGTTCACCCTTCAAGTCAGGAGTTATTCCGTGATTAGTTGGCAGTGGGGTACCAATGGGCGTTGCATCGGACATCTGGAACCGGCTCAAGATGTCACCAACATATTTAGTCTGATGGATGAATATCCCAGACTCCGTTTGTTGCACTTGTAGGCCCAAGAAGAAATTCATTTCCCCCATAGCACTCATCTCGAACTTATCCTGCATGATGCGTTCGAAATTCCTACACAAAACATCATTAGTAGAACCAAAAATAATATCATCAACATATACCTGTACCAGAAGAAGATCTCCATCTTGTTCTTTGATGAAGAGAGTACAATCGATAAGACCTCTTCGAAAACCGTTCTCCAGCAGATATGTAGATAAGGTTGCATACCAAGCTCGTGGCGCTTGATGAAGACCATAGAGAGCTTTGTTGAGCAACCAAACCCGATCGGGATGAACAGGATCTTCAAAACCTGGAGGCTGTTCGACATATACCTCTTCTTCAACCACACCATGTAGAAATGCACTTTTGACGTCCATCTGGTAAACCTTGAATCCTTTGAATGAGGCATAAGCCAGAAAGATCCGAATAGCTTCCAGACGTGCAACTGGTGCATAGACTTCGTTGTAGTCGATCCCTTCTATCTGACGAAAACCTTGAACGACTAAACGAGCTTTGTTGCGAATAACCACTCCACGGTCGTCTTTCTTGCATTTGAAGACCCATCGAGTGCCAATCTTCTTGTAGTTTTCAGGCTTTTCAACAAGCTTCCAAACACCAAGCTTGTGAAATTGCTGTAACTCTTCCTGCATGGCTTCAACCCAAGCACTGTCTTTCAATGCTTCTTTCCACGACTTTGGTTCTTCTTGTGACACGTAACACGCGAAGGACCAGTCATTTTGTTGACCAGATTCTCTTATGGCTGAATACAAACCAGCATTCCGGTTGTTTCTCAGCTGATTACGCGTCTGCACACCGCGATGGACATCTCCTATTATGTTCTGCTGGGGATGGGTATCGTGAATCCTCATTTCAGGATTATCTGGCACACGTGCATTGATACCCAAATTGGTAAGATTAAGATCAACAACCAACTCCACACCAGGAATGTGGGTAGAGGTGGATGCATTCCCTTCAGCAGTGTCTACATTCTGCGTATGAGGTGTATCTACAGAAGCACCTTGAACAGGAGCAGCTGGAGCTGAAGATCCTTCGGCTGCATCATGATATTCATCATCTTCAGAAGAGTCATTATAATCAGCAGCATCTTCATAAACCTCATTTTGAACCATATTGTTGACTGACGAAGAAGCTTGAGGGTCAACAACAATAGGTCTAACCAATGGCGAGACAGCAGCGTTGTCACTTTCCAACAACATCCGAGCCGCTGCTGATTCTTCGTCAAAGGTTGGCAGATTGAAGGAGTCAAATAGCCCATCATAATCGAACATCCACGGATCACCCGGAGCTCTAACAGGACTCGTGTACCTTTGAACCCTAACTTCGCTCCATAGCTCAATCTTCTTGGTAGCTAGATTCCAAACACGAAAATTCGGAGTAGCATATCCAAGGAAGAAACCCTCGATGGCTCTTGCACCAAACTTTCCATCTGGCTCAATCATAGTACAAGGAGCACCAAACGGTTCAAGGTAAGAAAGATCCGGTTTCCTTTTCTGAAGGAGTTCGAAGCAAGTCTTGCCATGTCTCTTTACTGTAAGAACTCTGTTTAACGTGTAGCATGCAGCCGATACAGCCTCCCCCCAGAATTGAATAGGGAGTTCCGACTCTACTAACATTGTTCTTGCAGTTTTAATGATCGTTCGATTCTTCCTCTCTGCGACACCATTTTGTTGTGGAGTATAACGAGAACTGTACTCATGAAGAATGCCTTTAGAAGTACAAAACTCATCCATAACTTGATTCTTGAATTCGGTTCCATTGTCGCTTCGGATCCTCTTTACTTTCAACGAATAGAGATTCTCCAACATTGTAAGAAGATCCTTGAGGATGCCAGGAGTTTCACTTTTGTGTGCCATGAAGGATACCCAAGAAAATCTAGAGTAGTCATCAGTAACTACTAAACAATAAGCATCACCAAACGTTGTCTTGTGCTTCATAGGTCCAAAAAGGTCCATATGAAGACGTTCGAGAGGCATGCTGACAGTGTTGATTTTCTTCAAAGGGTGAGACTTCTTTGTTTGCTTCCCCTTTTGGCACGAGACACAGATATCTTGTAAATGAAAACTTCTCACAGGCACACCATTCACAAGATTATTTTTCACCAAATGGTTCATCTTTCTCAAGTGAATGTGTCCCATTCTTCTGTGCCAAGATATAGACTCCTTTTCTGTGGCTTTTGAGACAAAACAAGTGACTTGTGCAGATGTTGTAATCGCCTGGCTCATATCGAGAATATAAAGATCATTAACTCTCGGAGCCGATAAGAGAATCCATTCTTGTGGAATTTTGAATCCAGGTTTCAGCACATAGCAGCCAGCGTCATCAAAAATCACTGAGAACTTTTTATCGCAGATTTGCGACACACTCAGAAGATTGTGATCAATTTGCTTCACATAATTGATCTTATCAAAGCACACGATACCATTGGAGATACTTCCTTCTCCAGTGATGTACCCACCTTTATCACCCGCAAAAGCAACATACCCTCCTCTAATATTTCTCACGTCATACAGGAGCCGTAAGTCGCCAGTCATGTGCCTGGATGCTCCACTATCAACAATCCAATGACTATTAATAGTTCCTCCTAGAACATCCTGCACATGTCATTTAAACACATCAGTTGAGAATGGGGACCCAAGCCTTAGTGGTCTTGGGTCGTCCCTTAGCATCACGAAACGTGAGCTCGATCTCTTGATGATTTTTAAGAACAACTGCTCCCCCTGAATTGTCACCCGACTTAGGTAACCAAGTTTGATTTGGCCTGCCAGATTTATTTTTATAAACAATTTTAGAAGTTTCTGGTTTTACAGGTTGTGATACACTTGGTTTCCTTTTAACTGTTTGAACTTCAGGTTTTAAAGCCTTTTCAACAGTTTTTGTAGGTCCCTTTTCTCGGAGGATCGAGAACAAACCTAAACCTTGTTATACAAACTCACTAGCGAGTGCGGAATCCAAGCTAGCGAGCAAACCGGGATGATGCAAGAACAAACACAAGAACACACAAGATTCAACGATTAACACCACTTGTATTAATGCGTAGAAAGTTTCCGGTTACAAGCACAATGTTTACAATCAGTTTGCAAACTCTCAAAGTGTATGTGAGTGTGTTTTCAGCAGAGTATCCTCTCTATCTCTCGGATGTTCTCTCTCTTGGTGTCTCTTGCTGAAATACAACACACTGCATGGGTATATATACCCATACACAGCAGGTCTTGGTCGAAGGATCCGATAGATGATCCGAAGGATCATCTATCGATGACAACATGTTCGAATGATCAGCAATGACCTCGAAGGATGATCCTTCGAGGTCCAACAATTCGAAGCATATATTTCGATTACCTCGAAGGATCGACAGTATCCTTCGAAGCTATCCTTCGATTCAGACTAGCATATTACAAACAGATTGACCAAGTCAAACTAGGAGGATAGTTGACTTGGTCAACTTACAGACTAACTTTGGACATCGTTTATATACAGACCTAATACAGACAAAGTACAGACACAAGTGCACCAACAAACTCCCCCTTGGCTGTAGCTTTGTCTTTATCTTCTATAGTTGTAGACTCGTCTCGAACTTCGATGGTCTTTGGTCTTCGAGTTCCCAAAACTCTGATGTCCTTTCAAGTCTTCAATGTCGGAGGATCTTCAAAGTCTTCACGTCTTGAAAGCAGAGAGTGTATCAACAAACTACCCGTATCATGTAGGAAGTGTGTTGACAAACTCCCCCTTAACATAAGCTCCCCCTTGAGTTATGCTCGTGAAATACTTTAACTTTATGAAGTGAGATCCTTGTGGTGTTGATGATGGCCAGCGGCAACTCGATCATCTTCATCAGTTGAGTGCCTTCACGTTGTGTCTTCATCCCGAAGCTTGTCATCGACCATGTTCTCCTAGCCTTTAGAATCTGCACATGCAAGAAATCTAAACGCGTAATGAGAACAACTGCTTGGAACATAGTATAAACAAATGACACACGAATGACCATGTCACAATCAAACACCGTCCGACAGTTTGAAAGTTTAATAAATTTGTCAATTTTTTTTTAGACTTAACTTTCAAAACTTGCAAATTTAGACCGTTTATGAAGATTTAGTCAATTCGGTTTTCGTTCAGGTTTCAGGCAAACGAAGACTCGAGTTCCAACATCGTACGATCGAAAATAAAGTAGAAAGAAAATCTTTTTGGCTTTTATAAAGTTTATATTAAAACACGGATTTTAGGCGTGTTTTTGAAATTTAAAAGACAACAATTTAAAATCCTTTGAGTGTTATCAAACGACATCACCGCTAATGTCATGCTGATATGCACCAAACGACGAAACTGTTTAAAAAGAAAACAATAAAAGTTAAGCAGTAAATAAATAAATATATACAAACATTCTTTTTATGAGTTTTCGAGGGTAAGAGAATCATATCAGTGTACGGTCATGCCAAAACACTCTTGTTGTTCAGTTAGTTATCATTAAGATAAGCATCCTATAACAATTATCGATATTGTTGTCCACTTAAGCTCAACTTATCAGATGTAATCATGGCGAGGGGATACGTTAAGGTATGATTTATACTTACCGACCGGTGTTCATCCACATCACGACACATTCCCGTATCAAGGTATGCACGAGGGTTCATCTTACCGGTGAGTATACTGATTATCATCTGTTTGACCGTATAAGCTGTGAGATACTCACTTATTTTGATTTGAAAACAAGCCCTATGTGATATAATCACTTATTGATGAGGAACTTGATTTTCGTATGCATGAGGGCACAGGAGCAAGTCCGTGAACAGGTCAGTACTTCCGTACAGCAGAGAGACGAACTTGACACCCGGATAAATGTGATATTTTTATCACTTATTTGATTTGGACATGTGATTGTTTATCACTTATTGAGGTCGAATGCAGTATGTAATATGTACACGTATGTATAGTATCATGGAAGATCTAGACTTGCATCCCCGTTATTTTTCGGTAAAAGATACAACCATGATACCCAGATTTTGGAAAAGTGAGTTGGCATGTCGGTAAGCGGTGCGGACCATGACAACATTGACGAGTTTCACAAAGAAACAATCACGTGTGAGGTGATATTTGAGATCAACGTGTCAGGCCAAAGAGTGCTGTATGAGATGATAATAATTCACAAAGCAGCTTAAAAATCAACAAGTATAGGAGAGATTAGAAATTTTTAAAAACCGTATCCTGCAACTATTTCGTGCATTGCAAGGAATCTGAGCATTCTCCCAAACTGGATATCCACCCGGTGTGGCCTTCAATGTCGATTTTGTAGCTACTGAATAATCTCTTGACAGCAACAAGATCATAAACCTCCGGGTCCAGCTGGTCTTTAATTACACCAGCGAAGGTCTCTGTCTTTCTCTTTCAGAGATGGTGTGCGGATGTTCAATCTATCCCTAGGCTTCTGCACACATTTCATTGTATTCTTTCCTGAGGACCCGATCAAAAACCATAAAGACCAAATTTTGGCTTATGCTTCATTTGGTCGAATTTTGCACCATCATTCAACCACATTTTCTTTTTCTTTTCTTTCTCTCCATCAAAGGCAACAATTTCTTCTGTCGCCTATCTTGTGCAAGGACATTCCACTATCAATAATCCTATGACTATCGATAGTTCCTCCTGGAACTTCCTGCACACTCACTCAGAGATTAGTTGGAGAGGGGGACCCAAGCCTTCATAGACTTGGGTTGCCCCTGAGAATCAAGAAGTGTAATTTCAATTTCCTGATAATTTTCAAGCACAACACCTCCTCCTGAACTTTCACCTGATTTAGGTTTCCAAGTTTGTTTTTGTTTACCAGATTTTTGTTTTTGTTTACCAGATTGTGTATTATGTACAATTTCTGGTTTTAATGGTTGTGACAAACTCGGTTTCCGTTTAACCGCCGTTTCCGGTTTTAAAGCCTTTTCGATCACCTTTACATTTTTACGTCGTTGTTTTGTTTCTTGTTCTTTAATTGTGCGTTTATCACGTTTTGGAGAAACAAGACGACGTTGTGAGTGACCTTGTTCAGAGGGGGTTCTTTCAACAAAATTTGGTTTGGGCGAATTTGTGCAGTCTTTAATGATGTGCCCAAACTTCCCACATTTGAAACAAGTTCTCCTTTCAACAAACTTAGGAGAATTTGTTCGACTAGCAGATGTCGAACCTGTAGAACCTAAGGTACTTGCTCTTTCATCACACCCGTTTGTGTGTTGGGTGTAATTGTTATCGCTATTTCGTTTCAAAATCTTGACTTGTTGTACAAAATCGGTGTTTGATTTGTTTTCAAAAGTCTCAATTTTGTCCGTACCCCTTGATGCTACAAATTTAACATCTTTTGCTTTCTTCTTGTAACGAGCTCCTTTTGACTCAACCTTAGCCTTTGGCTTTGGAGCTCGTTGTTGTTGTTTACCCTTAAAAGCAATTGGTTGTTGCTTTGTCGGTGATTTCTGATTTCCAAATTGTTTTCTGATTTCAGCCTTTGGAATTGGATCACATTGAGTTACAGTAACTCCAGGGATCGTCTTTCCCAAAAACTTGCTCGTGTTATCTTCAAAAACTTTATCAATCAAGGATGGATTGATATTTTTAATTGGAAAATCATTGTTTGAATAGATTTTAACATCTCCGACCAAAGTGTACAACAAATTATAGCTTTTAACAGCAAACACACTTTCTTTGTCATTCTTGACATCTTTGACAGGATTTATCACTTTCTTGGCAACAGGTTGCACGACAGGAGTAGGAGGATCACAAAGAATATGATTCTCAATTGGAATTTCTACTCCTTTCGCCTCATCAAGTGATTCATCCTGTTCATTCACATCTGATTCATCATCTGAAGAATCACATTCCTCAATAGTTGGAGGACTTTGATTTGAAGCACATGATGACTTTTCTTTGTTATCAGATGAGCCCTCCGATGAATTGTCCGGTTTGAACCCTAGTCCAGTAGCAAATTCCTCAACATCAAGAGGCACACTGGGTTCATACCGGGGCATTTCCTCTTCATCGGGCATCTTGGTATAGTTGTTCATCAAAGGGGGCGGACATTTCTTATATCCTATCCCCTTCTGATTTCCTTTCGGTTGTTGAACCTCGATGATGTGATCAAGCACAAATTGGGAGTTAGAATAACTATCCAATTTTTGTTTGATCGCATCATGCTCGCATTGGGCAATGGCTAATTGCTTTTTGGTTTCCTCAACAAGGTTGATATAGTCGTTAATACTAACTTGTTTATGATACACAACTTTGTTCAATTCGGAAACACTTTTCTTTAGAGTTTCAATCACAGTTTTAAACTCCTTTTCGTTTTGAGTTAACGCCATGTTTGCCTCTTTGCACTTGGCCAGTTCAATTACCAAACTTTGATTGTGACTATGAACCGTTTCAGATTCACGTCTCAATTCAACACATTCATGCTTCATTTTAGCACATTCACTACATATGCTAGGAGTTTCAACCTTTACCTGACTTGAAGAAGCTGTGACATTAGTCATAGAGACAGTTTGAGAAGAGAAAGATCCATCTTCAGTGAGAATCTTCTTCATTTCTTTCGATGTAGCATCAGCTTTCTCGATCAAGCCAGATTTCTTGTCAGCCTCATTCGACAAATCATTAGCTTCAGAATCAATTCTTTCATTCAGATTGGATTCTTCATCTGAACTGCCACTGTATCCTGAACTGTTATCATCTTCCGAAGATTGACCATCATTGACATTCTTGACAATCTCAACGTAAAATGCAGTTCTTGTTTGGTCACCGTTTCCCAACTGTATATCCGTACCACAATCGACGCTTTGGTCAAATTGAGGTTTTGTTGTGGAAACTTGAGGTTGTGGTTGTGGCTGTGTTGGGACAGGAATGCACGACCTCGGATCGAATTGAGGTTGTGAAACAGCTGTTGACTGAGGAAATGGAAAGGAACTCGTATTGGACACAAAAGCAGTTTGAAGCTTCGGTTGCTGAACAGAACCAGAACTAGAACTAGCTGAAGGACCAAAACCATGCAAATACATTTCTGTGTTTTGAGGAACGAGAGCTCGCTGAGCTTTCCGGATTTCTTGGTCATTCTTGTGTTCCAGCTTCTCAATGAATTCATAGATGTTGACTGTATTCAGAGTACCCGTATGCTTCAGCTGCTCAATGAATGAACCCCACTTTGGTGGTAGAGCATCAGCAAAACGTGCTACCATTTCCTGTTGAGAGACACGAACACCACCAGAATACACCTCACACATCAAACGGTAATACCGAGTAATTATATCATTTAGGGTTTCATTCTCTAAAAATTGAAATGATTCAAACTTCTTCTTCAACAGATCATGACGTGTCTTTCTGATAGCTTCATATCCTTCTCCTCTCGCTACTACAGGATTCTGTATGTTTTGATATTGATTCAACAGCAATCCCCATTGACTTGCACTTATTGATGGCTGTGGAATCATACTCTTTGCCCAATCTGCAATAGAGGTTAGTTCTTGAGTATGTTGTGAGTTCAAACTCCAATCCCAAGGACTTGTACAACTCATTTTTGTAAAATGCCACTTGAAAATCTACACAAACACAACTGTTAAGTGCAAAACAGATAAGAATTGAAAGATAAAAACCTGTTCGAAAGATCAAGACTAGTTCGAATGATCAACAGTGATCGAAAGATTACTGTTGAGTTTCGAGCAAAGTCTTCGAAAGATTCACAATGAAAGATCCTTATCTTTCGACCAATTATCACGAAAGATTCACAGTTCGAAAGATCTATATCTTTCGAATACTGATCTCGAAAGATTCACAATGAAAGATCCTTATCTTTCGAGATGAATCCTTATCTTTCGGACTACTATCTTTCGAAAAGATTCCAAACACGAAGGATAATTCTTAGACTTCGAAAGACTACTCGAAGGATGCTAATCTTTCGAGCTGTCTCTGATCGAAAGATGATCTTTCGAAGTCGAAGGATATCTTTCGGAACTTTCTGACACACTGACACAAAGTTGACGGGTAGGTGAGAAAGGTGATGGGTTGGTGCACAACTTTCGGCAGAAGGTATGTGCAGACCCAACTTTTCACCAAACTTTGAAAAGTTTTCCCAAAATGGACAACACCTTATCCACAACCAGTCGCCGGAAATATGAACGGAAAATGGCCGGAAAAATCAAAGTCTCTTAAAAACAAGTTTTCAAGTTACCCAACCCAACCTTGAACACTCCCGAAGGTTTAGAAGCCGTTTTTCAGTTTAGAAAAGCAAGAAAAACCACCAAAACGGGTGCTAAACCTAGTGTCCAAACACACCAAGAACTCGAACAACCCGGTTTTAAACAAGGTAGAGAGCCAAGCTCTGATACCACTTGTAGGTCCCTTTTCTCGGAGGATCGAGAACAAACCTAAACCTTGTTATACAAACTCACTAGCGAGTGCGGAATCCAAGCTAGCGAGCAAACCGGGATGATGCAAGAACAAACACAAGAACACACAAGATTCAACGATTAACACCACTTGTATTAATGCGTAGAAAGTTTCCGGTTACAAGCACAATGTTTACAATCAGTTTGCAAACTCTCAAAGTGTATGTGTGTGTGTTTTCAGCAGAGTATCCTCTCTATCTCTCAGATGTTCTCTCTCTTGGTGTCTCTTGCTGAAATATAACACACTGCATGGGTATATATACCCATACACAGCAGGTCTTGGTCGAAGGATCCGATAGATGATCCAAAGGATCATCTATCGATGACAACATGTTCGAATGATCAGCAATGACCTCGAAGGATGATCCTTCGAGGTCCAACAATTCGAAGCATATCTTTCGATTACCTCGAAGGATCGACAGTATCCTTCGAGGCTATCCTTCGATTCAGACTAGCATATTACAAACAGATTGACCAAGTCAAACTAGGAGGATAGTTGACTTGGTCAACTTACAGACTAACTTTGGACATCGTTTATATACAGACCTAATACAGACAAAGTACAGACACAAGTGCACCAACAGTTTTTATGTTCTTACGTCGTTGTTTAGTCTCTTGTTCTTTCATTGTTCGTTTATCATGTTTAGGTGAAACTGGTCGACGTTGAGGGTGAGCTGTTTCAGGTGGAGCTTTTTCAACCAATTTCTTCTTTGGAACATTTGGGCAGTTTCTGATAATGTGCCCAATTTCTCCACATTTGAAACAAGTTCTCCTTTCAACAGACTTAGGAGAACTTGATCGACTACCAGATGTTGAACCTGTAGAACCTGAGGTACTTGCTCTTTCATCACACCCGTTTGTGTGTTGGGTGTAATTGTTATCACTGTTACGTTTCAAAATCTTGACTTGTTGTACAAAATCAGTGTTTGATTTGTTTTCAAAAGTCTCAATTTTATCTGTACCTTTTGATGCTACAAATTTAACATCTTTTCCTTTCTTCATGTAACGAGCTCCTTTTGATTCAACCTTAGCCTTTGGCTTTGGAGCTCGTTGTTGTTGTTTACCCTTAGAAGCAGTAGGTTGTTGAGTGGTTGGAGATTTTTGATTACCAAACTGTTTTCTAATCTCAGCCTTAGGAATTGGATCACATTGTGTTACCACAATTCCCGGAAGTGTTTTTCCCAAAAATTTGTTTGTATTGTCTTCAAAGACTTTGTCAATTAAAGATTTATTTACATTTTTAATTGGAAAAACATGGTCTGAGTAGATTTTATTATCTCCAACCAAAGTGTACAACACATTACTGCTTTTAACAGTAGACACACCTGTCTTATCAACTTTGACAGGATCAATCACTTGCCTCTTGACAGATGGAACCTCAGGAGTATCAGGATCACAAAGGATGTGATTCTCTCATGGAATATCTACTCCTTCCATCTTGCTAAGTGATTTATCCTGATCTCTTACAGCCACTTCTGATTCATCATCCGATGTCTCATAGTCCTCGATAATTGGAGGACTTTGCTTCATGGATGATGAAGTTTCTTGTTCCTTAGAGGCTGTGTTTGAAGAATTGTCCGGTTTGAACCCAAGGCCAGTAGCAAACTCCTCAACATCAAGAGGCACACTGGGTTCATACCGAGGCATTTCCTCCTCATCAGGCATCTTGGTATAGTTGTTCATCAAGGGGGGCGGACATTTATTATACCCTATGCCTTTCTGATTTCCCTTTAGTTGTTGAACATCGATGATGTGATCAAGCACAAATTGGGAGTTAGAATAACTGTCCAATTTCTGTTTGATCGCATCATGTTCGCATTGGGCAATGGCTAATTGCTTTTTAGTTTCTTCCACAAGGTTAATGTATTCGTTTATACTTACTTGTTTGTGGTAAACTACTTTGTTAACCTCGGACACATTTTTCTTTAATGTTTCTATTACAGATTTAAATTCCTTTTCATTCCGGGTTAAAGCCATGTTTGCCTCTTTGCATTTCGACAGTTCAATAACCAAATTTTGATTATGACTATGAAGCTTTTCTAGTTCAAGCTTCATATCAGCACAAGATTCACAAACGCTAGAAGCAGGAGGTTCAGAATTTACCTGACTAGAAGAGGCTGAACCGTTTGCCATAAAGGCAGTCTGAAAAGAAAACGCTCCATCTTCAGAAAATAGCTTCTCCATTTCCTTTGATGCAGTAGCAGTCTTCTCAATCAGAATTGATTTCTGACATTTAATCTCATCAGCTTCGTTCAGTAGATCCTGAATATTATCATCTCCTTCTTCATTCACATCAGGCTCTGAGTGATTATCCCCAGAAACAGAGCCTTCTTCATCAGAACTTCCAGAATAACCAGAACTGTCATCGCTTCCAGAAGATTCTTCTTTATGAACATGCTCGATGACCTTAGCATACAGGGTTGTTCCACTTCCCTGATCACCTTCACCAAACTGTACTGACCAGTCGCATCCCTCATCAGCTTGAACAGCCAAGGCCCGATTGGTATTTGAAGTTCCAGGCTGGCCCTGATTGTTATTAACTGTCACCATCCTCCTCTCACGGTTTTCTTGTTGGGCATTCACATTCGTCTGGTTTCTGAAAGGGTTGTGATTGCCGTGTTTTGTTGGTCGAGTGCATTCACGTTTGAAGTGCCCTTTCTCGCCACAGTTAAAGCACGTGACGGCATTAATATCAAACCCATACTTCGTGTTTTTCTTTCCTTCCAACGAAGTTCTTCCAGTTCGAGCCATAAAATCTTTCGCCCTCCTAACCGCACTAGCAAAAGCCCATTTAATATCCATCAACTCCATTTCTTCCTTGTCGATCTGATCATAATCTTCATTGGTCATGTTGATGTTTCCAAGCTGACCTGCTACCAAACCACAGTAAGCACTGACCATGGTGTTGATAATCTCCATATGTTCCTTAGCAACTTCAATGCTAAGGTGTGAAAGATTTGAGTTGTCGACTCGGATTGTGTGATGACTTTGGGGTTGAGGTTGAGGATTGCTTGTATAGTGAGCTTGCTGTTGTTGTTGTTGAGGTTGTGGTTGTGGCTGTGTTGGAACAGGAATGTAAGACCTCGGATCGAATTGAGGTTGTGGTGGAGCAGCTGTTGACTGAGGAAACGGAAAGGAACTTGAACTTGTATTGGACACAAATGCAGTCTGCAGCTTAGGTTGCTGTTGCTGAGCTGCAGCGGATCTTGCCAAAGCATCGAATCCTGGAAGATACATTTCTGTATTCTGAGGAGCTGGAGCACGCCTTGCTTTCCTAATTTCTTCATCATTTTTATGTTCCAGCTTTTGAATGAACTCGTAGATGTTGACTTGATCTAGAGTTCCAGTATGCTTCAACAGTTCAATGAAGGAACTCCACTTTGGAGGTAAGGCGTCAGCAAATCTACTCACCATGTCTTGTTGGGTAGAGACAACTCCATAAGCACACATCTCACTAATCAAATGATAGAAACGTGTGATCATATCATTCAGAGTCTCGTTTTCCAAAAACTGAAAGGATTCAAACTCTTTCTTCAACAAATCATGCCGAGATTTTCGAGCAGCTGCATTGCGTTCTCCTCTAGCAACTAAGGCATCCCACAATGTTTTCGTGGTCTTGCAATATGAGAACTGATGGTAGATGTCTTTGTTGAGTGCTTGAGTAAGTGTGGCAAAGGCCTTTTTCTCCAATTCATAAGCCTTCTTGTCATTTTCAAGCATATTGGCATAACCCTCTGAAGTTGACGCAACAGTTTCAAGATTAGTATTGAACGCATTGATGAAACACGTCCAAAGATCAGTGCTTTGCCCTTGAACATATGTGTGAAAACGGTTTTTCCATGATGGAAAATCGTTCATATGGTTCAACTTAGGTGGACGATTGTTGCTGCCAGTTTCACTCTCACTAATCAGAAGGTTCTGAAGACTTTGACTTTGATTGGATACCAAAGCCCATTGACTTGGACTGATTGTTGTAGGCGGTAACATACTCTTTGCCCAATCTGCAGCAGTGACTAGCTCTTGATTGGATCGTGAGTCCAAACTCCAATCCCACGGACTAGTACAACTCATTTTGATCAAATATTAAGAGAAAAACCTACACAACCACAAACTGTTAAGTGCAAACAAATAAGAATTGAAAGATACAATCTGTTTGAAAGATCACGACCTGTTCGAAGGATCAACAATGTTCGTAAGATCACTGTTGAGTTTCGAACAATCACTTCGAAAGATTGACTGTATGAAGGATCCTTATCTTTCGAAAGAAGATTTCGAAAGATTCTCCTTATCTTTCGAAGATCGAAGATTGAAAGATCCTTATCTTTCGAACAAAGGTCTCGAAAGATTCACAACGAAGGATCCTGATCTTTCGTACAAAGATCTCGACAGATTCACACTTGAAAGATACTGATCTTTCGAACACTTAATACGAAAGATTCTCCTACACGAAGGATCCTTATCTTTCGAAATGAACAGTAACTCGAAGGATGATCTTTCGAAAAGATTCCTTGACTCGAAGGATAACACACTGACTTCGAAGGATGGCTATCTTTCGAATCTCCTTGATCGAAGGATGATCTATCGAGCTCGAAAGGTATCTTTCGAGGTCTGACACACTGACAGAAACGTTGACGGGTTGGTGAAAAGGTGATGGGTTGGTGAAGTACTTTCGGCAGAAAGGATATGGTCTGCCAACAACTTTTCACCAACCTTTTGGACTTTCAAAAAGTTTACCCAAAATGGACACAACCTTATCCAAACCAGTCACCGGAGATATGACCGGAAAAAATGGCCGGAAAACACAAAGTTACTTAAAAACAAGTTTTCAAGTTACCCAACCCAACCTTGAACACTCCCAAAGGTTTAGAAACCGTTTTTCAGTTTAAATAAGCAAGAAAACCACCAAAAACGGGTGCTAAACCAAGTGTTCAAACACACCAAGAACTTGAACAAAACCCGGTTTTAAACAAGGTAAAGAGCCAAAGCTCTGATACCACTTGTAGGTCCCTCTCGGAGGATCGAGAACAAACCTAAACCTTGTTATACAAACTCACTAGCGAGTGCGGAATCCAAGCTAGCGAGCAAACCGGGATGATGCAAGAACAAACACAAGAACACACAAGACTCAACGATTAACACCACTTGTATTAATGCGTAGAAAGTTTCCGGTTACAAGCACAATGTTTACAATCAGTTTGCAAACTCTCAAAGTGTGTGTGTGAATGTTTTGGACAGAATGCTCTCCACTCTTGTCTGTCTCTCTAAGTGTGCATCTCTATCTCTCACACTACACTGCATGGGTATATATATACCCAGCCCATGATGTCTGGTCGAAGGATCCGATAGATGGTCCGAAGGATCATCTATCGATGACGACGTAATCGAAGGATCAGCAAGGACCTCGAAAGATCACCTTTCGAGGTCTACCATTCGAAGCCTATCTTTCGATGCCATCGAAGGATCTACAATATCCTTCGATTGGTTATCCTTCGACACACAACATCATCTTTCAACATTTACCAACTGTTGTCCAAGTCAAACCGGAGGATGGTTGACTTGGTCAACTTACAACACAAAACAGGACATCGTTTACATCGTGACCGAATACAGACAAAGTACAGACACAAGTACACCAACAATATTTTAATCTAAAAGGAAAGATTATTAAAAATACAAATACTTAAATACTACTACGATATCTTCTGTTTTTCCTTATAAAAGTCCTTTAATAATTTTTAACATATTAAATAGCTCTGTGTGTAAATTTTGAACAAAATTGTGATCGTTGTGCTTATTAATACCATGTGAGGCAAATATTGAGATGAATTGATGTTTTAAATTGGACATGTGGCAAGGCAAAGTCTATTCCATATTCGTGTTTTCTTTTCTCTTATTATTTTATAATTCAATGAGTTAATAATAATATATGGTCTTTTAAAAACAATGTAATAATATATGAGTGTGGATGATGAAACTCAAAATAATAAACAAATCATTTAAACAAATGTAATGGTTTGAATAAATTTAATATGGTTAAAAAGTTATAAACAAATGATACTTGTCGCTATCATAATGTAATTTGACAAATAAGGATTTTTCATGATTTTATTCAATCATAATTAAGAGATATTTTTTATATCAAATTTAATATCTTAATTGACTTTTATGATGGAATTACTTAAAAATATGTTGGTTTTTTATTTGTAAAAAAAATGTTAATGAACTTTTATAAGAAAAAAACATAAAGTATGTTGGTTTTTTTAAATAATATTTGCCTAAAAATAGGATTGATTTTTTTAAATATATATGTTTTTAATAAAAATAAAATGATGATTTTTAGAACATATCTTTAGGTAATATGATTGAATTAAAAATGTTACTTTATAAAATAAAAAAAAAAAATATAGAGGTAATGAGGAAAAGGGGATATATAGACTCCTCTTTTTTATAAGATTTTAATTTGAAAGGAAAAGTTGTTAAAAATATACAACTATTTTTAATAATAAATATTATTATTGTTTTTTATTAATATTTTTGTAATGTGCCTGAAAAAAAAATGTTACTTTTTAAAACAAAAGGAAGCAAGGTAACCGGGAAAAGGGGGTTAATGTTACTTTTTAAAACGGAAGGAAGCAAGGTAACCATGAAAAGGGGGTTGTATAGAGACGTCTTTCTGATAAGTTTTAAATCTGTGATTTTTATATTTAAATTACGATCCTAATCAACAAATGAAATTAATGGCTTGTCTATCGATTCCGCTCGTAACCTAAACCCACATAAATTGACAGGTGAATTTATAATAAGTTTTAAAATTAATATATTTGTCTTTATGATAATTACGTTTTTAAATCTGCGATTTATATTTAAGTCACGCTCGTACCCTAATTAACAAATAAAATTAATGACTTTTATATGGATTCCATATTTTCAAAATCTATCAAACAAATAGACCACAAATATCAATTTAAATATTTGATTTTTGGATTTTGAATCTTTATTATAATTGATAAAAATAATCATTTTCAGAAAATATGTAAATAAATGTATAGTAAAATTTAATTGTTGATATACAGGACAGTTAAAAGCTATCAAACTTGTTTGATGTGATTCTTGAGTGGGATAATCACTACTAATATTTAAATACATACCAAAACATGCATATATGAAAAGATCAACTTTTGTTATGTCAAAACCTAGATTTAATCTGTTGATTTTGAATTTCAATTGTGTGGTGTTTGTGAACAATTTAGAACATGGTCTACTGAAATTGAAAAAAAAGGTCATAAATCTAGTGCAACATAAACATATTTAGAAAGTGAATAACTAATTTACCTTGATCCTTGAAATCGACTTGATGCAGGGGGTGGACGTTTAGTCGGTCTAGCAGATAGACGTTGATGATTCATTTTTTATGTTGGCTTTCAACACACTTTTAAGATCGGTTGGGTTTGGGTTTGAAGATCTTGATCGTAAGAAAGACGGAAGATGAAAGAGAACCGATTTAGACGAATAGTGTGCCGTTACCAACTTTGCTATATATAACCTTTAGAGGTGTAACGATAGTGAGAAATGGGCGTGTTTTCTATGATGTAATTTGATATGTTTAGGGTTAGTGTAATCGGATTCGGTTCACACTGAGAAATTACAAAATAGTACATGTAATGGCATGTGACGTGCACGCAATACTCCTCGGAATTTACTTTATTTTGAGTAAACTGTCATTTTGGTCCCTGAGGTTTGGTCACTTTTAACACTTTAGTCCAAATTTGAAACCTTTTGCATTTGGGTTCCTGTGGTTTCACTTTTATTGCCATTTTGGTCCAAAAATAAAATCAGGACATATTTCCCAAATTAAATCATGGTATTTTGTCCTTTTCCTCAGGGAAAAATGGTCATTATATAAAAAATTTATATAATACATAAACTCTGCACACTCTCTCTCTAAACTCCCCTCCGTCTCTTTCTTTATTCCACAAACAGATTCATCTTGATTCCTTTTACCACATTCACTTGAGATAAAAAAAACAGATTTCCAGTAACAAAGCTTGATGGATCTTCCACCGGATGAGAGATCTGAAGGCCGACAAGATTCGTCATACTCGTCGCTGCTTGAACCACCACCGTCGTCGCCGCTGCCAGTAAGCCCTATAAGAACTGGAACTCTAGCATACAACTGATCCAAAACTGGAATGGAATGCTTAAGGTGTTAGTGCACTTGTGTCTGTACTTTGTCTGTATTCGGTCTAATATAAACGATGTCCTGATTTGTGTTGTAAGTTGACCAAGTCAACCATCCTCCGGTTTGACTTGGACAACATTTGAAAGATGTTCTGTTCGAAGGATAGCCTCGAAGGATACACATGATCCTTCGAGGTGATCGAAAGATATGGTTCGACCATGGTTCGACCATTAGACCTCGAAGGATGATCCTTCGAGGTCCATGCTGATCTTTCGTGTGAATTATGATCGATAGATGATCCTTCGGACCATCTATCAGATCCTTCGATCAAGACCTGCTGAGCTGGGTATATATACCCATGCATGTGTTGAGTGTGAGTTAGTTCTGCCATTTGCACATCCGAGAGATAGAGAGAATTGAGAGCTTTCTGTCCAGAACTCACACACACATTTAGAGAGTTTATAGAACACTTCTGTAAACATTGAGCTTGTAACCGAACCCTCATTGCATTAATACAAGTTGTGTTAATCGGTGAACTTGTGTGTTTGTTTCTCTACTTGATACTAACTCGGTTTGCTTGCTAGCTTGGATTCCGCACTCGCTAGTAGGTTTGTATAACAAGGTTTAGGTTCGTAATCCTCCGCGAAACAGGGACCTACAAGTGGTATCAGAGCCTCGCTCTTTACCTTGTTTAAAACCGGGTTTGTTCAAGTGTTTGGTGTGTTTGAACACTTGGTTTAGCACCCGTTTTTGGTGGTTTTCTTGCTTGTTTAAACTGAAAAACGGTTTCTAAACCTTCGGGAGTGTTCAAGGTTGGGTTGGGTAACTTGAAAAATTGTTTTTAAGTAACTTGGTATTTCCGGTCAAGTTCCGATCAAGGTTTCCGGTGACTAGTGTGAAGATAAGGTTTTCCTTTTTGGGCAATCTTTTTAAAGTTGGTGGGAAAGTACGTCTGACCATACCTTTTGCCGAAAGTTGACCTTACCAACCTGTCACCTTTTTCACCAACCTTTCACATCAGATCAGATTGTGTCAGAGCTCTCGAAAGATATCTTTCGACATCGAAAGATCATCCTTCGATATCTTTCGACTAAGGAGGGCTCGAAAGATTAATATCCTTCGACCCATCCTTCGAAATCTGAGTCATATCCTTCGAGAAAGGAATCTAATCGAAAGACAAGTGTCCGAAAGATAAGGATCCTTCGTATTGGTGAATCTTTCGAGATCTGTTGTTCGAAAGATAAGGATTTAGCACGAAAGATAAGGATCCTTCAAAGGAGAATCCTTCGAGCTCTTGAATCTTTCGAAATCATTGTTCGAGAGTCAACAGTAATCTTTCGAATACTGTTGATCCTTCGAACAAGGTTGTATCTTTCGATTGTGGTCTGCTTATTGTTAACAAGTTTCTGTGATTTCAGATCTTTCGACCAGGATCTTTCGGTTGTGTATCTTTCGGATCATTCTTACTTAGCATTTATTTTGCTTATCTATCATGAATCCGAGTTGGTGGGGAAGTCCGGCTCCAGACAGTGGAAAGTACATGAATACCAGTCAATCTCCATCATGGGCCGAATCTCCGGTATCTACATCCTCACAAACAAATGCCACTCAAGCTGGTCAATGGGCGTTTGTTTCAAATCAAACTCCGAGTATTCAAAGTCTTCTTCTAAGCGAAAGTGAAACCGGCAGTTTGAACAGGCCTCCAAAGTTGATGCATCTTAATGAATATCCGGGATGGGTTGATCGTTTCCATACATACATTCTTGGTCAAAATACAGAGTTATGGTTGCGGTTCACTACGGAATTCGATCAAACTATCGAGGTTGCTGCTTCTTCTACAGCTACATTTGCCGATCTTCCTGAAGATCAAAAGAAGACGTATGACTTAGAAAAAAAAAGCATACGCTATTCTTACTCAAGCACTGAGCAAGGATATTTATCATCAGTTCGTCAGTTTCAAGACTACGAAGAAGCTGTGGGATGCATTGAAAACAAGAGGAGTAGGTAATGAAGCCACACGTCAACTACGACGAGATCTACTGAAGAAAGAATTCGATGGCTTCACATGTATGGATAAGGAGTCCTTGGGAGATATGACAAGCCGTTTCTATCACCTGCTTACTGAGCTGACAAATTTTGAAGTCACAACGACTCCGACAGAGGTGGTAAAGAAGTTTGCTGATGCATTGCCTCCTCAATGGAATAACTTCCTGGAAATCTTGAAGTACAACGGAACGTTGAAAACTACAAATATCAACGATTTCGTGCAGCTTCTGGAGAACAAGGATCAGGAAGAAACGTTGAAGGCAAAGAGAGTTGCAGTGCCACAGAATCCAGAGATGTATTATGGCACCTCCACTACTTCATCTGCAAAAGCCGGTCCACATGTTCCACTTCAAACGGCGTTTGTTACAAGCACGGATATGTATGGCAATCCAGTGCAAGTTCCTGTAAAGCCGCCTCCAACCACAGATCTGTATGGAAATCCAATACAACCACCTCCTCCTCCTCCTACTCAACAACCACAATATGCATGTTATGGAGGAACATCATCTGCTGCAGGTCAACAATCAAAGTCAAATACAGTACAGCTTGACACTTCAAGTTTTTCTAAAATCAGTGTGGAAGTAGCTAAGGAACACATGGAGCTGCTTAACACTGTAGTGAGCGCGTACTGTGGGTTAATAGAAGGTCAGATTGGAAACATTAATCTGACACAAGAAGATTACAGGCAGATTGATAAGGAAGAGATGGACTTGATGGATATCAAGTGGGCCTTTGCGAGTGCTGTGAGAAGAGCAAAGGATTGGATGGAAAGTACTGGCAGAACCAGCTTGGAAAGTAAGCGAGACACCAAGTATGGGTTCGATAAGCAGGCTGTTAAGTGCTTCAACTGTGGTGAAAGGGGCCACTTTAAAAGGGAATGTACAAAGCCAGCACAGCACGGGAATCAAAATCCCTTCAGAAACCGAGGCAACCAGCAGAATCAGAACAGAAACACTGAGCGTTCATTGGTGCCTGCAAATAACCAAACCAACCGAGCACTTGCAGTTCAGGTGGATGAAGGTTGTGACTGGTCAATCCAGTTGGGTGCTGATGCTCCTGATGAAACAGCATGTTTTGCTAAAATTGTGGAAGAGTTGGTTCACACCAGTGGTAGAGAATCTTCTGCCAGTGGTGGTGAATCATCTGAAGATGAAGACTCTTCTGGTTATAGCAGGAGTGCTGATGAAGAATCATCCAATTCTGGTGATGATTATATGGGTGAGACATCAAATGCAGCAATTGATGCAGATATTGATGAACTCTTGGAGGAAGCTGCAGCAGAAACTCAAAGAAGATCTATTCTGGTGGATCAAGCTGCTTATACTTCGTCTTCTCTCCATTCAGCCTTTATGGCTAATGTCGACAGTTCATCAAGTCAGGTATGTGTCGATGAACCCACTGCTGTTAACTGTGATGAATGTGCTAGGTTGCATGCTAGATGTGCTGAAATGGAGAAAAGTATGTCTGAGTTGCAAGACAAACATGATGCTTTACAAGCTAGTTTGTTTGACTTGCAAGACAAACATACTACTGTGAATGAGAATTTGAGCAACTTGCAAAGTAAGCATGACGCTTTGCAAGAAAAATATGATGTGACCTTTCTCCACAATCAGAAACTGACTGTGGATCTCTCAAAATGCACAGAAGCCAACATGTTTCATGAAAATCATGAAAAAGAATTTAAGTCAATGATTGAAACATTAAAGAAAGATAAAACTGAATTGACAAAAATGGTTTCAAGAAAACAGACGGACATTAATTTGTATATCTCACGTCTTGAAACAATGCAAAAAGAGATGGCTTGTGTGAAAACCGAAAGTGATGCGATCAAACTCAAGCTAGACAGTTATTTGAGCTCTAGCTATGTGTTAGATCACATCATTGACGTTCAGAAGGAAAAGAGAGATGTCACATGCATAGGGTACAAGAAGTGTCCACCACCTGTGAGACATAATTATGATGCCATGCCTGATGAAGAGGACAGGGTTTTCTTTGAACCTTCTGTGCCTCTAGATGTTAAGGAGTTTGCTGCAGGACTTGGATACCAAAAGGAAGTATCCTCAGATTCAGATGTGTCAGCAGATACATTTGTGAGTGCTGAACAGAATCAAGATCCTCCAGTTGTGATTGAGGATGCTGATTCGTCTGATGATGAATCTGACGATACTGTCCCAGCAAAGTCTGATGCGGTAGCCAAAAATGAGGACATACCTCTTGAGAATCACATTCTATGTGATCCCCCTGTTCAACCCGCTAAGACTGTTGCAACTGAGTCCTCGTCTGAGAAGGAGTCGGAGAGTGTGAATTTGCTGTACACTCTAGTTGGTGATGATAAAATTTACTCAGACAAAGATTTTCCCATTAAGAATGTTAATCAATCCTTAATCTGCAAAGTCTTTGAGAATTCGACGAGTAAGTTCTTGGGAAAGGCAGGACCTAAAGTTACAGTCACACAGTGTCCTCCAATCCCAAAGGCTGAAGTTCGAAAGCAATTTGGCAACAAGAAATTGCCAACAGTGCCAACACAGCAAAATCACACCAAACCCAAAGGTAAAGCACCGGCTCCAGTGCAAAAGAAGCCGAATCAAAAGAAGAAGAAGAATGTTAACTTTGTGAAATCGACGGGAACAGACAAAATTGAAAAGTTTGAAAATCAATCTAACTTAGATTTTGTCAAGAAAGCTTTTGTCGAGAAAAGAAATGAACCAAGTAGTTCAAAACCCAGTACCTCGGGTTCACAAAGTTCAACATCATCGGCTAGACGATCACATGATTCTTCGGGGTTTGTAGAACGAAGATCATGTTTTGAGTGTGGAACCATTGGGCACATTATTAGAAACTGCCCATATCTTCATAAGCAGAAAGGAAAGGTTGATGATCCCCGTGGCAAAACTGACCGTAAGCCAACTGTTTCCACAAAACAAGATCCCCGCCTTGTAAAAGAAAGGGAAAAGAAACAGAAAAGGCAACAGGTCAAAAAGGTTGAAAAAGCGATTAAAACCGATGTGGTTCAAAAACAATCTGTTGTTGTAAAACCAGAAAATTCTAAAACTTCAAATCATCAAGAAGTTAAAATTTTAAAGAAAAACACTGGTGAAACCAAACAGACTTGGAAACCAAAAACGGTTGTTGAATCAGGGGGACCATCACAATTCACCAACCATCAAAGACAAGAAGTTATTGTCATTGATGAAAATGGAAGACCCAAGACCACAATGGCTTGGGTCCCCATCTCCAACTAATTCATTTGAGTTCATGTGCAGGGTGCTTCAGGAGGAACTATCAGTAGTCATTGGATTGTTGATAGTGGGGCATCCAGGCACATGACAGGCGACATGAAGCTTCTCTACGACGTTAAATCTATTAGAGGAGGTTATGTTGCTTTTGCTGGAGATAAAGGTGGATACATTACGGGTGAAGGAATGATATCTAACGGGATTGTCAGCTTTGACAAGATCAATTTTGTGCAACAACTTGATCACAATCTTCTTAGTGTTTCTCAAATTTGTGACAAGAAATTTTCAGTACACTTTGATGCTAATGGATGTTACGTGCTGAAACCCGGCTTCAAAATTCCAAAAGAATGGATCCTCTTGTCGGCTCCAAGGATAAATGATTTGTACGTCCTTGACATGAGCCAGGCTATTACTACGTCTGCACAAGCAACTTGTTTCGTTTCTAAAGCCACAGAAAAAGACACTATCTCTTGGCACAGACGAATGGGTCACATTCACTTACGCAAAATGAATCATTTGGTTTCAAATGAATTGGTGAATGGTGTTCCCCTCAAAAATTTCCATCTTCAAGACATCTGTGTTTCGTGCCAGAAAGGAAAACAAACAAAGAAGAAGCACCCTACAAAGAAGATCAACACAGTGGCAGTTCCTCTTGAGCGTTTGCACATGGATTTGTTCGGTCCTGTCAAACACAAGAGCATTCGGGGTGATCAATACTGCCTCGTAGTTACTGATGATTATTCAAGATTTTCTTGGGTTGCGTTCATGGCACACAAGAGTGAAACCTTTGGCATTATCAAAAACTTGATCATTCAGATTGAGAATTTGTATAAGTTGAAGGTTAGGCGGATACGTAGCGACAATGGTACTGAATTTAAGAATCATTCCATGGCGGAGTTCTGCACCTCAAAAGGTATTCTTCATGAGTTTAGTGCAGCTTATACTCCTCAACAGAATGGTGTCGCTGAACGTAAGAACCGCACATTGATCGAGACTGCTAGGACAATGTTGGTAGAGTCACAGTTACCCATTCCATTCTGGACTGAAGCTGTGGCCTCTGCATGTTACACATTGAACAGAGTCCTTACAGTCAAAAGACACAACAAGACCTGCTTTGAGCTTCTTCAAAAACGGAAACCAGATTTGTCTTATCTAGAACCGTTTGGAGCTCCATGCACAATCATCGATCCTAATGGAAAGTTTGGGGCAAGAGCAATTGATGGATACTTTCTTGGGTATGCCACCCCTAACTTACGTGTCTGGAATCTAGAGACTAAACGGGCCGAGGAATGGTCTGAGGTCAGAGTACAAAGGCACACCTTGCCAGTCAAAAATCCGGGTCAACCTTGGATGTTTGAGTACGATGACTTCTTCAATTCGATCAATGTTGAAGCCGTTGAAGAAAATGCTGCGGCTAGGATGTTTTTCGAGAGTGACAATGCAACAGTTTCACCGGTGGTTCGTCCAATTCTTGTTAATCAAGAACCATCTTCTTCGGTGAACAATAATACTCTCAACAATGAGGATTTTCATGATGCAAACGAATTGAACGAATCTTCAGAGGATGATGAATTTCTAGATGCAGATCAAGAAGCCCCTACAGCAGAAGTTCATGGTACTTCAGAGGGTACTCCTCCAGTGGATACACATAGAACAGCTGAGACTACTGCATCATCCTCTTCGTCAATTCCGGGTCTTGAATTGGTTGTTGATCTTAATCTTAACAACCTGGGTATAAATGTTCCAGTTCCAGATAATCCAGAAACAAGGATTCATAATACCCATCCTCAACAAAACATCATTGGAAATGTGCAAAGTGGCGTTCAAACAAGAAACATGTTGCGAAACAACAACAATGCAGGCTTGTATGCAGCTATTCGAGAATCCGGGCAACAAAACGACTGGTCCTTCGCGTGTTATGTCTCACAAGAAGAACCAAGAACGTGGAAAGAAGCCTTGAAAGATAATGCTTGGGTTGAAGCAATGCAGGAAGAACTGCAACAATTCCAGAAGCTGGGTGTCTGGAAACTAGTAGAGAAACCTGCTGGATACAAGAAGATTGGTACCCGTTGGGTTTTCAAATGCAAAAAGGATGACCGCGGAGTTGTTATCCGAAACAAAGCTCGTTTAGTCGTTCAAGGTTTTCGTCAGATTGAAGGAATTGACTACAACGAAGTCTATGCACCAGTGGCACGTCTCGAAGCAATTCGAATCTTTCTAGCCTATGCGTCCTTCAAAGGATTCAAGGTTTATCAGATGGACGTGAAAAGTGCATTTTTACACGGTGTGGTTGAAGAAGAGGTGTACGTCGAACAGCCTCCAGGTTTTGAAGATCCTATCCATCCCGATCGGGTTTGGTTGCTCAACAAAGTTCTTTATGGTCTTCATCAAGCACCACGAGCTTGGTATGCAACCTTATCACACTATCTGCTGGAAAACGGTTTTCGACGAGGTCTTATCGACTGTACTCTTTTCATCAAAGAACAAGATGGAGATCTTCTTCTGGTACAGGTATACGTTGATGACATTATTTTTGGTTCTACTAATGATGTCTTGTGTAGGGAATTCGAGCGCATTATGCAGGATAAATTCGAGATGAGTGCTATGGGGGAAATGACCTTCTTCTTGGGCCTACAAGTGCAACAAACGGAGTCTGGGATATTCATCCATCAGACTAAATATGTTGGTGACATCTTGAGCCGGTTCCAGATGTCTGATGCAACGCCCATTGGTACCCCATTGCCAACTAATCACGGAATTACTCCAGACTTGAAGGGAGAAGCTGTTAGCCCTTCTATCTATCGCGCTATGATCGGATCTCTCATGTACCTCACAGCATCAAGGCCAGACATAATGTACCCAACGTGCCTGCTTGCCAGATATCAAGTTAATCCGAAGGCCTCACATCTTGCTGCTGTTAAAAGGATTTTTCGTTATTTGAAGGCGTACCCTGACACCGGTCTGTGGTACCCTAGGGATAATAACTTTGAATTGGTAGCTTTCAGTGATTCTGATTTTGGCGGATGCAAGATCGACGGCAAGTCCACAACGGCTGGATGTCAGTTTTTAGGAAATCGCCTAGTTACCTGGCAATGCAAGAAGCAGACGTGTGTAGCTACATCAACATGCGAAGCTGAATACATTGCTGCCTCAAGTTGTTGCTCCCAAGTTCTTTGGATCCAACAACAAATGCGGGACTACGGTTTTGAATTCCTAACTACTCCTATTTACGTTGATAATTCTGCTGCTTTAGATATCACTAGAAATCCTGTGCAGCATTCAAAGACCAAACACATCGAAATCAAATATCACTTCATACGTGATTGCTTTGAGAAAAGGCTAATCGATGTTGTTAAGGTCCACACCGATGACCAACGTGCCGACTTATTTACCAAAGCATTTGACAAATCAAGATTTGACTTTTTATTATTGGTAAACGGCATTAAGGTCAAGCAAGAGTAAAACCAGCATCGGAAAATCATTTTTGTAAATATCTTTGTGTGTTTTTTTTTTTAAATTTATCTTAGTTTGTTGATTTTAGGGGGAGTAAATCCAAAAAATCAGAAAATCCAAAAACATCGAAAAACTTCAAAAACACAAAAACAATAGAAAATCAAAAATGAGTTTCCTGGCGAGCAGAAGAGAAAATGATAGTACATCAGTGGTCTATTCAAACCTCTTTAAACCTTAAATGAATAACGATAAGCAGCTCTATATAAGATGTATCGGTAGGCTCACAATCATTTTAAAGTGTGCAGGGTGATATAAATCTTAAACCGACTGAAGACCAGGTGGGAACCATTCATTGGCATATGGTCTTAGTACCGAAATTTCGTTTGATAGATTGCCGAGGTTCTGAGATATTCGGTCTTTATGCTGCTTATCATCTGGGTATCATGGTTGCATCTTTTACCGAAAAATAACGGGGACGCAAGTCTAGATCTTCCATGATACTATACATACGTGTACATAATACATACTGCATTCGACCTCAATAAGTGATAAACAATCACATGTCCAAAACAAATAAGTGATAAAATATCACATTTTTCCGGGTGTCAAGTTCGTCTCTCTGCTGTACGGAAGTACTGACCTGTTCACGGACTTGCACCTGTGCCCTCATGCATACGAAAATCAAGTTCCTCATCAATAAGTGATTATATCACAAAGGACTTGTTTTCAATTCAAAATAAGTGAGTATCTCACATCATATACGGTCAAACAGATGATAATCGGTATACTCACCGGTAAGATGAACTCTCGTGCATACCTTGATACGGGAATGTGTCGTGATGTGGGTGAACACCGGTCGGTAAGTATAAATCATACCTTAACGTATCCTCTAAACATGATTACATCTGATAAGTTGAGCTTAAGTGGACAACAATACCGATAATTGTTATAGGATGCTTATCTTAATGTTAACTAACTGAACAACAAGAGTGTTTTGGCATGACCGTACACTGATATGATTCTCTTACCCTCGAAACTCGCAAAAAGAATGTTTGTATATATTTATTTATTTACTGCTTAACTTTTATTATTTCTTTTAAACAGTTTCGTCGTTTGGTGCATATCAGCACGACATTAGCGGTGATGTCGTTTGATAACACTCAAAGGATCTTAAATTGTTGTCTTTTAATTTCAAAAATACCAAAAAGATTTTAGGCGTGTGTTAATATAAACTTTATAAAAGCCAAAAAGATTTTATTTCTGCTTTATTTTCGATCGTACGATGTTGGAGCTCAAGTCTTCGTTACCTGAAACCTGACTGAAAACCGAACTGACTAAATCTTCATAACGGTCAAAAATTTGCATGTTTGAAAGTTAAAAGGCTAAAAATTGGCAAATTTATTAAACTTTCAAACTGTCGGACGGTGTTTGTTTGTGACATGGTCATTCGTGTGTCTTTTGTTTATACTATATTCCAAGCAGTTGTTCTCATTACGCGTTTAGATTTCTTGCATGTGCAGATTCTAAAGGCTCGGAGAACATGGTCGATGACAAGCTTTGGAATGAAGACACCACGAGAAGGCGCTCAAAAGATGAAGATGATCGAGTTGCCGCTGGCCATCATCAACACCACAAGGATCTCACTTCATAAAGATAAAGTCTTTTCACGAGCATAACTCAAGGGGGAGCTTATGTTAAGGGGGAGTTTGTCAACACACTTCCTACATGATACGGGTAGTTTGTTGATACACTCTCTGCTTTCAAGACGTGAAGACTTTGAAGATCCTCCGACATTGAAGACTTGAAAGGACATCAGAGTTTTGGTAACTCGAAGACCAAAGACCGTCAAAGTTCGAGACGAGTCTACAACCATAGAAGATAAAGACAAAGCTACAGCCAAGGGGGAGTTTGTTAGTGCACTTGTGTCTGTACTTTGTCTGTATTCGGTCTAATATAAACGATGTCCTGATTTGTGTTGTAAGTTGACCAAGTCAACCATCCTCCGGTTTGACTTGGACAACATTTGAAAGATGTTCTGTTCGAAGGATAGCCTCGAAGGATACACATGATCCTTCGAGGTGATCGAAAGATATGGTTCGACCATGGTTCGACCATTAGACCTCGAAGGATGATCCTTCGAGGTCCATGCTGATCTTTCGTGTGAATTATGATCGATAGATGATCCTTCGGACCATCTATCAGATCCTTCGATCAAGACCTGCTGAGCTGGGTATATATACCCATGCATGTGTTGAGTGTGAGTTAGTTCTGCCATTTGCACATCCGAGAGATAGAGAGAATTGAGAGCTTTCTGTCCAGAACTCACACACACATTTAGAGAGTTTATAGAACACTTCTGTAAACATTGAGCTTGTAACCGAACCCTCATTGCATTAATACAAGTTGTGTTAATCGGTGAACTTGTGTGTTTGTTTCTCTACTTGATACTAACTCGGTTTGCTTGCTAGCTTGGATTCCGCACTCGCTAGTAGGTTTGTATAACAAGGTTTAGGTTCGTAATCCTCCGCGAAACAGGGACCTACATAAGGTAATCAAGAAACAACACAGGGTAAAGTGCGTTATCGATGACCCCACTATACCATTTCCAAAACCCTTCTTGAAACCCCCAAAAGGGTCCAAAAGCTGCTGATGAAATCCAGATAATATAACCACCATTTTTAGGGAAACTTGTGGCGAGTTTAGCCATAACAAGGGCTACTAGGATGCTCCAAAAAAGGGGGAAGATTGAGAACCCTAGTAAAGAAAGTAAAGCACCACCTCCTGGTCTGACTCAATCTTCTACACCAAATGGGCCACCTGAAACTTCATAGAAGATTAGGGCTATTAGAGGTAAAAGAGTTAGTTTGGGGTTTGATTTCTTGTCTGTAGTGTTGTGATCATTGGTCAAGATTGGATTTTTATTTGAACCCATTCAATTCAAGAAAGAATGAATCTTGAATGATCCAAACAGTATTTTAGCTTTTGGGTGCTATGTAAACACCATGTTCTTGATCAATGGATCAAGTGAATGTGGTAAAAGTAATCAAGATGAATTTGTTTGTGGAATAAAGAAAGAGACGGAGGGGTGTTTAGAGAGAGAGAGTGCAGAGTTTATATATTATATAAATTTTATGTATAATGACCATTTTGTCCTTGAGGAAAAGGACAAAAATAGTAGGATTTAATTTGAGAAATATGTCCTGATTTCATTTTTGGACTAAAATGGCAATAAAAGTAAAACCACAGGGACACAGATGCAAAAGGTTTCAAATTTGTACTAAAATGGCAAAAGTGACCAAACCTCATGGACCAACATGGCAGTTTACTCTTTTATTTTTCTGTTTTCATAGAAAGATGGACTAAAGTCCGGTTATTATAAATCTTCCAATTGAAAGTGACATTTAAGGAATAGTAGTATGTATGTGGTAACATTTTCACAAATAATTTTAAAGAGTAAATTTCATTTTCGATCTTTGTGGTTTGACCATAATAGCCACTTTCATGACGTTTTCTTTCTTTATTCTTCTTTTTTTCCATAGAAAAATTGTGCTTTTCAAATTTTTGTCATTTATTTTAAGCAATGACTAACACTATTAGAAATTTTGTTAACTTCATGTGTATTTCAGTTAATTTAGCTTGGGTACAATCTATTAATGCATAGGGTACAAGGCATCATTGCATAGAGTAAAAAATAAATATGATTTTATTTAAATAAAGACAATAAAAATAAATAAAGCTAACCCCCACCTCTCTCTCTCTCTCTCTCTTTCTCTCTCAACACCCACCACCGACATCCTCTTTCTCCCTTCACCATTCACCTCACAATGACAAGAACACCACCATCTACCCCTACCATTGATGTGAAAAATATGCTCTATAAACTTCACCTAACTTAGATACTCTAGTTTTAACCTAGACTCTCCTAATGGTAAGTGTACTTGTCGACTATAGCAAAGCCTAATGAAGTTCGGATATCGAACCCATGAGACACTAGACACACTTAACTAGACTTTGACTCAACTAAATACTTAACTGGTTTATTTGGTTTTAGTAGTTTTGTGTGATTTAACTAAACTAAATGAAAACTAATGAAACAAAGATGAAAACTTAGACAACTTGAGATTTAACCAATGAGAATGAACAACTACCAAGGTAATGAATCCCTAATGGCATGCAATGCCCCTTAATCTGACAATTGACCAAGTTCTGATTTCTGACCTAACTACCCTCTCATAAAAGAACCTAAAAACCGATCTATAAAGTTCATTCTAAACGTGTTTGTGAAGTGCTAAGATGGAATTAGGTTTCCCTAGAAGTGGAGATTCCCACAACTATCCGAATTAGAAGGGTACCACTCTAACAATAGTTCTAAAATGATAAGCTGAAACCCAAAGAATCACTGGACGCAAATAAACAAAAGAGGATGTGCTAACGAGTGTTCAAAACTATCAAACAACAACACAAATTAACCTAGTAATCCCGAATCATCTCTCAAATCATCAAGATTATATGCACACTATAGTCTAACTAATTTTTATATTGATTAGTAACTTATATTGTTTGTATTGATAAGTTCTAGACCGAAAACCTACTAATGAACGAATTATAGACAACTTTAATATATCTAGGGTGAATCTCTTCTTTCCAACCACATCAAAATCAAAAACTAATCAATAATCACAACCAGACACAAGTACACATAATCATAATCGGCAACAAAGAAGAACTATTTTAACTTAAAACACAACTTGGTCAAAAGCCAAACTAAAAAGTCAAAACAACATCAATAGTTCATCAAAACCTAGGTGGCTTAACGAGTTTAGCCTCTAAGCATGTTTGAAAGATCAAAATAGTAAAATCCAAAAGCAAACATCATGTTCATCTCAGATTGAGTGAGAAAGAATAGAAAACAACGACTAACCGATTGCAAAAGCGTCAAAGCTTCAAATTTATGCTCAACCCTTTATCCAATCCTCTTCTCCAACTGCAAGTCACCCTAAAATAGTCGTAAGTCGTCTGGATGGACTTGAAAGATTTGCCCAGGCCACTTGATTACCATTTTCTCTTCTACTAACTATTGTGGTAAGCAGTCTTAGTTATACATACAATCCACTATAAAATATTAAATCTTTATACAGCTATTTTAGATGATTAATTAAATTTAAATAAATAGAACGTCTCTATAATTGTTGCAATTGGAGCTTTACTAGTGGAAGGTAGATGACTTCTGGTTGTTCCAAAACTAATCCACCCATTGCCACCGCCACTTCACTCCCCAGAAAAAATATTCGAAATGTGTTCAAGATGACACCTAGCTGCAGGTACTGTTAAATATATATAAACTAAACTATATATTATGTTATTATTAGAATCTTAATTTAGTATTTAGGTTAGAATTAGAAATTAGATATTACTGAGCGGTTGGTAAAAGGTATGTCGGTTGACAAACCGTCACCTCCACCCTATATATGTCACACCCCAACCGATGGCGGAATCATCGGGGCGCGGCACTAGGCGCATCAAATTGCTCAAGAGAATCCATAACAACTATAAAGCGACAATATTTATTACATTTGTTATCCCATACTAACAAACAATACAATCACATAAGTTATCACAGATTTCTTGTCCTCTCGAACAATACAAATCCGACAACCTAGATTTTAGGTGAGTTTCTAGACTTCCTAGCTTGATTTGATGTGGACTGCGACTAAACCTGCAACATACATTAAAACAACGTCAATACAAAAGTATTGGCGAGTATACAAGTTTTGATAGTAGCGAGAAATAGATAAAAAGTGTTGTGAATTACCAAATCCATAAACGAGATACCTCAACATACATGCATATAAGACAGATACTACCAGCTAAGTTACTCGAGCTGTGATTGTGATTGCTATTCATCCTAACTAGACCCCATCGGGTACTATAGTACTATACTAGTTAAGGCGGTACCTCGCGAGTAAAAGTCCTAACACATATGTAACTAGCATCACGTGTAAATATGCATAACAGTTATTTGCAAGTAATAAACAGTTTAATTGTATAATTCGTTTTGATAAGTTCGATTTGATAGGAACGTATGTTACACCCAAAATGCGATAAAAAGGGGTTCGAATATACTCATAGTCGGTGCTCAGCAAGTAAACACAACTTGGTTGGATTGAAGGGAGCGCGTCTGAGATTAGCCTGATTACAGATTGATAGCGTTCACGCAAATTTAATCCCCAAACAACTATAGATAGTGGTAGTAGGGTATCGAACTCAGGGAGTATGTGGAAGATGTGCTGATTGTATAGCTTTGTATTTAAACTAATATTAGACTAACTTGCAGAAATTAAAATTCGAGAGTTTGGTTTGTTGATTTGGAAAACTAAATTAAAAACTAATTCAAATCAAGATTGGTTGTAAAACAAATTAGGGGAGAACAATGATCACCTTAGGTTTCAGTTTCTTTAAACAATTGTGTGTAATTCTAACTAGAAAGAGTTACATAGACATAACTCGTGTATAGATGATTGAAGTGATAAAAGGGGACAAAGTACTCGGATTATATAAACGCGAGGTTGTTTCCCGATGACCAATTAATCAATAACCAACCCTAACCCTTCCCGTGATATCTCGGTTGCCAACGGCACCAAGAATGTACGATTAAGACTAGAAATTGCAATATTGATTAACAAACTACAAACAATCAAACATACACCATGACATTCAAGCAACGCAAGTTGTCATTCTAGAAATGCAGAAATTAAACACACAAAGGTTCAAGAAACATTCACCTAAGATGATCACCGAAGAGTTTAGCCGGACATGGCTCGGTGAATCATCATCAACATCAAACTATTGTTCATACGAATCAAAAGCACAAACCGAATGATTGAAATTGTTCAAAACCAAGCAAGTTCTCCAAAAATCGCCCCCAATGACGTCTAGAACCGTCCAATCATGAAAGATACCCAAAAGACACTCAAAAACTGATTAAATGATGGCAGTTACACTTTGGTTCGCAGCGTCCACCGTAAATTACGGCTCCACCGTAATTTACGGTGATCATGATTCTTTTACGGCCCAAACATCCTGTGTTACGGTGAAGGAACATGCAAAATCCAGGTCCACCGTAAATTACGGCAGGACCGTAATTTACGGTGGTGAGCTGCCTTGTCTTCTTTGTTGTTTCTCTTGTTCCACGCTCGACCCGTTCTTCACCTAATCCTCCAAAGCTGCGTTTACTCCATCTTTTAGCTCCTAAACTGCACCTGAAACATAAGCACCGTAGTTATCTAATTCAAGATAATTACACGATTTAGTGGAGGATTATTTTGTCTTTTAACATGCTTAAGGGTTGTCCAAAGGACCACCCGTCAAGCGTAAGCGTTGAACAGTGTGTTAAGCGGTGGCGAGTGAATCAAGTGTCGAATGGCAATCTGATCGGATGGTTATCCGATCGGATGATCATTTGATCAGATGTCAATCCGTTCGGATGGTCATCCGATCGGATAGCCATTCTATTGGATTGACATGCGTTTGAGATGGATGTGTTTGTGTACGATGGCTTTGAAGTTTTCATTGTAGCATTTTGAAAACAGAGAAGTATCTCTACCCTTCAGGTCGATCGGTCGAACGGTCGATCGGTCAAACGGTCGATCGATCGGTCGAACGGCCGATCGATGTCGTTCGATCGAACGGTCGTTCGATCGGATGGCGATCCAACTGGAAGGATACTTAGTGAGAACAAGTTCACAGCAGGATTGTCGCTTGATCGGATGTCAATCCGATCGGATAGCAATTCGTTAGTTACTAATGATCTTTGAAAATTATGAAAAATGATTAGGTGTCAAAGATCTAAGTGCCACCAATCGGATGGTCGTTCGATCGAATGTCAATCCGATCGAACTGCAATCCGTTCGGCGTTCAGAACCTTGCAAGTTTGAAGAAAAAGTTTAAGGGGGGAACCATGTGCAATCCGATCGGATGGCAGTTCGATCGGATGGCAGTTCGATCGGATGGCAATCCGATCGGATGGCTATCCGATCGGACGGTAATCCATCCCAACGAAGCTGATCGTCTTGAACTTGATTATTTTTGAAAGTTCGCGGTTTGATCGAGGCGGTATGACAACGTATTAAACAATGGAACTCCACCAAGGCTAAGTTATCAGATCGGATGGGAATCACCCCGTCTGTTAAGTTACCTGCCCTTGACGGTTGTTCTTGTTCAACCCGTTAACCGGTCATCTCGTCGATAGGAATCGGTTCTCAAACCGACACTTCACTAGAGAATGAGTAGAAGGTCTGAATGAGCTCTGATTCTATCGGTTTTGAGTAACAAGTTAAGAAAGCTTGAAGGAAGCTTGAAATGCTTAGATTCGGCTTAGATCTAGGTGAGATTAGTGCTTACACGCCGTGGAATCCATTAGATCTGAACTGTTCTTGATGAGATGAGGTCACACTTCTTTTCTCCTAAGAACCATGACGACATCACCTTAGAACACCCCAAATCAGAGGATTTTACGGTGAAAAAGTGAGATTTGTTGTTGGAAAGGATGAAGGAGTGCGTGTAGATCATAGAAGTAAAAGATTTGAGGTAGAAACTTACAAGAATCACGAGAAACCGAGAGGAAATAGCCCCAAAGCGTGCTGGTCGAGTGAGAGTTCTCACATCACTGTTCAAGTGATGTGACAAGTGTTATTTATAGGTGAAGAGGAGAGAAGGTGATGGAATGCAGTGGATCGGCTTGCCATCCGATCGGATGGGATGGCAATCCGATCGGGTGGTAACTCGATCGGATGACCATTCAATCGAATGGTCGTTTGATCGGTGGTCTCCGGTGAGGTGTGTTTCAAAGTTTTGTTTTGTTCGTTAAATGTTGCGATAGTTTGGTTTCACATTTTCTTACCCACATTAATATATTTATTATAATTAGGCACAAAGGATCGTATAAATATCCACATTTCAAGGTCTGCGTTGTGATAATCGAGTTGCGCGTTTCGAATATGCGTTGCGTTGCGACAAATCACGGCTATCGAGGAGGGTAGAATAGGTCCTCACTCAATGTCATCATGAGTGTTAGTATGTGCGATGTGATGTGTTTCAGCGATAAAGTATGCGAAATATGCGAATATACTGCAAAGTAGCGATGTATGCGATATAGTTACATTATGATCTGAATCTCTGGTGTTAGGCGTAACGAGTGTAGCGAGTAGTAACAATGCACGAACGTGTGGGTTGTTACAATATAGAATGTATTCTCTAACATTTGTGATTACCAAGATATTCAATACAAAATCCATTTACAATAATTCGTTTTGCACTCTCTTATGTACAAACACACACGTACAGAGTCACAAACACGAATACGATGATGATGATGATATCGGCTTTCGCTAACATGTGGTATCAGAGCCCATGGTTAGAAAACAGAGAATTACGATCAGAATTACATGATCCCGGGAAGAGACAGATGATAAAAATGAACAACAGACAAGGAAACGGGCGAGAAATAAACAACGATCCCGATTATATAAGTCCCCGATTACGCGCGATTGCAATCCTGAAACAACAGATTGCGATAATGGAATTGCAATATGAAATTGCATTACTGGGATACGAATCGGGACGTTACAAAGATAACGGAGATGCAGGCGAAGTAATAACACGGAAAGAAGATAATTCAATGTTACAAGAAATTGAATTCGAGAAACAGGATAAAGAAGAAGACGATCTCGAAAGAGATGAGATGGCCTGTGAAGATGTTCTGAATAAAAAGGATAAGATACAACAAGACGAGGACTGTTGTTACAATAGAAAAGACGACAAGGATAAGGCAACGATCGAGAAATCGATAGATAACCGAAGACATCACAAAATAAAGATTAGGAATTACAACGATGATTATGAAGATGATTATGAAGAACAAGAAAACAATCGGACGCAAAGGATTCCATACCACTTACAGGAATCAGAAGACCAACGCAACTGAAATCGCTCACCGGCAACGGTAAACGAATTAATCAACAGGAGACTTGATACTCTGTTTTTCAAAGAAGATATGAAACTTTATACAAAGATTCATTTTTTAAGAAATTCTAGAAGTATGATAAAGAAATGAAGGTTGGTTTTATTTTTGAATAATAAGATCAAATCAAGAATTAGAGAACAAGAAACTGAAGAAAACATTCATGAATTGCAAGTCCCTGTTTTGGAGAATGTATTCGTGCATGGACAGAGAAGAAATAGAGATTCAGTGATACACTTTAGCGACAAAGAAAGGAAGGCTTTAGTGACAGAAGAAGGATTTTACACGACAGAAGGACTATTAGCAATGAAATGGGAATTTAGCAATTCGGATCACGTAAATTTCTGGAAATTTTATAAGACCTATAATGGAACGGAAAACAAGGGAACAACCAATACATCATTGCTATAGAGAACTAGGGCATACAATTCATAACCATTATATGCAATTAAAAGATGCAGTGATTGCCTTTATAAGGGAAATGTTGAATGTTTGTACTATTCAATTAGAAGATCACAAAACCAAGGATAAAGATCTTCAGGATTTCACTGTTCTTGATATGTCACAATATGGATCTATTCAATCTGGTTATCACCAAAGATTTGGGCATGGATCGACAAAATATGAAG
This sequence comes from Helianthus annuus, assembly GCF_002127325.2. Lineage (NCBI taxonomy): Eukaryota > Viridiplantae > Streptophyta > Magnoliopsida > Asterales > Asteraceae > Helianthus > Helianthus annuus. The sequence goes on along the minus strand of NC_035444.2, from coordinate 52,289,313 downwards.
GAATGAAGATCAAATGACTCTAAACTAAGTTTAGTTTAGGGGTCGGTGTTAAATATATATAAACTAAACTATATATTAGGTTATTATTAGAATCTTAATTTTAGTATTTAGGTTAGAATTACAAATTAGATATTACTGAGTGGTTGGTAAAAGGTATGTCGGTTGACAAACCGTCACCTCCACCCTATATATATAATGTATTCTCTAACATTTGTGATTACCAAGATATTCAATACAATATCCATTTACAAGAATTCGTTTTGCACTCTCTTATGTACAAACACACACGTACAGAGTCACAAACATCATGATGATGATGATGATGTTGATATCGGCTTCCGCTAACGGGTACTATACATATAATTTTTTAGTGCTCGTGCGCATGCATGTGTGTTTGTGTTTATAGTGGGGGGGTTCAATACATAACCATTAATAATCTGAGAACTGCGAAAACCAATATGGAAAAGTCACTTATTTATGTATTATGGTTATGTACAAACAAATTTATGTGTATACATATATTATGAACATCTACACGCGTGTAGATTCACTAAAATTCTCTAGTATTTGTAGGTGTTTGAAACTTGTTATGAGAAAGTGAGAGAACAGAAATACGGAAATTAATCAATAAAGAGAGAATCTAATCTTTTACAAATAACAATTATGCAATTTTCATTTTAATTTTTAATAATAAATGAATGATTCTCGCATTTTTTGGATTTTGCATTCTAGAGAGATGCTATCAGGGTTGCTTGTTAAGGATGAAATGTTCGGGTGGCGTTCTTGCTAGGCAGTTACACAAAGGTACTTTGCCTCTGCATTATAAATACTTCCTACATATTCTGATTCAGTGTCTAGGAAAAAGGAAAGTTAGGTATGATACGGCAAGTAGTAGTGTTTTGGGAATGATGATTGCGTTAACCCTAAACAAAGATCAACTTTTCGCGAACGATTTTTGAAAATATGAAGGAGAATCTTGAGAAGCAAACATGCAAGACGTACAAGTTCCGGGTCTATTTGAGATTTGTGCAGATGATTATAGATATACAAGTTGGGAATCTTCCAAAATAAGCAAAAGACGTGTAAAAGATGGATGTGATGACTAGACATACATTGAAGGTGTTGAAACGAATGAGCAAGTACAATGAGGGAATTGTGCCTCGCAAAATGATAGGTAAAGGTACGATATTTATCAACTGGAAACCATAAAAATGAATACATGCATGGTACCGATGTTGTTCGGTTTGGTTTGATACGTAATGGTAGCAGTACGGTATCAGTTTATTGAAAACAAAAACATTAAAAATATATACTAGTACCAATACATATGCTCATCGGTTAGTTTCGGTTCAGTTTGATACAACAGCAGTACGATATCCGTTTTCAGTAAAATTTATATTTCAAATTAATCTGGAAAAAATAAACATAGAACACAATTTATTAGAAAAAAGACTAAATGATGAATGAAATATTATTAAAAAGAAACAATACTTAAAATTAATAAAATACTATTCATGATCTGTTTTGGTTTGGTTTGGTACCATAACGACACGATATCCATTTTTAATAAATTATATATCGTAATATTGAGAAATAAATAAACATGCTTACGTAATTAGATTTTTTTTAAAGTTAACGTATGGAAGTTAGTAGAAGAAATCAAATTAAATGATGAATTATGTAGTATTATCAAAATTAAAACAATTACAAAAAATAAGATTACTTCATCGTAGTTATCAATCATATGTATTTAATAATAAAACAATAACAAAAATAAATAGAGTAATAATAATTCTACTCTACATCCACTTTTTAATTATTATATTACTAACATTGCGGACCCACTTGTTACCTAAATACCCCTGGACCCAACACTCAAAACACTGCATATTTTGCCTAATCCTTAAACCATGCTTTTGTGCAATATGTTTAAACCACTGTTCCTTAAGTTCAATATGTTGAAGTACCAATCTCTCAAGCTTAAGCATCTCCAGCTGCTTCAGCCCCTGCACCTACAGAGGCCAAACAACAAAGTTTCTTCACTCAAGGCTTTGTTGACTAGAGTAGTCTTCCTGAAGAACACCTAGATGAAAATGTTGCTCTTATGACCTTTGAGGAGCATGAGAACTTTTTCTTTATGGCACTTGATTCTATTGAAGAAAGAAATAAGTCTAAAGATGAAATGACTGATTCTGATGACATGAATGTTGATGTTGAGTAGACAATCAATCTGATAAAAACATCTATTTGTGAAAAGGTTGATAAAGAGGTTGTGATAAGCCATTGTCCATGGAATGCCAGTGAAAGTCATTAGGAGTGTGCATTAATGGCTGCTACTCAGGTATCTCCTTAAATTATTAAAGAATTGTGTTATTATAAATGTGTAATTGTATTTGCTAACATTTAAGAGGCGAATGAAAATCTTAGAAAAAATATTTTAGATGGTGAAGATCAGTTGGAAAAAGATAATTAAAGAGTTTAAATTTAAAATAACTGAAAAGGACCAAGGGATTAGCAGACTAAAACATGAAGCAACCATTACCAAAGTCCGATTTCAGACCATCATGATAGAAAAATATAAAGGTTGTAAAAAGGAGCTTGAGTCTACCCAAATCACTTGTGAGAAATTAGTAGAATCATGTAATGAGTTTGAGATGCTTCTTAACCAACAAACAAAGAGTAATGTGAAATTTGGAATTGTGTTTCTAGAATCTGATAACCAAAGTAACAAAGACAACATTCACGTTGACCCTAAAATGGTTAAAGTCATACCAATGAATTCAAGTGGAACAGAAATTAGAATCACTAAACCATATGGTAAAAAGATAATTCTTGAAAAACCTCAAGGCTCATCATCAAGTTTTGAAATAGAAAAATATGAATTTAAACCAACTTGGTCTGATGAGTGTGATGTTCTTGAAAATTTTAAAACCAGTTGAATTCACAACCATCGATGGTCTCAAAGAACCAATGGTAAAATCATTCCTATCACTGACCCACAAACATATGTTCAAACATCTGTTTCAAATAAAAGAGACAATAGTAAAAAAGAAAGATAAGATCATTAATCTATTTTGTGAGTTTTGTGGAAAGAAAAAACATGTGACTAAGGATTTTATCTTTTAAAAGCATGATATAAACAAAGGAAATAGTGTATGTGAATCAAACGGTTGTGTACGATCTAAGGAAAGAAAAACCATGTGACTCAAAAATGTTATTTTTTTAAATTATGACATCAAAAGAAATGAGTTCAAAGCTAAACCATTTGTTACTCGAGGAGTTGGTTTTAACAAAAGTAAACCACAACCAACTCCTGAAAAAATTGAATTTGTTCAAACACATGTTGCCAAAGCCTTGAATTTAAACCCTATCTATAAGGAGGTTCAAGTCACCAATTGTAGGTCCCTTTGTCGTGGAGGATGACGAACCTAAACCTTGTTATACTAACTCACTAGCGAGTGCGGAATCCAAGCTAGCAAGCAAACCGGGATGAAGCAAGTATAAACACAACACACAAGGTTCACCGATTAACACCAATGTATTAATACGTATGAAGGTTTCGGTTACAAGCACAATGTTTACAAATCTAACTTGTAAACTCTCAAAGTGTGTGTGTGAGTTTCGGACAGAATGCTCTCAGCCTATCTCTCGGATGTGTGAATCTGTCTAAGTGTCTCTCTGTCTGCTAAAACTCAACACACTGCATGGGTATTTATACCCAGCCTATGATGTCTGGTCCGAAGGATCCGATAGATGGTCCGAAGGATCATCTATCGATGACAAAGCATTCGAAGGATCAGCAGGGACCTCGAAAGATCACCTTTCGAGGTCTATCATTCGAAGCCTATCTTTCGATGCCATCGAAGGATCTACAATATCCTTCGATGAGCTATCCTTCGACACAGGACATCCTTCAACATTTACAAACTGTTGTCCAAGTCAAACCGGAGGATGGTTGACCTGGTCAACTTACAAGACCGACAAGGACATTGTTTACATCGTGACCGAATACAGACAAAGTACAGACACAAGTGCACCAACAAACTCCCCCTTGGCTGTAGCTTTGTCTTTATCTTCTGTAGTTGTAGACTCGTCTCGAACTTCGATGGTCTTTGGTCTTCGAGTTCTCAAAACTCTGATGTCCTTTCAAGTCTTCAAAGTCGGAGGATCTTCAAAGTCTTCATGTATTGAAAGCAGAGAGTGTATCAACAAACTACCCGTATCATGTAGGAAGTGTGTTGACAAACTCCCCCTTGGCATAAGCTCCCCCTTGAGTTATGCTCGTGAATGACTTGATCTTTATGAAGTGAGATCCTTGTGGTGTTGATGATGGCCAGCGGCAACTCGATTATCTTCATCTTTTGAGCGCCTTCTCGTCGTGTCTTCATTCCAAAGCTTGTCATAGACCATGTTCTCCTAGCCTTTAGAATCTGCACATGCAAGAAATCTAAACGCGTAATGAGAACAACTGCTTAGAATAGTTAGTATATCCAAATGACACACGAATGACCATGTCATAATCAAACACCGTCCGACAGTTTGAAAGTTTAATAAATTTGTCAATTTTAGTTTTAACTTTCAAAACTTGCAAATTTTGACCGTTTATGAAGATTTAGTCAAATCGGTTTTCGTTCAGGTTTCAGGTAACGAAGACTCGAGCTCCAACATCGTACGATCGAAAAGAAAGTAGAAACAAAATCTTTTTGGCTTTTATAAAGTTTATATTAAAACACACCTAAAATCTTTTTGGTATTTTTGAAAATTAAAGGACAACAATTTAAAATCCTTTGAGTGTTATCAAACGACATCACCGCTAATGTCGTGCTGATATGCACCAAACGACGAAACTGTTTAAAAGAAAGCAATAAAAGTTAAGCAGTAAATAAATATTTACAGACATTCTTTTTGTGAGTTTCGAGGGTAAGAGAATCATATCAGTGTACAGTCATGCCAAAACACTCTTGTTGTTCAGTTAGTTAACATTAAGATAAGCATCCTATAACAATTATCGGTATTGTTGTCCACTTAAGCTCAACTTATCAGATGTAATCATGGCGAGGGGATACGTTAAGGTATGATTTATACTTACCGACCGGTGTTCATCCACATCACGACACATTCCCGTATCAAGGTATGCACGAGAGTTCATCTTACCGGTGAGTATACCGATTATCATCTGTTTGACCGTATATGATGTGAGATTCTCACTTATTTTGATTTGAAAACAAGCCCTATGTGATATAATCACTTATTGATGAGGAACTTGATTTTCATATGCATGAGGGCACAGGTGCAAGTCCGTGAACAGGTCAGTACTTCCGTACAGCAGAGAGACGAACTTGACACCCGGATAAATGTGATATATTATCACTTATTTGATATGGACATGTGATTGTTTATCACTTATTGAGGTCGAATGCAGTATGCAGTATATAATATGTACACGTATGTATAGTATCATGGAAGGTCTAGACTTGCGTCCCCGTTATTTTTCGGTAAAAGATACAACCATGATACCCAGATGATAAGCAGCATAAAGACCGAATATCTCAGAACCTCGGCAATTTATCAAACGAAATTTCGGTACTAAGACCATATGCCAATGAATGGTTCCCACCTGGTCTTTAGTCGATTAAGATTTATATCCCCCTGCACACTTTAAAATGATTGTGAGCCTACCGATACATCTTATATAGAGCTGCTTATCGTTTTTCATTTAAGGTTTAAAGAGGTTTGGATAGACCACTGATGTACTATCATTTTCTCTTTTGCTCGCCAGGAAACTCATTTTTGTTTTTCTATTGTTTTTGTGTTTTTGAATTTTTCGATGTTTTTGGATTTTCAGATTTTTGAATTTACTCCCCCTAAAATCAATAAACTAAGACAAATTTAAAACACAAAGGTATTTACAAAAATGATTTTCCGATGTTGGTTTTACTCTTGCTTGACCTTAATGCCGTTTACCAATAATAAAAAGTCAAATCTTGATTTGTCAAATGCTTTGGTAAATAAGTCGGCACGTTGGTCATCGGTGTGGACCTTAACAACATCGATTAGCCTTTTCTCAAAGCAATCACGTATGAAGTGATATTTGATTTCGATGTGTTTGGTCTTTGAGTGCTGCACAGGATTTCTAGTGATATCTAAAGCAGCAGAATTATCACCGTAGTCCCGCATTTGTTGTTGGATCCAAAGAACTTGGGAGCAACAACTTGAGGCAGCAATGTATTCAGCTTCGCATGTTGATGTAGCGACACACGTCTGCTTCTTGCACTGCCATGTGACTAGGCGATTTCCTAAAAACTGACATCCAGCCGTTGTGGATTTACCGTCGATTTTGCATCCGCCAAAATCAGAATCACTGAAAGCTACCAATTCAAAGTTATTATCCCTAGGGTACCACAGACCGGTGTCAGGGTACGCCTTCAAATAACGAAAAATCCTTTTAACAGCAGCAAGATGTGAGGCCTTCGGGTTAACTTGATATCTGGCAAGCAGGCACGTTGGGTACATTATGTCTGGCCTTGATGCTGTGAGGTACATAAGAGATCCGATCATTGCGCGATAGTTTGAAGGGCTAACAGCTTCTCCCTTCAAGTCTGGAGTAATTCCGTGATTTGTTGGCAATGGGGTACCAATGGGCGTTGCATCAGACATCTGGAACCGGCTCAAGATGTCACCAACATATTTAGTCTGATGAATGAATATCCCAGACTCTGTTTGTTGTACTTGTAGGCCCAAGAAGAAAGTCATTTCCCCCATAGCACTCATCTCGAATTTATCCTGCATAATGCGCTCGAATTCCCTACACAAGACATCATTAGTAGAACCAAAAATAATATCATCAACGTATACCTGTACCAGAAGAAGATCTCCATCTTGTTCTTTGATGAAAAGAGTACAGTCGATAAGACCTCTTCGAAATCCATTCTCCAGCAGATAGTGTGATAAGGTTGCATACCAAGCTCGCGGTGCTTGATGAAGACCATAAAGAGCTTTGTTGAGCAACCAAACCCGATCGGGATGGATAGGATCTTCAAAACCTGGAGGCTGTTCGACGTACACCTCTTCTTCAACCACACCATGTAAGAATGCACTTTTCACGTTCATCTGATAAACCTTGAATCCTTTGAAGGACGCATAGGCTAGAAAGATACGAATTGCTTCGAGACGTGCAACAGGTGCATAGACTTCGTTGTAGTCGATCCCTTCAATCTGACGAAAACCTTGAACGACTAAACGTGCTTTGTTTCGGATAACAACTCCGCGGTCATCCTTTTTGCATTTGAACACCCAACGGGTACCAATCTTCTTGTATCCAGCAGGTTTCTCTACGAGTTTCCAGACACCCAGCTTCTGGAATTGTTGCAGTTCTTCCTGCATTGCTTCAACCCAAGCGTTATCTTTCAAGGCTTCTTTCCACGTTCTTGGTTCTTCCTGTGAGACATAACACGCGAAAGACCAATCGTTTTGTTGCCCGGATTCTCGAATAGCCGCATACAAGCCTGCATTGTTGTTGTTTCGCAACATGTTTCTTGTTTGAACGCTACTTTGCACATTTCCAATGATGTTTTGTTGAGGATGGGTATTATGAATCCTTGTTTCTGGATTATCTGGAACTGGAACATTTATACCCAGGTTGTTAAGGTTAAGATCAACAACCAATTCAAGGCCTGGAATTGACGAAGAGGATGATGTAGTAGCCTCAGCTGTTCTATGGGCATCCACTGGAGGAGTACCCTCTGAAGTACCATGAACTGCTGTTGTTGGGGCTTCTTGATCTGCATCTACAAATTCATCATCCTCTGAAGATTCGTTCAATTCGTTTGCATCATGAAAATCCTCATTGTTGAGAGTATTATTGTTCACCGAAGAAGATGGTTCTTGATTAACAAGAATTGGACGAACCACCGGTGAAACTGTTGCATTGTCACTCTCGAAAAACATCCTAGCCGCAGCATTTTCTTCAACGGCTTCAACATTGATCGAATTGAAGAAGTCATCGTACTCAAACATCCAAGGTTGACCCGGATTTTTGACTGGCAAGGTGTGCCTTTGTACTCTGACCTCAGACCATTCCTCGACCCTTTTAGTCTCTAGATTCCAGACTCGTAAGTTAGGGGTGGCATACCCAAGAAAGTATCCATCAATTGCTTTTGCCCCAAACTTTCCATTAGGATCGATGATTGTGCATGGAGCTCCAAACGGTTCGAGATAAGACAAATCTGGTTTCCGTTTTTGAAGAAGCTCAAAGCAGGTCTTGTTGTGCCTTTTGACTGTAAGGACTCTGTTCAATGTATAACATGCAGAGGCCACAGCTTCAGTCCAGAATGGAATGGGCAACTGTGACTCTACCAACATCGTCCTAGCAGTCTCGATCAATGTGCGGTTCTTACGTTCAGCGACACCATTCTGTTGAGGAGTATAAGCTGCACTAAACTCATGTAGAATACCCTTTGAAGTGTAGAACTCCGCCATGGAATGATTTTTAAATTCAGTACCATTGTCGCTACGTATCCGCCTAACCTTCAACTTATACAAATTCTCAATCTGAATGATCAAGTTTTTGATGATGCCAAAGGTTTCACTCTTGTGTGCCATGAACGCCACCCAAGAAAATCTTGAATAATCATCAGTAATCATGAGGCAGTATTGATCACCCCGAATACTCTTGTGCTTGACAGGACCGAATAAATCCATGTGCAAACGTTCAAGAGGAACTGCCACCGTGTTGATCTTCTTTGTAGGGTGCTTCTTCTTTGTTTGCTTTCCTTTCTGGCACGAAACACAGACGTCTTGAAGATGGAAATTTTTGAGGGGAACACCATTCACCAATTCATTTGAAACCAAATGATTCATTTTGCGTAAGTGAATGTGACCCATTCGTCTGTGCCAAGAGATAGTGTCTTTTTCTGTGGCTTTGGAAACGAAACAAGTTGCTTGTGCAGACGTTGTAATAGCTTGGCTCATATCAAGGACGTACAAATCATTTATCCTTGGAGCCGACAAGAGAATCCATTCTTTTGGAATTTTGAAGCCGGGTTTCAGCACATAACATCCATTAGCATCAAAGTGTACTGAGAATTGCTTGTCACAAATTTGAGAAACACTAAGAAGATTGTGATCAAGCTGCTGCACAAAGTTGATCTTGTCAAAGCTGACAATCCCGTTGGATATCATTCCTTCACCCGTTATATATCCACCCTTATCTCCAGCAAAAGCAACATAACCTCCTCTAATAGATTTAACGTCGTAGAGAAGCTTCATGTCGCCTGTCATGTGCCTGGATGCCCCACTATCAACAATCCAATGACTACTGACAGTTCCTCCTGGAACACCCTGCACATGAACTCAAATGAATTAGTTGGAGATGGGGACCCAAGCCATTGTGGTCTTGGGTCTTCCATTTTCATCAATGACAATAACTTCTTGTCTTTGATGGTTGGTGAATTGTGATGGTCCCCCTGATTCAGTAACCGATTTAGGTTTCCAGGTCTGTTTTGTTTTACCGGTGTCTTTCTTTAAAACTTTAACTTCTTGATTGTTTGAAGTTTTAGAATTGTCTGGTTTTACAGCAACAGATTGTTTTTGAACCACATCGATTTTAATTGCTTTCTCAATCTTCTTGACCTGTTGGCGTTTCTGTTTCTTTTCCCTTTCTTTTACAAGTCGGGGATCTTGTTTTGTGGAAACAGATGGCTTACGGTCAGTCTTGTCACGGGGATCATCAACCTTTTCTTTTAGCTTATGAAGATATGGACAATTACGAATAATATGTCCAATGGTTCCACATTCAAAACATGATCTTCGTTCAACAAACCCCGAAGAATCATGTGATCGTCTAACCGATGATGTTGAACTTTGTGAACCCGAGGTACTAGGTATTGAACTGCTTGGTTCATTTCTTTTCTCGACAATAGCTTTCTTGACAAAAGCTAAGTTAGATTGATTTTCAAACTTTTCAATTTTGTCCGTTCCCGTCGATTTCACAAAGTTTACATTCTTGTTTTTCTTCTAATTCGGCTTCTTTTGAGTTTGAGCCGGTGATTTTCCTTTGGGCTTGGTGTGATTTTGCTGTTTTGGCACCGTTGGTAATTTCTTGTTTCCAAATTGTTTTCGAATTTCAGCCTTTGGAATAGGAGGACACTGTGTAACTGTAACCCGTGGTCCTGACTTTCCCAAAAACTTACTTGTCGAGTTTTCAAAGACTTTACAGATTAAGGATTGATTAACATTCTTAATGGGAAAATCTTTGTCTGAGTAAATTTTATCATCACCAACAAGAGTGTACAGCAAATTCACACTCTCCGGCTCTTCTGCAGATGAGAACTCAGTTGCAACAGTCTTAGCGGGTTGTACAGGGGGATCACATAGAATGTGATTCTCTAGAGGTATGTCCTCATTTTTGGTTACCGCATCAGACTTTGCTGGGACAGTATCACCAGATTCATCATCAGAAGAATCAGCATCCTCAATCACAACTGGAGGATCTTGATTCTGTTCAGCACTTACAAATGTATCTGCTGACACATCTGAATCTGAGGATACTTCCTTTTGGTATCCGAGTCCTGCAGCAAACTCTTTCACATCTAGAGGCACAGATGGTTCAAAGAACACCCTGTCCTCTTCATCAGGCATGGCATCATAATTGTGTCTAACTGGTGGTGGACATTTCTTGTAGCCAATGCATGTGACATCCCTCTTTTCCTTCTGAACGTCAATGATGTGATCCAACACATAGCTAGAGCTCAAATAACTGTCTAGCTTAAGCTGGATCGCATCGCTTTCTGTTTTCACACAAGCCATCTCCTTTTGCATAATTTCAAGGCGAGATATATACAAATTAATATCAGTTTGTTTTCTTGAAACCATTTTTGTCAGTTCAGTTTTATCTTTCTTTAAGGTCTCAATTACTGACTTAAATTCTTTTTCATGGTTTTCATAAAACATGTTGGCTTCTGTGCATTTTGAGAGATCCACAGTCAACTTCTGATTGTGGATGAATGTCACATCATATTTTTCTTGCAAAGCCTCATGCTTGCTTTGCAAGTCACACCACTCAGCACTCAAGGAACTATGTTTGTCTTGCAAGTCAAACAAACTAGCTTGTAAAGCATCATGTTTGGCTTGCAACTCAGACATGTTTCCTTCTAAGTCAGCACACCTAGCATGCAATCTATCACATTCATCACAGTTAATAGCAGTGGGTTCATCGACACATACCTGACTTGATGAACCGTTGACATTAGCCATAAAGGCTGAATGGAGAGAAGACGAAGTATAAGCAGCTTGATCCACCAGAATAGATCTTCTTTGAGCTTCTGCTGCAGCTTCCTCCAAAAGTTCATCAATATCTGCATCGATTGTTGCATTTGATGTCTCACCCACATGATCATCACCAGAATTGGATGATTCTTCATCAACACTCCTGCTGTATCCAGACGAATCTTCATCTTCAGACGATTCACCACCATTGGCAGAAGATTCTCTACCACTGGTGTGAACTAACTCCTTCACGATCTGAGCAAAACATGCTGTTCCATCAGGAGCATCACCACCCAACTGAATTGACCAGTCACAACCCTCATCCACCTGAACTGCAAGAGCCCGGTTAGTTTGGTTGTTGACAGGCACCAATGTACGCTCATTGTTTCTGTTCTGCTGGTTGCCTTGATTTCTGAAGGGGTTTTGGTTCCCATGTTGAGCTGGCTTTGTGCACTCCCTTTTAAAGTGACCCCGTTCACCACAGTTGAAGCACTTAACAGCTTGTTTATCGAACCCATACTTGGTGTCTCTTTTACTTTCCAAGCTGGTTCTTCCAGTACTTTCCATCCAATCCTTTGCTCTTCTCACAGCACTCGCAAAGGCCCACTTGATATCCATCAAGTCCATCTCTTCTTTGTCAATCTGCCTGTAGTCTTCTTGTGTCAGATTAATATTGCCAATCTGACCTTCTATCAACCCACAGTACGCGCTCACTACAGTGTTAAGTAGCTCCATGTGTTCCTTAGCTACTTCTACACTGACTTTAGAAAAGCTTGAAGTGTCGAGCTGTACAGTACTTGGCTTTGATTGTTGACCTGCAGATGATGTAACTCCATAACATGCACGTTGTGTTTGAGCAGGAGGAGGAGGAGGAGGTGGTTGTATTGGATTTCCATACATGTCTGTGGTAGGAGGTGGCTTAACAGGAACTTGCACCGGATTTCCATACATATCTGTACTTGTGACAAAAGCCGTTTGCAGAGGAGCATGTGGACCTGTTCTTGTAGACGAAGTATTGGAAGTTCCACAATACATTTCTGGATTTTGTGGCAATGGAACTCTCTTCGCCTTTAATGTTTCCTCCTGATCCTTGTTTTCCAAAAGCTGCACGAAGTCGTTGATATTTGTAGTTTTCAACACTCCGTTATACTTCAGGATTTCCAAGAAACTACTCCATTGGGGAGGCAAAGCATCAGCAAACTTTTTCACCACTTCTGCTTGAGTTGTCGTCACACCAAAATTATTCAGCTCAGTAAGCAAATGATAAAACCGACTTGTCATGTCTCCCAAAGACTCCTTATCTAAGCATGTGAAACAGTCGAATTCTTTCTTGAGCAGATCATGACGCAATTAACGTGTTGCTTCATTCCCTACTCCCCTGGTTTTCAAACCGTCCCACAACTTCTTTGTAGTCTTGAAGCTGACAAATTGATGATAGATGTCTTTGCTTAACGCCTGAGTGAGAATGGCGTAGGCTTTCTTCTCCAGATCATATATTTTCTTTTGATCTTCTGGAAGATCGGCAAAACTAGCAGTTGTTGAAGCGGCGACTTCGATAGCTTGATCAAAGTCTGTGGTGAAGCGTATCCACAGCTCTGTATTTTGACCAAGAACATATGTACGGAAACGATCAGCCCAACCCGGATACTCGTTTAAATGCATCAGCTTTGGAGGTCGATTCAAACTTCCTGTTTCGCTTTCGCTCAGTAAGATACTTCGGATACTTGGAGTTTGATTCGATACCAATGCCCATTGATTTCCCTGAGAAGATGTCGATACCGGAGACTCGGCCCATGAAGGCGATAGACTTGTAGACGTGTATTTTCCACTGTCTGGCGCCGGTGTACCCCACCATGAGGGAGTGACACCAGAACTTGTATATTTACCGCTGTCGGGGGCCGGATTCCACCAATTCGGATTCATGATTAATGAGCAAAATAAATGCTAAGTGAATAATCCGAAAGATCACACAGCCGAAGGATCTTGGTCGAAAGATCTGAAATCACAGAAACTTGTTAACAATAAACTGACCACAATCGAAAGATCAACTCTTGTTCGAAGGATCAACAGTACTCGAAAGACTACTGTTGAATCTCGAACAATGATTTCGAAAGATTCAAGAACTCGAAGGATTCTCCTTTGAAAGATCCTTATCTTTCGAGTTAAATCCTTATCTTTCGGACACCTGTCTTTCGAATAGATTCCTTAATCGAAAGATATGTTTCAGACTTCGAAGGATGGGTCGAAGGATGATAATCTTTCGAGCCTTCCTTGATCGAAAGATGGTCTTTCGATGTCGAAAGATATCTTTCGAGAGATTCTGACACAACTGACGCTGATTTGATAGGTTGGTGAAAAGGTGATGGGTAGGTAAGTCAACTTTCGGCAGAAAGGGATGTGCAGGTTGTACCTTTCCCACCAACTTTGAAAAATTGCCCAAAATGGATAACCTTATCCCCAAACCAGTCACCGGAATCCTTAATCGGAATTTGACCGGAAAACACAAAGTCACTTAAAAACAAGTTTTCAAGTTACCCAACCCAACCTTGAACACTCCCTAAGGTTTAGAATCCGTTTTTCAGTTTAAATATGCAAGAAAAACCACCAAAACGGGTGCTAAACCAAGTGTCCAAACACACCAAACACTTGAACAAACCCGGTTTTAAACAAGGTAAAGAGCCAAGCTCTGATACCACTTGTAGGTCCCTTTGTCGTGGAGGATGACGAACCTAAACCTTGTTATACTAACTCACTAGCGAGTGCGGAATCCAAGCTAGCAAGCAAACCGGGATGAAGCAAGTATAAACACAACACACAAGGTTCACCGATTAACACCAATGTATTAATACGTATGAAGGTTTCGGTTACAAGCACAATGTTTACAAATCTAACTTGTAAACTCTCAAAGTGTGTGTGTGAGTTTCGGACAGAATGCTCTCAGCCTATCTCTCGGATGTGTGAATCTGTCTAAGTGTCTCTCTGTCTGCTAAAACTCAACACACTGCATGGGTATTTATACCCAGCCCATGATGTCTGGTCCGAAGGATCCGATAGATGGTCCGAAGGATCATCTATCGATGACAAAGCATTCGAAGGATCAGCAGGGACCTCGAAAGATCACCTTTCGAGGTCTATCATTCGAAGCCTATCTTTCGATGCCATCGAAGGATCTACAATATCCTTCGATGAGCTATCCTTCGACACAGGACATCCTTCAACATTTACAAACTGTTGTCCAAGTCAAACCGGAGGATGGTTGACCTGGTCAACTTACAAGACCGACAAGGACATCGTTTACATCGTGACCGAATACAGACAAAGTACAGACACAAGTGCACCAACACCAATGCCCCTCCCTTTACCAAATATCCAAGAGGCTATGGGCAACCAGCTTTTCATAGAATGCCTTACATGTATAAAGAGTCTATCTAACATGTCTCAAAAGCCAATGGTAAGTAGACATCCTCATGGATATAGTCAACTCATTAATGAAAAAAAAAATAAAGTTTCATTTATTTTTAAAACTGTATATGTAGTCAACTTATTCAACTCATGGATATATATACCCTCTCTACCATTCTAAAACTCACAACTTATTCATAAAACACTCTCAAAAAATATTACCTCTTCCATATTTTCATCCATTTTTATGGTGAACCGATGGACCGAGGAAGAGTATATCGCTTTGGCTACGACTTGGGTGCATGTTGCGGAGTTAGGGTACCCTCTAAATATAATGCTACTATTTGGAATGAGATTTTGATGCACTTTCGTTATCAAGTGGGTGCAAACAATTGTAATTTGAATCACATTACTAGATGGTCCAATATGATGCGAGCAAGTTGTGGGTTTTTTGAGAGGATATTTATCAATGCCCTCAACCACGAAGAGGGCATGACTGAAGATCAAGCGATTGAGGCGGCACGTGTCTAGTACGAAACACATAAGAACACAAGTTTATGTGATATTGCGGCTTGAAGAATTTTGTGGGCACATTTAAACAATTAGGTCGTTTATTCTAGTTTTTATGCACGGTCTTTAATTTAGACGCTTGTAATCTTTTTTAATTCTTGTTTAATGAATTGCTTTGTTTTTTATATTGTTTTGATGCTTATTTTTTTATATAATGTTCTAAAGATTATAAATAAAAATCGTTAGGTAATTAATTAATACCTAATTATTAAAGAAGTGAGTGAACCACTACACCATTTCACCATATGAAATGTCTTAGCTGATATGATGGAGATGGACACATAACGAAAAAGAGCAAACCACATGCTCTACCAGCAACATGGTTTTGATGTTTTAAGAGTTATGTTTTAATTTCAAAGGAAAATAGGTTAAAAAAAAATATAAGTATTTTGAAAAATATATTAGTATTAAAAAAAACTTTGTGTATTGCAATTTAATTAAAAAATATTATTTTTTTATAAAACGGTCATAGCAAGGTAAAGAGGAAAAGGGGCTGTACAAAGACATGTATCTGGCTTGCACGTTTTGAATCTGCGATTCTATATTCAAATCACGATTAATAAATTTAATATACTTATACCGATTTCGTAACTTCAAACATACAAATCATGAATAATTAATTATTATTGAATATTCGATAGTTGGATTTTGATCCTTGATAAAAATAATCGATTCGAGAAATAAAATAAGAAAATAATTATACAAAAATTAATTGTTGATATAAGAGTACAATTAAAAGCTATTGAACTTGTTTGATGTGATTCTTGAGTCGGAACAACACATACCAAAACATGCATCTAAAGTCACATTATGATGTGAAACGATCAACTTTTGTTATGCTAAAACCTAGATTTGATCAATTGATTTCCAATTGTTTGCTCTTTATGAACAATAAAAACATATTTAGTGAAACCGAATATAAAAGAACACAAACTAGTGGATGATAATCGTATTTAGAATTTGAGTAACTAATATACCTTGATCTTTGAAGTCGACTCAGTTTGTGATTCCTTGTTAATGTCGATTTCAGCACACTTTGAGAGATGCGGTTGGATTGAAGATTCTGAATGTATGAAAGTCGGAATAGCTTTGGTATACCTTCTCTTTAGAGGAGCGTCGAGAATGAGAAATGGGTGTGTTTTCCAATGATGTGATTTGATATATAGTGTTAGTGTAATTAGATTCATTTCACATTGAGAAATTACGAAATAGTACATGCAATGGCATCTGACGTGCACACAACTTCTCGGATTTTATTTATTATTCCATTTTGATAGAAAGATGAATTGAAATCCGTTTAATGAAAAGATTTTGATTGAAAGTAACATTTAAGTCATGGTATTATGCATGTGGTAGCGCTTTAACAAAAAGTTTTAAACAACAAATAATGATTTATACAATGTGAGTAGTGAGTAGAGTCTAGTAATAAAGGTACACCATATGTGTTGTGACTATTCCACAAACAATATGAAATTGTAGGTACCAAAATATAAAAGAGTTAATTACATAGATAGTCCATGTGGTTTATTAAAAGTGACACATTTGAGTACTAACTTATTTTTTTTAACAGGTTCTATAGTTTCGGTTTTGTAACACATTTGAGTATTAAGGCTAACTGCTGTTAATTTTTCTGTTAAATCAGGGTAAAATGACTAAAATACCCTTATATAATTTTCAGTTAGTACTCAACAGTGTTCCCTTCAATAAATCATAAGGAGCATCTGTGTAATTAACTCTAAAAAATATAGAAACTCTTATATTTGTAAAAAATAATATTATAAAATATGCTACATAAAAATATTTAATAGTTATATTTATAAATTAATATACATACAATTACAAACGTCTATTATGAGAGAAAACTTCTACTATGACTAAAATACGTGCTTAATAAGATGAGGAAAAAGTTCCAAAAAAAATCCCTCCACTTCTCACATGATATAACATAATATAATATAATGTAATATTACCTAAACTAAACAAAGAATATAATACCTAGTATAACATAGCATAACATAACTAAACATAGAGGCCTAGCTTTATATGTACTACTATTATCACCACTACCACTACACACTACCACCACGACAACCATGATCACTACCACTACACACTATCACCATGACAACCATGATCACTACCACCACGACAACCATGATACACTTTTTCTGCATGCTTGCAGGTCGTCAAATGTATCACGGAATGGAACTTGCAGTCTGGGGAGCTGGTGTGGTCATGGGTCATGACACTTGCGTAGACATTTAACGTTTACTTATGTTTATCAAAAAAAAAAATGATGTTGAATTGATTGAACAATAATTATGCTTCCGCTGAACCTATATTGTTTTAACTAGATGTTTTGAATTTCACTTTTCAAGTTGAATCGGAATTCGAATTTATTATAGTACTGTTAGTTCTATGTGATTAGTGGCTAGATCCTGGTACGTCACAAGCCCCACGGTGAATTCCGCAGGTGGTATTTTGGGGTATAATATTTGTGATTTTGGGCGCCCAGAATTAATAATGCCTAAAACAAAATGTTGGCACAAAATAATGGGTAATGATGGCTCATTAATGGGTAATGGAAGAGCTCAAAATAATGGCTAGCTAGGAAAGTGTATACATAGCAAGAACTAAAATAAACAAAACTCAGCCAATATCATAGAACCTTTCGATTACATAATAACTTCCAAAGTTTACAAAAGTTGTTCAACATATAATAACTTCCAAAATTTACAAAACTTGTTCAAATAACAACACTAACCTAACCTATAGCAATAAGCTATCAATCTTAAAACTGCATACATCATGACGTATTCAACCAACCTACCATCTTAAAAAACCATGTCATGATGTTTTCAACCAATATGTCGATTTCCTCTTGTGTTACGCTTGTTATCTGGGTCCAAATCTAAACAAAAATCAAATAACATATATTAGTTAACCCGAAACACCAAAAATAAACACAAAACCCGAATAATACAACCTTAAACTCGATTGATAACCCCAACATGCTAAATTCTAAAAGGAATACTTACATTGTTTGGAAAATGAAATCGCTTCTTTAAAACAAACTGGAACATAAACCAAACCACCATGAACCCACAATCCCAAGACCCGTCTTGTTGCATACACTGCATTAAATTTAAAAGAAAAAAAATCAATTACTAAAATAATCACTTAATTGTATAAAATACAAGAGAATTAATCCGTATAATACTCATAACATACTTGAACCATGGTCCATGTAAGTCCACTTCCAAAAGAAGATTCTATTGCTCTCGAAAGAGGATAATCATCTTTATTCTTTTGGGCCTTAACCGAAGTCGAATCCAAAATCCAAACACTTTGTTCCTTAGGAGAAACGATAAACAAAACCCAATGGGCGCTAGAAAAAAGAAATGTATAAAAATAGTGTAATAGAATAAAGAAAATTAACTTGAATACATTAATAAACAATAAAATATATATTACCTTTAAAAAAGGGTCCAAGAAAATATTTTATGCCCTTTTTAGGTTTGTAGACACTTAACAAGTGTTCTTTTACACTTGCAAAGTTTGTCTCGCACTCTTTCCCAGTTATTTTGTGGATATTGAAGTCGGCAACTTTAGGGTCTTCTGGAACTATTTTGTAAAATACTATGTTATACAAATATCTGATATCAAACAAAAAAATTACAAGGTTAAAAATTCAACTATTTTAAAAATAAATTTATTGTACGAAATAAAAATATTAAGAAAAAACTTACATTTGACACCAATGTAAAAAGCTAGCCTCAAGCAACCCGTTCGCCAAAAACTGTAACATCCCCTCATATTCGATGGATTCAACTTGGATAAGGAACGAAGTCTTGGGGTACATCTGCTTAGGCACATTAATCTCAAGGCTCATCTTGCCATTAAAGAGATCCTTTAATCGTGTAGCCCATAACCTAATATTTTCAGGTCGCTCATTTTCTATCTTCAACAAGGCATTTTGTATTTCTTGTTCAGCCTTTGACAACTTTGGAGCGGGATGTTCTTCATCGAACTACATAATTAAACAAACGATTTTCAGAGAGTATATACACACACACACACATATAACATGTTTGAGTTGTTGATTACCATCGCATCGAGTCGTTCTGACATGTGTACATCATGTTGATCGAACAAAAATGCACCAGAAACAAACTACATTAATTGAAAAACTGATTATTTGTGCATTGTTGATATATATATATATATATATATATATATATATATATATATATATGATGAGAATTTGAGTTGTTGATTACCTCGTCATCAAAATTTTCTATAATAGTCGGATCAATATGATAATGGGTGACTTTCAACCCGTTTTTTAGTAAAAAAAGGTTATTTACGCTTTTGACCCATTAGAGATTAAAAGCAACCCGAATCAACACATTCACAAGAAAATGGGTTGAAATAGCAAACTTAGATTAATGGACAAATTAGCATAATTGTTTAAAAGTGACACATAGCATCCTCAAGTATGTTTTATTTTAACAAATGCATGATTATAGTAGTAATTATTTTGTAATCATATTTAATGTATAAACTATCTATGAATGTCAAGAGTTTTGATGGGTCAACCTAACCATAACTACCCAATAAACAGGCATTGTAACTACCCAATAAACAGACAGAAATATGAATTGCTTTTACCATAACTCTGTGGCTAGCGGATTCTTGAGCCGTAGGTTTCTCCAGTTGACTAATGAACCACCTAAATAAAAAAGATAAAAATGAATAAATCAAGTAATATATGATGTTTCTAACATCCTGTGTAAAATACACGTGTGTGCTATGAGATCATTCATAAGTTATTATTTCAGTATCAATTGATATATACTAATAATGTATACAACTGCATAAATTGTTTATTTAAAGATTTAGATTATGATTATAATAATATTGTTTTTTGTAATCATAACTAACACATTAGTTCATAAAAAGTTACTTAAACTGATCAAAAAAATTCACCTGAGAACATTCACATATTCTTCCTGTAGATAATTAGGCGTCATAGATTCTGCATAAGCTGATAAGGAATCTGCAACACACAGATGTTATATAAACAAACCACATTTATTTCTTATAACGATGGCATAAATATATACGCATTATGGATTTATTGGGGTTGTATTTATTTCAAATGAGCCGAATAAAAAATAGCTAAAAGGGCAACGGGTCAAACAGGTTGAAGTCACCAAGCATCAATATTTTAAACATTTGACCCTCTAAATTGTTTTATTCTAAAATTTAGATTACTTCTGAAATAATATCGTTTTTATGATTACAAACTAACACTTCAAGTTCTTTATATAGAATATTATTAATGCACAAGAAAGTGTTTATGGGTCAACCGACCCGGCCAGTAGTGAAAAGTGACCCGTTACCCAACCCACCCATCTTGGCATCTTTAACTTCTTATCAGCTGAAGGAAGTGTTGAAATCGAAATATATACATAGGTTTTTTCTTGCGGCATCTGTTCTTTCAGCAACACCACAAGGTATGTTAGAAGATTCCGTTTGCAAGCACTCGAGAAACCCATTGATAAAGCGAGCATTGTCCTCTGCACAAAGAGAGATATTGGTCAAGAACATGCTAAATCATTCTATTCTAATCAGAATATTTGGCATACTAATCCTTTAGAAAAGAATCTGTATCAAATGCATATACTGATGGAGTGATGATATATATGACAACAATTAATTTTTCATTAACTTGTGCTCACATGTAAAAATCGGCTAGATTATTTACCTTCGGGGTAACAACATGTGAGATTGGTTAGAACTTGGACCAGTAACGATGACCTCTGAATCGCGTAAGGCGTTTGAGGTGTTAGGTTTTTGGCTATATGAAAAATGTGCCCATCCCACATCGGTGCAAGGATGAAAGCTTGGGAGGACTACAAGCTTATAAAAGGAGTCCAAGGCTTTGGTTTCAAAGTGCCCAACCAAAAATACACTTGAAGTGTTTGGTTCTTTCTTTCTTTTCTAGTTCTCTTGTCTTAGAGTGTAGGAAGGTTTTGGTTAAATGCTTCGGAGAAGTGTGGTTGTAATTGGGCGGGGGGAGGCTTGAGAGATTAGTCTGTGTGATTGTAAAAATTTGTCGCATAGTGGATCTTTCTCTCTGGAGGCTCGTGATTTTTCTCTGGTTTTGGAGTTTCCACGTATATTCTTGTGTTCAGTTATATTTCTCTATTGTTAGCTTTGGGAGGGTTGTTGGGATTCTTTGAGACCGCTTGTTTCCCAACAAGTGGTATCAGAGCTCCAGGTGTTGGGGGAGGTCTCGGTTTTTGAAGGTTCGTAGTATGCTCTGTGGTTGCAGCTTAGTCTGATCTTCCACATCAGAAACGAATTTTCTTGGAGGGTGTCGTGGTATTTTGAAGGTTCGTAGTATGCTCTGTGGTTGCAGCTTAGTCTGATCTTCCACATCAGAAAGAAACGAGGATTTGGTTGATTCGGTTGACTGTTTGTATATGGTAGAATTATACGCGAGCCGGATATACGCATTTTATCCTGGGAAGGTTCTGGCTAGGAAAGACTTGGTACTTAAGTGTGTCCATTGTACCCACCTCTCTTTCCTGGGAATCCTTTGTTGGGTGTACTGCTTATAGGCTTGGTGTTCTAGTATACAATATTGTTTTTGAAGATACGGATACGATGTCAAAATACAGTCCCATGAGGTTCGAAGTAGAGAAATATGATGGAAGAATCAACTTTGGTTTGTGGAAAGTTCAAGTCAAGGATGTGTTGATTCAATCTGGGTTACACAAGGCGTTGAGGGGGAAACCGACCCCTGTTTCAAGCAAGGATTCAAGCGGAACCAGTAAAGACGATGATGAAGAATGGGAAGATTTGGATTTGAGAGCGGCAAGTGCGATTCGTTTGTGTCTAGCAAAGAATGTTCTTGCAAATGTGCATGGGATATCAACTGCAAAGGATTTGTGGGAGAAGCTTGAGCAGTTGTATCAAGGCAAAGGCATCTCAAATCGGTTGTATCTCAAGGAACACTTTCATACCTTTCGTATGGATGGAGATACAAAAATTTCAGATCATCTAAGTGTTCTTAATAATATCGTGTCAGAACTTGAGGCTATTGGAGTGAAGGTTGAAGATGAGGATAAAGCACTGAGGCTCATATTATCTTTGACATCTTCCTATGAGCATATGAAGCCCATTCTGATGTATGGGAAAGAGACCCTGAAGTATGCGGATGTTACTGAGAAGCTATTGTCTGAAGAGAAAAGACTGGGTAGTAGCGGTCATACTTCGTCAGAAGGAACGGTTTTAATACGCGGGAACGGGAAGAAGAAGCACCCACAGAAGATTCCTGTATGCTGGAAGTGTGGACAGTCTGGGCATGTCAAGAGAAATTGTCCAGGTGGAGCAGATTCGGCAAGCAGCTCCAAGACAGCTAACAATGTCGCCGTCGTTGACGGTGATGATTTCTTTTGAAGTTATGTCATCCCTATGGTATGCCCGCGCTACCATGAAAGGGGATGCAATTTGTTAGCGGGTTCACGGATTTACACATGGGCATTGGGTTGGCATAGATGCAAGATGTGTGGTGAAAAATTGATGTTGATGGCTGATGAACTTCCGAGTATGCCAAGCGGGGAAGTTGCACCATAAATTTTCAGCAGGTTTTTCAACATGTGCCGAGAAGAAATTCTTAGAATGGTCTATTCTAAGTGGAGATACTTTTTTATGGTGGAGTATGATCGTCGGTTGAAGACGGTGTTCCAATGATGTGGTTGTTTTTTTTTCATATATCCAAGGTGGAGATTTGTTAGGTTTTTGGCTATATGAAAAATGTGCCCATCCCACATCGGTGCAAGGATGAAAGCTTGGGAGGACTACAAGCTTATAAAAGGAGTCCAAGGCTTTGGTTTCAAAGTGCCCCAACCAAAAATACACTTGAAGTGTTTGGTTCTTTCTTTCTTTTCTAGTTCTCTTGTCTTAGAGTGTAGGAAGGTTTTGGTTAAACGCTTCGGAGAAGTGTGGTTGTAATTGGGCGGGGGAGGCTTGAGAGATTAGTTTGTGTGATTGTGAAAATTTGTCGCATAGTGGATCTTTCTCTCTGGAGGCCCGTGGTTTTTCTCCGGTTTTGGAGTTTCCACGTATATTCTTGTGTTCAGTTATATTTCTCTATTGTTAGCTTTGGGTGGGTTATTGGGATTCTTTGAGACCGCTTGTTTCCCAACATGAGGAGCCTGACAGTTACTCCAAGTAGAATGTTGGACGTTGAATTCTGAGGTCAAACCCAATACATGTCCAGCTGCTAATGTGGGATTAAAATCCACAACAATCTCCTCTTCAGCAGGCTCAGGATCATAGGAACACCAAGTGGATAAGAACTCTCTTTGAGGCTGTGAAAGCACTCGGGTCAAAAGTTCTGTCTGCATGGATGTACAACAACAGTTACAAATTCGACAAAGTTGGTTTGGGTCAAAACGGCCTCTGTTCATGTTCGTTCATTTAACTAAACAAAAGAAATTTCTTGTTCGTGTTCATTCATTCATTAAACGAACAAACACAAACGAACTTCCTGCTGAATGGTTCACGAATAGTTCGCTGAACATTCCCTTGCAGCCCTACAAATAAGTAAACATATTTATAAAAGCTTACCAAGTTATGGACTGTGAAAGTTTTGAATCCAGAAGCACCAGAGAATATTTCTGTTAGCTTCATTGCATTAATTAGCAAAAGTCCATTTGTTTGGCTTTTCAAATCCCCATCACACATCATATCTAGCTCTGCAATCACCTAAAGAAGTTTGTATATGTATAAGCAGAATGTCCACTAATAATTTTCAAAATATCGAAATTATAAGAGATTTGAGAAGTTAACCTTCAAAACTGTTGCCTGAGCAAAACCCTTGCCTTGAGGGGTGCTGGAAGCCATATCCATGAAAGATGAGCTTTCGGCTTGACAAAGAAGTAGCATCTGGAGAAAGAATCGTTGAAAGTAACTAAAAAAAGCATTGAACAAAATAAAACATGATACTACAATGTCTACACGTGATTGGGCTTACGATAGATAAAACTTTTGCTTTAAGCCTATTAACCACACTTTCAAGAATTGGATCATCATGCTGTGGCAGGTTTAAGGTGTCTTGAACCAACCGAAAAACAACACCTCCTCCACATAGTTCCTGGAGAACAATAGAATACAAATAATCAGTGTTAAATATATTGGAAAAATGTTTATTCTGCTCAGAAAATATATTTTTTTTATGTAAATGATTTAGGATGTTTTAAGCATTGAGAAGAAGAAAAAAAAACTTTGCTCAACCCTTTGACCAATTTGACTCGTTTCCATATTGTATTTGACCTTTTTTTCAACGAGGCGCTCCCGAAATAACAGTTGTTTGCATAGTGATTGAATAAACTGCACAGAAGATTCACAAAGATGGAAGAGATTGTAGACTTCATTATTGAGCTGCATGCGAGAGTTAATACACTGTGTTGTCGGCTTCGCTTGAAGAAGATTAATAGTTAAACGGACAGCAGTAAGAGCTGCCGTTGTGAAGTCGACAACCTGACAAACAAATGTAATCATCAGCCACCCATTTCGACAAAAGATTTCAATACAAAAAGCTATAATGCAAATATAAAGATTGTGTCACCTCAGGATGTGCAAGTAGAACATCAGCGATGTCTTTCCACTCTGACGAAATGAAGGCTTTAAGTAAATACATACTATTAGACAACAGCGCTGAGTACAGGACCATTTGGCTTAGACCATTAATTTTCTAGAACACCAAAGTTATGTTTCAGTTCTACTTAACAGTTTTTTTTTAAGTAAGAAAAAATAAAAAAATATGTAAAGAAAAGAGTTAAACCTTTCCTAACTGACTAAGAACACGAATCATGCTAAATATGGAATTAAGCATCTCTTCTTGTACAACCATATCTTTAACGAAAACCTACAGCATGAAAAATCAGTTACTGAAATGAAAAGGACAAAAGATTTAAGAAAATAGCAGATGAAAATAAGTAAAATAAGTACAATTATTTCCAACTGCATCTAAACTTGTCTCACATGTGCGTACTTTTGAAACTAACTAAATAACTATGTGCATTCTAGACAAGTTTAGGGACTTTGATATACCAAAATTGGTTGATGGACGTTTTCGTATATTTTTACAAGTTTAAAGACTTCAAAAAGTACCAAAATCAGGTAGCAAGACTTTCTTGTACAAAATAAGAAAGCATGTTTGTTTCCGTGGTATAGATAAATTGAAAAAAAAAATTACTAACCCGCGCAAGTGTTGAGTGGTGGGATGCAATATCACATAGAGTATGCAATAACTTTAAACCACTTAACAAATATTTGAAATGCTCCTCATCTGGCTTAAGTGATGATACATCTTTCAGTATGGTGCTGGACAAGAGGTCTTCCTAGATTTTCCACATTTATCTGAAACATCAAGATGTAAATCAGATTTACAAATAGACAGTCACCAAAGTTTTATGAATAATTAAATAATATAAATGATTAAAATTATAATTAAAATAAAATCTACCTACCTCAAAAGATGATCCATTTATAGTATATTTAATGATACCATTTTTGGCATCTCTTATTAGCTTGCCAAGATATTTAGAACTTAATACATGAAGCTTTTTGACAGCAGAAAATAAATCAAGTTGCTGCATTTCAAAAGTATTCTACAAGTCAGAATATGTGAACATCAATGAGTTAGATGGACTGAAAATAGAACTCTATGACTATTTGAAAATAAATTGAACAGTCACATCACTAAAACAATTAATATAAATCAACTGTCACAAGCCTATAATCGCAATCATTTTGAATAGAAATCTATTTTTTCTGTCCTAGCCAATAACCATGATTATTTATAATCTACGTACTTTAAACTCACAAGATGAATCATATATCTACCTAAAGTTGCTCCTAATAGGTGACTGTGAAAAGAGTGAGTGATGTAAGGAAATGTTTGGATTTGTGTTTTGAGAGTGATTATATGATATTAATTTAATAACCATAATCAAACAATCAGTTGTAATATGATGATCCATTGATGCTTAAATGTTTGGAAAATTATGATTTAGCATACCAATAGATAAAATGGTCAAAAGAGACGTTATATGTGCAAAAAGTAGTAATAATAAAATAAATGAGTTCCGAAACAAAAATCTCTATATTGATCATGTTCACTGTCCGGGCTTTGATAATTGTATATGGAACCACACCGTTACTAACGGTTTATGTGACAACCTGTGCTTTAGAGCCTTTCACTGCACCCTGATGTAACTTATATGAACTTTATGTGACAAGTTAACATATAAATTTATGTTGAATATTTATAAGTTGTTTGTACGTGATATGTGAAATGTTAAATGTTTGTACGTGGTATGTGAAAGGTTAAATGTGAATGTTGTTAATATAATTTAGTCGCATAAAGTTTCGGGTCACACACTCTATTTTAATCGCACACCTATAACTTGGGCTAGACACTCTCTCCTTGTAAACTAAGCCATCCTAGGCCCAGCTCCCCTAGGCCCAAAGCCAAGCCCAATCCCTTTTAATTAAGGGAGATGTACGTACACAAGGGGTACACGGTTTCATTGTGTTAGCAACACACAAGGATATCAAACCCTAATTCCCTCTAGTCGACGATCAGATCCCCCCCCCCTCAAGTCTCTGGTGCTCGAATACCCCTCTTCACCTCTCGGTTAGTGATGTTATATTCGCTTTGATATTGTTGATAGTGGTTGGTTAAGTACAACTTGTTAATGACTTGTACATGTAATCATAGATTTTGTATGACAAGGAAACGTAAACACATATGTTGTAATGTAAACAGATTAAAGGTAATATACTAGGGATCTTGGAGTTGATTGATGTGGATAATTAGGGTTATATAAAGTGAGGATTTAGTTGCTACTGATTCGATGATTGTAGGTCCCTCGGAGGATGAAGTTAAACCTTAACCTTGTTATGTTAACACACTAGCGAGTGCGGAATCCAAGCTAGAGTGCAAATCGAGATGAAACAAGCACAAACACACGACACACAATATTCACCGATTAACACCACTTGTATTAATACGAATGAAAGGTTCGGTTACAAAGCTATGTTTACAAATGTATTTGGCAAACCCTCTAAAACACTCGTGTGTGTGTGCTCTCAACAGAATATATTCACTGTGTTCTGCTTGCTTGCTTCTTATGAAGTGAACACATTACATGGGTATATATACCCAACACAGATCGTCTGGTCGAAGGATCAGATAGGCTGATCGAAGGATCAGATAGATGATCGAAAGATCATCTATCGATCTGAAACCTATCGAAGGATCCACATGTACCTCGAATGATGATATCCTTCGAGGTCCATCAACATCCATCGAAGGCTTATCCTTCGAGCTCATCGAAGGATCTAAACAATCCTTCGATGACCGATGAGTCATCCTTCGACAACTCATCCTTCGACACAAACATTTACAACCATTGTCTAACTGTTTGGCCAAGTCAAACCAGGAGGATGGTTGACTTGGTCAAACTTACAGGACTAACAAAGGACATCGTCTTATATCGTGACAAAATACAGACAAAGTACAGACACAAGTGCACCAACAAACTCCCCCTTGGCTGTAGCTTTGTCTCGATTTTCGTGTCTTCAAGTCTCTGACGTCCTTTCAAGTCTTCAATGTCGGAGGATCTTCAAAGTCTTCATGTCTTGAAAGCAGAAAGTGTATCAACAAACTACCCGTATCATGTAGGAAGTGTGTTGACAAACTCCCCCTTAACATAAGTGTCGCGACCCCCGACCCACCCTGGACGGAGTCGGGGCCCGCGATGCAGATTTCAGTGTGGTACCCGTGGTATTTAATTTATGCGACAGCGGAAGTCTTTTTACAACAGGATCTTTTCACCGGAAAATGCTCGTTTTAATATATAACACAAAGTTTGAGGGATAAATCCCATAATTTACAATAAGTTGATTTCACACAGAAATCTTTATTTTCCAAAACATGTTTTATTCATTTATTTACGCTGAGCCACTTCTCTGAGCTTGTAGTGCTTTACTGCACTTTTCCTGGATCACACAGATCACCTGAAACATGTTTGAAAAAGGTTTTGTCAGCGGGGAAATACTGAGTGAATCATTCCATTTTCTAAAACGACCCGTTAGTTATAAATCACAGTATTAAGAGCGATTACAATGTTTCTATCAACCAATTATCAAGAATGGGTATTTGTCACTCGACCGGATCTGTGACTGTGGTCATACCACTATTGGGTCCCGTTGCCCCAAATAGTGACGGTTAACTCACACAGAGTAATAATCACTCACATAGAGTAATATTCACTCACATAGAGTGATAATAATAGTAATGTGCACAATACCCCACATACCAGCTGTAATTTGGTGATTACAAAGACTTAATCCCTGTAATTATAACCTTGAAAATAATTTGAGGTATTGTAATACTTACTCACAAACTGTGAGAAAACAGTTTAAAAAGAAGAATGACTCACATTGCAGATTAACGAGCAATAGATATAAGCCTACTGATTAGCCTTGATTACACCTAGTTTAACACAATGCACACACAGGCAGGTTAGTAACTAATACAGCAATTACGTCAATTCACGAGATTAAACCTTCACAACGATTAATCATTGCGATACTCGATAATTCAATCGGATTCACAACGAATAACAGAGCATAGTCCGAATTCGAACAGCACTCTAATATTCAAGTCGAAATCACGACGAATAATCAAAGTACAAGCTCAATTGAGCAGCACCTGGACTATCGTTGGATAGTTATAATCGATCGGACGTTGAATCGTAATAGCGATCGAGTTATTACCCTGATTGCGGCAGCGATTCGTGATTTGTGTGTGTTGTGAACGATTTCTGCTATAACTCAGCGTATACTGTGAGTTTTTTCGTCGTTCAAGTGCCCAATTTCAAGTCCCAGACTCCTCTATTTATACACGAAATTTGACACCGTCGCGTAGCGCGAGGGGTACCCCTATGGGCGTCGCGCTACGCGAGGGGTCACCCTACTTCATAGGGTAGCCCTTCGTGCATGTAGGCTGGATGAGTCGACCGTTTCCTAAAATTCAATTTTGACAGATAGTTATGAGGATAATCGTAACTAGGGTTTTGCCCCCCCCCCCCCCCCCCCGAGTTTTAGGGGCCCTGATCCTGATTCTTCTGATGATTCTGAAAATTTTAGGGTTTGCGTAGAATCACTTGGGTGTCTCAATTAGGGTTTTCTTAATAGCTAATTACCATCTTAATTATGGATTTTAGTGACAGTTGTTACATCCTCCCCACCTTAAGAAAAATCTCGTCCTCGAGATTTATTGGAATAAATGAGGATATTTGCGCTTCATTTCTGATTCCAGCTCCCAAGTGTATTCTGGTCCTCTTCTTGAATTCCATTTGACTTTGACCAACACCAGTCGTTTGTGTTTGAGAAACTTGACTTTTCTATCTTCGATCTGTAGTGGTTTCTCTATAAACTTCAACTTTTCGTTTACCTCTACATCTTGAAGAGGTACTACCAGGGATTCGTCTGATAGACATTTCTTGAGATTGGATACATGAAATACATCATGTACTCCAGCTAGTTCTTCTGGTAGTTGTAAGCGGTAAGCAACTGGTCCTATTCGTTGGCTTATTGGAAATGGTCCTACATATCTAGGACTCAACTTTCCTTTCTTACCGAAGCGTACTACTCCTTTCCAAGGAGAAACTTTTAAAAGTACTTTATCTCCGACTTGAAATTCTAAAGGCTTGCGACGATTGTCTGCATAGCTTTTCTGACGATCTCGAGCTGTTTTCAGTCTTTCCTTGATCTGAGTTATCTTGTCAGTAGTTTCTTGTACAATCTCAGGACCTGATAATTGACTTTCTCCGATTTCTGCCCAACATACTGGAGTTCTGCACTTACGTCCATACAGTGCTTCGAATGGTGCAGCTTCGATACTTGAATGATAACTATTGTTATAGGAGAATTCAATTAATGGCAAATGGCTATCCCAATTACCACCAAAGTCAATTACACATGCTCGAAGCATGTCTTCTAGCATTTGTATTGTCCTTTCACTCTGTCCGTCTGTTTGTGGATGATAAGCAGTACTTAGATTTAGTCGAGTTCCCATTGCTTTCTGAAAACTTGTCCAGAAATGAGATGTAAAACGACTATCTCTATCCGATACAATGGAGAGCGGGACTCCATGTAGGGATACTACCTCGTCCACGTAGAGTTGTGCTAACCTTTCCATGCTAAAGGTTTCTTTTATTGGTAGGAAATGAGCTGACTTGGTTAATCGGTCTACGATTACCCAAATCGCATCATTACCTCTTTTGGTTTTGGGTAACTTTGTAACAAAGTCCATTGTTATGAGTTCCCATTTCCATACAGGCATTTCTAACTGTTGTAGTAGTCCTGAAGGTTTTTGGTGCTCAGCTTTAACTTGTGAACAAGTTAAGCATTTGGATACGTATTCAGCTATATCCTTTTTCATTCCTATCCACCAGAAATTATTTCTTAAATCTTGGTACATCTTATTGTTTCCTGGGTGCATGGTATACCTAGATTTATGAGCTTCTTCTAAAATCTTATTTCTTAACTCTCCTTGCTTAGGTACCCAAATTCGTTTCTTATGGAATTTCCAAATTCCATCATTTCCTTGTTCTAATTCTTTTAGGTAACCTTTCATTCCTTCAGTATCGTCTTGGATTGCTGTTTTCTGAACTTCTTTAATTTCTGCCATTAAATCTACTTGTAGATTTAACCTCAGAGCACGGACTCGTTTATGTTTTTCATGGTACTTACGGCTTAAGGCATCTGCAACGACATTTGCCTTTCCTTCGTGATATTGGATATCACAGTCGTAATCACTTAGCATCTCCATCCATCTTCTTTGCCTCATGTTTAATTCTTTTTGCCCAAATATATATCTTAAACTTTTATGATCTGTATAAACAGTAAACTTACTTCCATACAGATAATGTCTCCATATCTTAAAGGCAAAGATTATGGCTCCTAATTCTAGATCATGAGTCGTATAATTTTCTTCGTGCTTTTTCAATTGTCTAGAGGCATACGCAATTACCTTCTTGCGTTGCATTAACACACATCCATAGCCTAATTTTGAAGCATCACAATATACTTCAAAATCTTCTGTTCCTTCGGGTAAAGCTAAGATTGGTGCATTCGTCAACCTATGCTTTACAATTTTAAAGGCTTCTTCTTGTCTAGGTCCCCATTCAAACTTAGCAGCTTTACAGGTTAACTTAGTTAATGGTACGGCTATCTTAGAAAAATCTTTGATAAATCGTCTATAGTATCCAGCTAAGCCTAGAAAACTTCTTATCTCCATAGCTGTTTGTGGAACTTTCCACTTTGTAATTGCTTCTATTTTAGCAGGATCTACATGGATAGCTTTGTGATTTACCA
Source organism: Helianthus annuus (assembly GCF_002127325.2). Lineage (NCBI taxonomy): Eukaryota > Viridiplantae > Streptophyta > Magnoliopsida > Asterales > Asteraceae > Helianthus > Helianthus annuus. The sequence continues at coordinate 52,257,609 of NC_035444.2, read as the reverse complement.
CATGACCTAAGAATTGTACTTCTTGTAACCAAAATTCACATTTTGAGAATTTGGCATCAATGTAAGTATATCGTCGATGAAAACGATCACAAATTTATCCAAGTATGGTTTACAGATTCGATTCATCATGTCCATTAATGCTGCTGGGGCATTTGTTAATCCAAAGGGCATGACTGTAAACTCATAATGACCATACCTAGTTCTGAAAGCAGTTTTAGGTATGTCTTCTTCTTGTACTTTCAATTGATGGTATCCGGATCTTAAATCTATCTTTGAGAAATACCTAGCTCCTTGCAATTGATCAAAAAGATCATCAATCCTAGGTAGTGGGTATCGATTCTTAATCGTAACCTTATTCAATTCTCTATAATCGATACACATTCTCATCGATCCATCTTTCTTCTTCACAAACAGTACCGGTGCACCCCAAGGAGATGAACTCGGTTGTATGAATCCTTTGCTTAGTAATTCATCTAATTGCTTTTTCAATTCTAGCATTTCGGTAGGTGCTAATCTATAAGGTGCTTTAGCTATTGGTGCAGTACCTGGAATTAAATGAATTCTAAACTCTACTTCCCTATCAGGTGGTAATCCAGGTAATTCTTCTGGAAAAACGTCTGGGTATTCTGAAACTATGGGGATGTCCTGAAGTTCTTTATCTTTAGTGCTAACGATTACTGAAATCATATACACCATTTCCTGTTTTCTCAAATAACTAGCCAATTTCATTACTGAGATAAATTTCAATGGCTTTCGAGGTTTATCTCCAGTAATTAAAATTACTTTTCCTGTAGGGGTTTGAATTTCTACTGCATTTTATCACATAAGATTCGTGCATGGTTGGCTACTAACCAATCCATTCCTAATACTACATCGAATCCGGCTAAATTCATTGGTAACAGATTTGCAGAAAACTTATGGCCTAATAGTTCTATTTTTCCTTCTTGCCAGATTTTATCTATGTTCACAGAATTTCCTTCTGCGGTTTCAACTGTGAAAATTTGCCTAAGAGTGGTTAAAGGTAACTTAAGATCTTGACAAAATGAAGTATTAATAAAACTTTGGTTCGCACCAGAGTCAAATAATACTTTTGCAAATACGTCATGTACTAAGAACGTACCAGCTATCACATCTGGAATGAGTTCGGCCTCTTGAGTGGTAAGCTGGAATGCACGCGCATTTCTCTTGGTTGCTTCTTTAGCTGGTTTGGTTGGGTTGGCTATAGGTTTAGCTAACTTAGGACATTCAGATTGAAAGTGTCCCCTTTCTCTGCAATTATAACAAACTCTGGTTTTCTTTCTGCAGTCTTCTTCCCGGTGTCCTTTCATTTTGCAAAAATTGCAAACCATGTTGCATTGTCCATAATGCTTCTTTTTGCAAATTTTGCAGAAAGGAGATGATGAGGATTGCCCTGTTCCTCTTTTCTTGGTATTACCCGCACGGAATCCTTGGGTAATCTTCTGAGCTAATTCCTTCTTACGATCTTCCTCTCTTGTGCGTACCAACTCATCCGTCAGGGTATTAGCTAATTCTACCGCATCGTCAATGGTACGAGGTCTCGCAGCTTTAACGATGTTTCGGATTTCACTAATTAACCCCCAGATGTAACGAGAAATAAGTACCGGTTCTGGCGAAGCCAGTGATGGCACTACCCTTGCGTATTCAAAGAATGTCGAAGTGTAGCCCCGACAATCTACTCCTGTCATACGGTGACTAAGGAATTTGTTTGCCATCTGTTCCTTCTCGTATTCGGGACAGAATTTTCTTTCTACCAAACTTTTAAATTCTTCCCAACCTATGGCGTAGGCTATCCTTCTTCCTTCCACCATTCGAGTGCCCCTTCTTTGAACAGGTTTGATGCATACATCACCTGGTCTCCTTCAGCACATTTGCTTATTGCAATTACTGCTTCGGTTTTCTCTAACCAACGCAGTGTTGCAGTTGCCCCTTCGTTACCTGCAAATTCAGCGGGTTTGCAAGCAAGAAGTTCTTTGTAAGTGCAACCAGACGTTGCAACTTTCACTCTTTTAGGGAGTGGGGCCTGCTGCGGATCATGATTGTCATGATTGCCGCCTCCATTTATGCTGTTACTGCCGTTATCTTCTGGAATACGTTTACTAGGAATTAATTGTGGTTCGGCAGGTTTCTGAACAGCAGCTACAATTTCTGGAATAGCATGAGCTATCCCTTGGGCGATAAAGTGCTCGATATCTTGTCGAGTTATATATTGATCTTCCTGTTCTTGCTCAGATTGATTTACTTCATTAATTGGTTTATTATTTGCGTTTTCCATCTGCTTATTGGTAAAAATTATTAGTGTCTAACTTATCAATGACAAAATTCACATAGATAAACACATAGATTATCACAACATACAAGCATAACCAAAATTGTCGATTTCTCGACTTTTACTTTGTTATGGTATATTGTATATGCATCCATACACACCGTATTTTACAGAGTTTTATTGCCCATTTTACAGAGTTTTGAGTTACTATTATACAATACGACTTTCTGTGGTTTAACTGATGGTTCTAGTAACGATGCTCCCTCTCATCGTACTTCCAAGTTAGATGCTCCCCCATTTCCCTGATCCTATTACCTGTACCTATCAGTTCTTCACCGAACTGACGGAGTTCAGCTAGGTTTTCATTACTCATGGGAGGATTTGGGAGTGGTTCTGGGTCAAATTGTGGAAGGAAGCTATAAGGACTGTTGACTATGTTTTGGAATTGCCGGTCATTGGTCCACCATTCCTCCATTTGGCCTAATGGTCTGGTATGAACTAGTGGGTCTGGAATAGCTGGTCCTAGGTTTAGTGGGAATTGAACTGTAGCCGGATAAGAGAAGAGATTATGTTGATAGGCTCTAAAACATCACAATTTTCCAGTAGGCGATCTATTTCGTCCTGGAACGTGATTTCCTCAGATTGTTTAGAGCTTTCGCCAATCTCTATTCCCTTTTGTTTCAGATCTATTCCTATTTCCTTTTCAGGTGGTTTTGAACTTTCTCCAGTTTCTATTTCCTTTCCCTTGCTCACACTCACAGGATTTTCTATTTTAGGGAGTTTCCTAGTGGCAGGTTTCCTACGGCGTACTTTCCTCCACCCTACGTATCTTCTCTTCTTTTTAGGTTTGGCTTTTTCCAACGGTGGAGCTTGGAATTCCACAGGTTCTTCTATGTCAGCAATGTAACCAGTAAAGTCGTGAGAGACTTCGATAGGTACTGGATATAAGTTGAGATTCTGGAATGCTTCCGACATCTCGTTCATGCTGTATAGTATATATGCAAAATGCAATGTTAAAACTTTGGAACAAAGTTTAACAAACAAACACTGAAGTTTTATTGCATATTACTTTTTGTACAGAAATAACGGAAATAAACACACTGGGATTTTATTTATTTACGGGATTGTGATTTCTCTTACTAGACCCAACTTATCGGATATTTAGAGATTAGCATTTTCTGCTACAGTAGCTAGCATATAGAGATTTGCCCATTTCTCGTCTATTTTATCTTCCCAAGGTGTACTATTACCCAATTCTTGAACTTCTGGGTTAAACCTAACTCTCTTGGTTCGGGGTTTCTTTTTCTCCTGACTCTTTTTAAGTATCGAATCCCTTTTCTCTGGGGAAAGAGGATTTTCATAATTTGCCTTGCGGACAAAGATTCCTTCTTCTAAATTTACTGGGTTTTTAGAAGAAGATGCCACATCTAGTTTGTGGTAGATGGCAGACAGCTTTTGTTTACCCATACTGTATCTAACAAATAATCAGTTAATACAACATATACTCACTGAATAACAACTAGTAAAATTAAGCATTTGAACAAAATACTTAATTTAGGCTTAATCAGTGGCTCGATCAGTGGCTCAATTTAATTATTAGCTCTGATACCACCATCTGTCGCGACCCCCGACCCACCCTGGACGGAGTCGGGGCCCGCGATGCAGATTTCAGTGTGGTACCCGTGGTATTTAATTTATGCGACAGCGGAAGTCTTTTTACAACAGGATCTTTTCACCGGAAAATGCTCGTTTTAATATATAACACAAAGTTTGAGGGATAAATCCCATAATTTACAATAAGTTGATTTCACACAGAAATCTTTATTTTCCAAATCATGTTTTATTCATTTATTTACGCTGAGCCACTTCTCTGAGCTTGTAGTGCTTTACTGCACTTTTCCTGGATCACACAGATCACCTGAAACATGTTTGAAAAAGGTTTTGTCAGCGGGGAAATACTGAGTGGATCATTCCATTTTCTAAAACGACCCGTTAGTTATAAATCACAGTATTAAGAGCGATTACAATGTTTCTATCAACCAATTATCAAGAATGGGTATTTGTCACTCGACCGGATCTGTGACTGTGGTCATACCACTATTGGGTCCCGTTGCCCCAAATAGTGACGGTTAACTCACACAGAGTAATAATCACTCACATAGAGTAATATTCACTCACATAGAGTGATAATAATAGTAATGTGCACAATACCCCACATACCAGCTGTAATTTGGTGATTACAAAGACTTAATCCCTGTAATTATAACCTTGAAAATAATTTGAGGTATTGTAATACTTACTCACAAACTGTGAGAAAACAGTTTAAAAAGAAGAATGACTCACATTGCAGATTAACGAGCAATAGATATAAGCCTACTGATTAGCCTTGATTACACCTAGTTTAACACAATGCACACACAGGCAGGTTAGTAACTAATACATCAATTACGTCAATTCACGAGATTAAACCTTCACAACGATTAATCAGTGCGATACTCGATAATTCAATCGGATTCACAACGAATAACAGAGCATAGTCCGAATTCGAACAGCACTCTAATATTCAAGTCGAAATCACGACGAATAATCAAAGTACAAGCTCAATTGAGCAGCACCTGGACTATCGTTGGATAGTTATAATCGATCGGACGTTGAATCGTAATAGCGATCGAGTTATTACCCTGATTGCGGCAGCGATTCGTGATTTGTGTGTGTTGTGAACGATTTCTGCTATAACTCAGCGTATACTGTGAGTTTTTTCGTCGTTCAAGTGCCCAATTTCAAGTCCCAGACTCCTCTATTTATACACGAAATTTGACACCGTCGCGTAGCGCGAGGGGTACCCCTATGGGCGTCGCGCTACGCGAGGGGTCACCCTACTTCATAGGGTAGCCCTTCGTGCATGTAGGCTGGATGAGTCGACCGTTTCCTAAAATTCAATTTTGACAGATAGTTATGAGGATAATCGTAACTAGGGTTTTGCCCCCCCCCCCCCCCCTCGAGTTTTAGGGGCCCTGATCCTGATTCTGATGATTCTGAAAATTTTAGGGTTTGCGTAGAATCACTTGGGTGTCTCAATTAGGGTTTTCTTAATAGCTAATTACCATCCTAATTATGGATTTTAGTGACAGTTGGTACAATAAGCTCCCCCTTGAGTTATGCTCATGAAAGACTTGATCCTTATAGCTTGAGATCCTTGTGGTGTTGATGATGGTCAGCGGCAACTCGATCATTTTCATCTTTTGAGTGCCTTCACGTCGTGTCTTCATTCCGAAGCTTGTCGTCGACTATGTTCTCCTTGCCTTTAGAATCGGCACATGCAAGAAATGTAAACGCGTAATGAGAACAACTGCTTAGAATATAGTTAGCATAAACAAATGACACACGTATGACCATGTTTCAATCAAACACCGTCCGACAGTTTGAAATTATAGTAAATTTGTCAGGTTTAGTTTCTAACTTTCAAAAACTTGCAAATTTCGACCGTTTATGAAGATTTAGTCAATTCGGTTTTCAGTCAGGTTTCAGGTAACGAAGACTCGAGATCCAACATCGTACGATCGAAAATAAAGTAGAAATAAAATCTTTTTGGCTTTTATAAAGTTTATATTAAATCACACCTAAAATCTTTTTGGTATTTTTGAATATTTGAAATGTAAAGACTGAAAGCAGTAAATAAATATATACAGACATTCTTTTTGCGAGTTTCGAGGGTAAGAGAATCATATCAGTGTACGTTCATGCCAAAACGCTCTTGTTGTTCAATTAGTTAACATTAAAATAAGCATCCTATAACAATTATCGGTATTGTTGTCCACTTAAGCTCAACTTGTCAGATGTAATCATGGCGAGGGGATACGTTAAGGTATGATTTATACTTACCGACCGGTGTTCATCCACATCACGACACATTCCCGTATCAAGGTATGCACGAGGGTTCATCTTACCGGTGAGTATACCGATTATCATCTGTTTGACCGTATATGATGTGAGATTCTCACTTATTTTGATTTGAAAACAAGCCCTATGTGATAGAATCACTTATTGATGAGGAACTTGATTTTCATATGCATGAGGGCACAGGAGCAAGTTCGTGAACAGGTCAGTATTTTCGTACAGCAGAGAGACGAACTTGACTCCCGGATAATGTGATATATTATCAATTATTTTTTTGGACATGTGATTGTTGATCACTTATTGAGGTCTAGACTTGCGTCCCCGATATTTTTCGGTAAAAGATACAACCATGATACCCAGATGATAAGCAGCATAAAGACCGAATATCTCAGAACCTCGGCAATCTATCAAACGAAATTTCGGTACTAAGACCATATGCCAATGAATGGTTCCCACCTGGTCTTCAGTCGGTTTAAGTTTATATCACCCTGTACACTTTAAAATGATTGTGAGCCTACCGATATATCTTATATAGAGCTGCTTATCGTTTTTCAGTTTCGGTTTAAAGAGGTTTGGATAGACCACTGATGTACTATCATTTTCTCTTTTGCTCGCCAGGAAACTCATTTTTGTTTTTCTATTGTTTTTGTGTTTTTGAAATTTTTCGATGTTTTTGGATTTTCAGATTTTTGGATTTACTCCCCCCTAAAATCAATAAACTAAGACAAATTTAAAACACAAAGGTGTTTACAAAAATGATTTTCCGATGTTGGTTTACTCTTGCTTGACCTTAATGCCGTTTACCAATAATAAAAAGTCAAATCTTGATTTGTCAAACGCTTTGGTAAATAAGTCGGCACGTTGGTCATCGGTGTGGACCTTAACAACATCGATTAGCCTTTTATCAAAGCAATCACGTATGAAGTGATATTTGATTTCGATGTGTTTGGTCTTTGAGTGCTGCACAGGATTTCTAGTGATCTGTAAAGCAGCAGAATTATCAACGTAAATAGGAGTAGTTAGGAATTCAAAACTGTAGTCCCGCAATTGTTGTTGGATCCACAGAACTTGGGAGCAACAACTTGAGGCAGCAATGTATTCAGCTTCGCATGTTGATGTAGCGACGCACGTCTGCTTCTTGCACTGCCATGTGACTAGGCGATTTCCTAAAAACTGATATCCAGCCGTTGTGGATTTGCCGTCGATTTTGCATCCGCCAAAATCAGAATCAATCACTGAAAGCAACCAATTCAAAGTTATTATCCCTAGGGTACCATAGACCGGTGTCAGGGTAACCCTTCAAATAACGAAAAATCCTTTTGACAGCTGCAAGATATGAGGCCTTCGGGTTGACTTGATATCTGGCAAGCAGGCACGTTGGGTACATTATGTCTGGCCTTGATGCTGTGAGGTACATAAGAGATCCGATCATTGCGCGGTAGTATGAGGGGCTAACAGCTTCACCCTTCAAGTCTGGAGTAATTCCATGATTTTGTGGCAGAGGGGTACCAATGGGCGTTGCATCAGACATCTGAAACCGGCTCAAGATGTCACCAACATATTTAGTCTGATGGATGAATATCCCAGACTCAGTTTGTTGCACTTGTAGGCCCAAGAAGAAGGTCATTTCCCCCATAGCACTCATCTCGAATTTATCCTGCATAATGCGCTCGAAATTCCTACACAAGACATCATTAGTAGAACCAAAAATAATATCATCAACGTATACCTGTACCAGAAGAAGATCTCCATCTTGTTCTTTGATGAAAAGAGTACAGTCAATAAGACCTCTTCGAAAACTGTTCTCCAGCAGATAGTTAGATAAGGTTGCATACCAAGCTCGCGGTGCTTGATGTAGACCATAGAGAGCTTTGTTGAGCAACCAAACCCGATCGGGATGGACAGGATCTTCAAAACCTGGAGGCTGTTCGACGTACACCTCTTCTTCAACCAGACCATGTAAGAATGCACTTTTGACGTCCATCTGGTAAACCTTGAATCCTTTGAATGAGGCATAAGCCAGAAAGATCCGAATTGCTTCCAGACGTGCAACAGGTGCATAGACTTCGTTGTAGTCGATTCCTTCTATCTGACGAAAACCTTGAACGACTAAACGTGCTTTGTTCCGGATAACAACTCCGCGGTCATCCTTTTTGCATTTAAAAACCCAACGGGTACCAATCTTCTTGTAGCCAGCAGGTTTCTCTACGAGTTTCCAGACACCAAGCTTCTGGAATTGTTGCAGTTCTTCCTGCATTGCTTCAACCCAAGAGTTATCTTTCATGGCTTCTTTCCAAGTTCTTGGCTCTTCCTGTGAAACATAACACGCGAAAGACCAATCGTTTTGTTGCCCGGATTCTCGAATAGCTGCATACAGGCCTGCATTGTTGTTGTTTCGCAACATGTTTCTTGTTTGAATGCCACTTTGCACATTTCCGATGATGTTTTGTTGAGGATGGGTATTATGAATCCTTGTTTCTGGATTATCTGGAACTGGAATATTTATACCCAGATTGTTGAAATTCAGATCAACAACTAAATCAATGCCCGGAATTGACGAAGAGGATGATGCAGTAGCTTCAGCTGTTCTATGGGTATCCACTGGAGGAGTACCCTCTGAAGTACCATGAACTGCTGTTGTTGGAGCTTCTTGATCTGCATCTAGAAATTCATCATCCTCTGAAGATTCGTTCAATTCGGTTGCATCATGAAAATCCTCATTGTCGAGAGTATTATTGTTCATCGAAGATGGTTCTTGATTGACAAGAATTGGACGCACCACTGGTGAAACTGTCGCGTTGTCACTCTCGAAAAACATCCTTGCCGCAGCACTTTCTTCAACGGTTTCAACATTGATCGAATTGAAAAAGTCATCGTACTCAAACATCCAAGGCTGACCAGGACATTTGATTGGCAAAGTGTGCCTTTGTACTCTGACCTCAGACCATTCCTCGACCCTTTTAGTCTCTAGATTCCAGACTCGCAAGTTAGGGGTGGCATACCCAAGAAAGTATCTGTCAATTGCTTTTGCCCCAAACTTTCCATTAGGATCGATGATTGTACATGGAGGTCCAAATGGTTCAAGATATGACAAATCTGGTTTCCGTTTTTGAAGAAGCTCAAAGCAGGTCTTATTGTGCCTTTTGACTGTAAGGACTCGGTTCAATGTGTAACATGCAGAGGCCACAGCTTCAGTCCAGAATGGAATGGGCAACTGCGACTCTACCAACATTGTCCTAGCAGTCTCGATCAATGTGCGGTTCTTACGTTCAGCGACGCCATTCTGTTGAGGAGTATAAGTTGCACTAAACTCATGAAGAATACCCTTTGAAGTGCAAAACTCTGCCATGGCATGATTTTTAAATTCAGTACCATTGTCGCTACGTATCCGCCTAACCTTCAACTTATACAAATTCTCAATCTGAATGATCAAGTTTTTGATAATACCAAAGGTTTCACTCTTGTGTGCCATGAACGCCACCCAAGAAAATCTTGAATAGTCATTAGTAATCACGAGGCAGTATTGATCATTCCTGATACTTTTGTGCTTGACAGGACCGAACAAATCCATGTGCAAACGTTCAAGAGGAACTGCCACCGTGTTGATCTTCTTAGTAGGATGTCGTTTCTTCGTTTGTTTTCCTTTCTGGCACGAAACACAGACGTCTTGAAGATGGAAGTTTTTAAGAGGAACACCATTCACCAATTCATTTGAAACCAAATGATTCATTTTGCGTAAGTGAATGTGACCCATTCGTCTGTGCCAAGAGATAGAGTCTTTTTCTGTGGCTTTGGAAACGAAACAAGTTGCTTGTGCAGACGTAGTAATAGCTTGGCTCATATCAAGGACGTACAAATCATTATCCTTGGAGCTGACAAGAGAATCCATTCTTTTGGAATTTTGAAGCCGGGTTTTAGCACATAACATCCATTAGCATCAAAGTGTACTGAGAATTGCTTGTCACAAATTTGAGAAACACTAAGAAGATTGTGATCAAGTTGTTGCACAAAGTTGATCTTGTCAAAGCTGACAATCCCGTTGGATATCATTCCTTCACCCGTAATATAACCACCCTTATCTCCAGCAAATGCAACATAACCTCCTCTAATAGATTTGACGTCGTAGAGAAGCTTCATGTCGCCTGTCATGTGCCTGGATGCCCCACTATCAACAATCCAATGACTACTGATAGTTCCTCCTGGAACACCCTGCACATGAACTTAATTGATTAGTTGGAGATGGGGACCCAAGCCATTGTGGTCTTGGGTCTTCCATTTTCATCAATAACAATAACTTCTTGTCTTTGATGATTGGTAAATTGTGATGGTCCCCCTGATTCATTAACCGTTTTTGGTTTCCAGGTCTGTTTTGTTTTACCAGTGTTGTTCTTTAAAATTTTAACTTCATGGTTGTCTGAAGTTTTTGAATTGTCTGGTTTTACAGAAACAGCTGTTTTGTTAGCCACATCGGTTTTAATCGCCTTTTCAATTTTCTTGACCTGTTGACGTTTCCGTTTCTTTTCCCTTTCTTTTACAAGGCGGGGATCTTGTTTTCCTGAAACAGTTTGCCTGCGGTCAGTTTGGTCACGGGGAACATCAACTTTTCCTTTTTGTTTATGAAGATATGGACAATTTCGAATTATATGTCCAATTTTTCCACACTCAAAACATGATCTTCGTTCAACAAACCCCGAAGTATCATGTGATCGTCTTGCCGATGATGATGAACTTTGTGATCCAGAGGTACTAGGTTTTGAACTACTTGGTTCATTTCTTTTCTGTACAGTTGCTTTCTTAACAAAATCTAAGTTAGATTTGTTTTCAAACATTTCGATTTTGTCCGTTCCCGTCGATTTCACAAAGTTTACATTTTTGTTCTTCTTTTGATTCGGCTTCTTTTGTGCTTGAGCCGGTGATTTTCCTTTTGGCTTGGTGTGATTTGGCTGCCTTTTCTCTGTTGGTAATTTCTGATTGCCATATTGTTTTCGAATTTCGGCCTTTGGAATAGGAGGACACTGTGTAACTGTAACATGTGGTCCTGTCTTTCCCAAAAACTTACTAGTCGAATTCTCAAAGACTTTACTGATTAAGGATTGATTAACATTCTTAATAGGAAAATCTTTGTCTGAATAAATTTTATCATCACCAACAAGAGTGTACAACAAATTCACACTCTCCGACTCTTCTGCAAATGATGACTTGATTGCAACAGTCTTAGCGGGTTTTGCAGGAGGATCACATAGAATATGATTCTCAAGAGGTATGTCCTCTTCTTTGATTTCCGCATCAGACTTTGCTGGTATAGTATCATCGGATTCATCATCAGAAGAATCAGCATCCTCAATAATAACTGGAGGGTCCTGATTCAGTTCAGCAGAAGACACACATGTATCTGCTGACACGTCTGAATCTGATGATACTTCTTTCGTGTATCCAAGTCCTGTAGCAAACTCCTTTACATCTAGAGGAACAGATGGTTCAAAGAACACTCTATCCTCCTCGTCAGGCATTGCATCATAATTGTGTCTCACTGGTGGTGGACATTTCTTGTAGCCTATGCATGTGACATCCCGTTTCTCTTTCTGAACGTCAATGATGTGATCCAACACATAGCTAGAGCTCAAATAACTGTCTAGCTTAAGTTGGATCGCCTCACTTTCGGTTTTCACACAAGCCATCTCTTTTTGTGTAATCTCAAGGCGAGATATATACAAATTAATGTCAGTTTGTTTTCTGGAAACCATTTTAGTTAACTCGGTTTTATCTTTCTTTAACTTTTCAATTACCGATTTAAACTCCTTTTCATGGTTTTCATAAAACATATTGGCTTCAGTGCATTTTGAAAGATCCACGGTCAACTTTTGATTGTGGATGAATGTCACATCATACTTTTCTTGCAAAGCCTCGTGTTTGCTTTGCAATTCACACCACTTGGCATTCAAAGAAACATGTTTGTCTTGCAAGTCAAACAAACTAGCTTGTAAAGCATCATGTTTGCCTTGCAACTCAGACATGTTTGCCTCTAAATCAGCACATTTAACATGCAAACTATCACAATTATCACAATTAATAGCAGTGGGTTCATCGACACATACCTGACTTGATGAACTGTCGACATTAGCCATAAAGGCTGAATGGAGAGAAGACGAAGAATAAGCAGCTTGATCCACCAAGATAGATCTTCTTTGAGTTCCTGCTGCAGCTTCCTCCAAAATCTCATCAATATCTGTATCGACTGACGCATTTGATGTCTGACCCACATGATCATCGCCTGAACTTGAGGATTCTTCATCTGAACTCCTGCTATATCCCGAAGAGTCTTCATCCTCAGAAGATTCACCACCATTGGCGGAAGATTTTCCACCACTGGTGTGAACTAAATCCTTAACCACTTCAGCAAAACATGCTGTTCCATCTGGAGCATCACCACTCAACTGGATTGACCAGTCACAACCTTCATCCACTTGAACCACAAGTGCCCGGTTGGCATTTGATGTTCCAGCTTGGCTCTGGTTGTTGACAGGTATTAATGTACGCTCATTGTTCCTGTTCTGGTTCTGCTGGTTGCCTTGGTTTCTGAAGGGATTCTGGTTCCCATGTTGTGCTGGCTTTGTACATTCTCTTTTAAAGTGACCCCGTTCACCACAGTTGAAGCACTTTACTGCCTGTTTATCGAACCCATACTTGGTATCTTTCTTGCTTTCCAAGCTGGTTCTGCCAGTACTTTCCATGAAATCCTTTGCCCTTCTTACAGCACTAGCAAAGGCCCACTTGATATCCATCAAGTCCATCTCTTCCTTGTCAATCTGCCGATAGTCTTCTTGTGTCAGATTAATGTTGCCAATCTGACCTTCCACTAACCCACAGTACGCGCTCACTATAGTGTTAAGCAGCTCCATGTGTTCCCTTGCTACTTCTACACTGACCTTAGAGAAGCTTGAAGTGTCGAGCTGTACTGTATTTGGTTTTGATTGCTGACCAGCAGATGATGTCCCTCCATAACACGCTTGTTGTTGAGCAGGAGGAGATGGTTGTAGAGGATTTCCATACATGTCTGTAGTGGGAGCCGGCTTAACAGGGACTTGTACTGGATTGCCATACATATCCGTGCTTGTGACAAACGCCGTTTGAAGTGGAGCATGTGGACCGGTTCTTGCAGACGAAGAACTGGAAGTTCCATAATACATCTCTGGATTTTGTGGCACTGGAACTCTTTTTGCCTTTAAGGTTTCCTTCTGATCCTTGTTTTCTAAAAGTTGTACGAAGTCGTTGATATTTGTAGTCCTCAACACTCCGTTATACTTCAAGATTTCCAAGAAACTATTCCATTGGGGAGGCAATGCATCAGCAAACTTCTTCACCACCTCTGCTGTAGTTGTCACTACTCCAAAATTGTTCAACTCTGTAAGCAAGTGATAAAACCGGCTTGTCATGTCTCCCAAAGATTCCTTATCCATACACGTGAAGCCATCGAATTCTTTCTTGAGAAGATCATGACGCAATTGACGTGTTGCTTCATTTCCTACCCCTCTGGTCTTCAACGCGTCCCACAGTTTCTTCGTTGTCTTGAAACTGACAAACTGATGGTAAATATCTTTGCTTAACGCCTGAGTGAGAATGGCGTATGCTTTCTTTTCCATATCATACGTCTTCTTTTGATCTTCAGGAAGATCGGCAAACGTGCCGGCAGATGAAGCGGCAACCTCTATTGTTTGATCGAAATCTGTGGTGAAACGTAACCACAATTCTGTATTTTGCCCTAGCACGTAAGTGTAGAACCTATCAACCCATCTCGGATACTCGTTTAGGTGCATCAACTTTGGAGGTCGATTCAAACTTCCGGTTTCGCTTTCGCTCAATAAGATACTTTGAATGCTCGGAGTTTGATTTGACACTAATGCCCATTGACCTGTCGATATGGCATTTGCTTGCGAAGATGTCGACACCGAAGATTCGGCCCATGAGGGAGATAGACTTGTATTTGTGTACTTTCCACTATCTGGAGCCGGTGTACCCCACCATGAGGGAGATGAACTTGTATTTGTGTATTTTCCACTATCTGGAGCCGGAGTTCCCCACCAACTTGGGTTCATGTTTGATAAGGAGAAATGAATTCTATGTTAATATCTCGAAAGATAACAGCCAGCCAAAGGATCCCTTGATCGAAAGACAAGATAAACACAAACTTGTAAAACTTAAACAGACTAGGATCGAAGGATCAATACTTGTTCGAAGGATCAACAGTGTTCGAAAGATCACTGTTGAATTTCGAACAGTGATTTCGAAAGATTCTCCAAATGAAGGATCCTTATCTTTCGAATAAGAACTGTAGATCGAACAATATATCCTTCGAAAAGATTCCCTGGATCGAAGGATAAGTCTCAGACTTCGAAGGATGTTCGAAAGATGATTATCTATCGAACTTCCTTTGATCGAAAGATGATCTTTCGACTTCGAAGGATATCCTTCGATCTCTACTGACACAGTTGACAAAGAGTGACAGGTTGGTGAAAAGGTGATGGGTTGGTAGAAAGCTTTCGGCAGAAAGTATGTTCAAACCATACTTTTTACCAAACCATGATTTGACCAATAAAATATTACCAAAAATGGAAGGATCTTATCCAGAAACCGGTCACCGGAGTAAGCCGGAATTTGGCCGGAAATGACCAAAATTCTTAAAAACAAATTTGTAAGTTACCCAACCCGTCCTTTAACACACCCAGTTAGGTTAGAACACGTTTTTACGTCAAGAAATGCGAGAAAAACACTAAAAACGGGTGCTAAACCATGTGAGTTTTGTCCAAACACTCCAAACTCTTGTATAAACTCGGTTTTTAACAAGGAAAAGAGCCACGGCTCTGATACCACTTGTAGGTCCCTCGGAGGATGAAGTTAAACCTTAACCTTGTTATGTTAACACACTAGCGAGTGCGGAATCCAAGCTAGAGTGCAAACCGAGATGAAACAAGCACAAACACAAGACACACAATATTCACCGATTAACACCACTTGTATTAATACGAATGAAAGGTTCGGTTACAAAGCTATGTTTACAAATGTATTTTGCAAACCCTCTAAAACACTCATGTGTGTGTGCTCTCAACAGAATATATTCTCTGTGTTCTGCTTGCTTGCTTCTTATGAAGTGAACACATTACATGGGTATATATACCCAACACAGATCGTCTGGTCGAAGGATCAGATAGGCTGATCGAAGGATCAGATAGATGATCGAAAGATCATCTATCGATCTGAAACCTATCGAAGGATCCACATATACCTCGAATGATGATATCCTTCGAGGTCCATCAACATCCATCGAAGGCTTATCCTTCGAGCTCATCGAAGGATCTAAACAATCCTTCGATGACTCATCCTTCGATGACTCATCCTTCGATGACTCATCCTTCGATGACTCATCCTTCGATGAGTCATCCTTCGACAACTCATCCTTCGACACAAACATTTACAACCATTGTCTAACTGTTTGGCCAAGTCAAACCAGGAGGATGGTTGACTTGGTCAAACTTACAGGACTAACAAAGGACATCGTCTTATATCGTGACAAAATACAGACAAAGTATAGACACAAGTGCACCAACAATGATGTTGTTGATGATTGTGTGTAGAAACAGTTTTGTATTTGGTGTAATGTGGTAGATTCAATTTGAATAAATGATTGTGATAATGTCCAGATTTAATTGTAATGGCATATTGGTTATATGATGAACTTGTTAGATAACCAGCTGATGTAATATTAGTGTGTATGACGTTAACAAATGCAAATGAATAGACTAGGATCTCACCATGTTAATGGTTAACGATTTCGTGTCGTTCAACTTCTAATTTGATGCGATCGGACTTGGATGTGTTATATGAATAATTACTTGCTAACGGAAACCGATAGTTAAGTGTTCTTGAAAATCAATGAATAGTGTTGATTGGGGGCCGCAAAGATGAAACAGTTGCTGATTCGTGAACTGATTACACAATAGAATCACATCACACACTAGACACAATTCATTTGGGCTGCCTACTCGATCCGTGAAGCACTTGAGTTGGGCCGAACCTGATTTGGGCTGAGCACTATTAGGATTATTCATATATATAAGTGATCCGAATATAGTTTCTTTTAAAACTACCTGAACCTTTAAAAAAATATGAAGGAGCCGCACTATTTGACTTGAAAAATGATCATGTGGAGCCGATATAGATGTCAGATCATGTGCGCTTGACTAGTTGGATCGATGTTATTATTGTTGTTGTTGTTGAGCAGAATTGCTTGGACATTTAATCATATATAACTTAGTATATGGTGTCCAAATTTTGATCAAATTACTGCATATACTAAATTAAATATAGACATAGAGTGGTAGATGGTAAAGGTCCTAATGTGCTTGTTTATAAAGGTCCTAATGTGCTTGTTTATTATTGTTAAAATATGTGATATAAAGGCCAAAGCTTCTTAGTGGGCGGATCCAATACTAATAATGTAACATTAATGGTGAGATATGATTTTAGAGGTTTCAAATAATCATAAGCAACAATCGTCTACATATATGTATGCTGTTAGAGGGCCTCTTTGTCGGAATGTGTGACTGCTATATTTTGCTTTAAATTGTTATTACATAAATGTATTCGTGCTAGCAATCAACTATGTGATGCTATATGTTAACTTGGTAACTTGCAAATAGTTTGGACAAATTAGGGTATTTGACGACCCAACATACGTATACTTATATCCATTGTATCTTAGGTCGCGTGTAACGGATCTAACACTTAACGAACAATAGAGGCATATTATCAAACCGAGCAAGCTAAGGTGAGTTCACTACATTCGAGCATGCGTCCCAGTGGTTGGGGACAGTCAGTGGGTATCCCATGGAGGGATAAGTCTTTTGAGTAAAAACGGGTATATTGGTTAATATTCTCACCTATCATTCTTGTAAGTCCCTTATGTTGTTACCTGGAGGGTAACGGGTATTAGTTGGTAGCGCTACTTAGGTTTGGCACCCTCACACCGCTCCTAGAGAGGACGGATGTGAACTAATGACCCAGTCGGGCCCAGTACTGGATAGGAGTACGTGGGAAAGGGCAGTCATGTACATTAGGAGCCGTCTTGTTCGGAATTGAGATATTAACAATATTACTTGCATTGTCAGTGAACTGTTTTACATACAACCGGTAACAAACGTTTTCTAAAACTGTGGACTCGCTTTGTCTGATACACTTGTTACATGCTCGCAGGTCGTTAGGTACTTGGGAATAGGAACTTGCTGGCTGGAGGGCGTGAGTGGTCATGGTTGCATTGATGGGTTTATTTATCAAACATTTATTTACTATGGTTGTTTGGAAAGTATCTACATTATGATACGTTAACGCTTCCGCTGATCGTGATGGTCTTGAATTACTTATGTTTGGATTTTATTACTATTAAATGATGAAACTTTATTTTGAACTTGTGATTCAATGTAATTGGTGGCTCATTACTAGTCGTCACACGCCTAACACGCCTAACAGGGACACTCCCTAGGTGGTAATTTGAGGGTGTGACAGTTTAGCTTTGGTTTGGTTTCATGTTTGGACGTATTGGGCTTTATGGTATAACATATTCTATATAGAAATTGAGTTTGGTAGACAGGATGATTGAACAATGATACTTTGGTTGATTGGTTTGGCCTAAATACGCAATAAATTTCATAAATTAATACGTAAACAAAATATCAATGTGAAAATTTACATAAAAAATGAAAAAAAAAAAGAACCGACTGTTAATGAAAACCGAAAACCCAAATGAAAACTAAAAATCTAAAAGTCAAACTTTGAAAATTAATACTTTTTAAATAACCCCTCAATATATAACCATAACCTTTTTATAAAACCTTTAAAATTAAGCGGGTTAACGAGTCAACCTGTTTATTAACCCGATCGTGACCGAGCTTACATGTAATAGGCTATATTATGCAACCCAAAACCTAGCTTATTATTTAATTATCGTCTACATGTTTCAATCAGGGGTGTTCGCATGCCGGTTTTGACGGCTTATTGTTTAAACCACTGATAACGATTTTTTATATCAAAAACAAAAACTTTGAGATTTAAAACCGAACCATTACTAATGGTTTGGTTTCAGTTTAGTTTTATGGTTTAGCCTTTATTGGGCCTTTGTTTAAAATGAATAGTATATAAAATAAAAGTGCAAAAATAGAAGTTGACGAAATTTAATCAAGTTCGTTTTTTTCTTAATACAAACTTAAAATAGGATGCCAAAAATAGAAGTTTAAGAAAGGTTGTCCATCCAAAATAACCAGAATAAAAATAAAAGCTTAATCTAAAATTCCCAAACGAAGTTTTAAATGTTGTATAGCATCCAAAGCTTAAGATAAAATACATATAGATAACATAAACCCAACAATTCCACTTCAAAGTTCAAATATAATTTTTTTAGCCAACTAAATCACCGGATAAGCATCTCATAAAAAACGACCTATAAAACCAAACTGATGACCAGTTTGCACTTGCGATCTTTCTTGGTTTATAACCGAACTATGACGTTCCCAATTTTAACCCAGTAAGAAATTGTCATCCAGCTGTATACCAAGGGTTTTATAAAATAAAAAATACATATCTTTTTCAAAACCGTCCGTCATGACCCTCTTCTTTTATTGAAGATTAAAAAAATCATTAATAGATAAACAAACTAATAAAAACATTACTCACTGGTGTAACCTCTTTCCTGCATGGTCCCGTCACCTTTTCAGCCACCATTTTATCTTTTTTAATAGCAGAACTGAAGAGAAAAAACACAAAAAAAAAATATCATACAAAGACACATTTGAATGATTAAACAATAACAATTTATGATTCTTGACAACAAAACCACATAAACCCTAGATTACACTACAAGAAAGGTGGCCTTTTAGCGACGACCCCTTTAGCGGCGACAACAAATAAGTCGTCGCTAAAAGCCCAATCCGTGTCCAGGCTTTAAAACCAATCCCTGATCGTTGATCTTGGGTACATCTGACGGTCCAGGTTTTATTTAACTTTAGGAGTACAAAACCTATGGCGGGCAAACCATTCACTCATTCCCCCCCAAATCGATCCACTGGCACTCCCGCCAAATCGATCCATGAGCCCTCCCCCAAATCCCACGGTGCTGCCAGATTGCTTCAACCCGGCGACAGCCGTCGCTCGCCGCCACGACCTGCAGCCTTCGGAGTCAACTTACCTCCTCAGTCGCTCGCGCGCCGCACCTCGTCCGCTGCACCAGGTACCTTCCTTTTCTTCTGTTTTATTGTTTTGGTTTTCCTATTTTTGTGGTAATTGAACACATTAGGGTTTCGTTGGTTTTATGGATTAAGTATATGGCAAAAATATGGAGTGATATTGGATTCTGTACCTTTTTTTTTGTTCTTTGTTTTGATGTACACTTGGGACCTAGGGTGTAAGTAATGTTGTCTGCAAGTTTTGAAAGGATTCGTTAAGTTGTTTATGAACGGATTCTACAAGTTTTGATGTACAGTTTTTTTTTTTTTTTTTGATATATTGAACAGATTTTAAAGTCAAATAATGTTGGGTACAGCGTTGAGAGGGGGGATGTTGAGATAATGAGAGGGCATGGCTGAAATTGTGTGCTTGGTATAAGGTAGCATCGTCAAAGATTTGGTGAGCCCTTCTTATCTATGGCTTCTTATCCTAATAATAATTAAGAAACTCTCTAAAGGTTATTGCCTTTTCATCTTTTTTGTTTTTTGAAATATTTGGTGTATATTTTTAAAGATACCTTTTTTGGTGAATTTTAGGTTAAAGGAGTTTGCTTTTGATTGATACATGCTCTTTTGGTGTGTAAGTTATGTGGTTTCTAGGATGGATAAGATTAGGGGTGAATTGTTTTGAGCTACTAGTTGGTTCCTGTTATGGTTTTTATTTGAATAGAAGGGTGTTAAATTGGTCAATTGCTTGGGCACTTTACTAGAAAATTAGAAAAGAAAGTAATACAGAGGAGACCGATTTGGGTTAGGTGTAGCACTAGTACTGAAGCAGAAGTTAAAAGTTTTATTTATGTAACGTTTTTGGGCTAATAAATGGACACTCACATACCCTTCTGCTTAGTTGTTTAGATGCTCGCTGAACGTTTTGAGGTTTATTATTGACTTTGGTTAATTGTTCTTAAAAACTAATTGGCAAAAAAGAGCACAAATAGGATCTCTATGAGTGAAATGAAGCTCCCTTTTATGACTTTGGTTAACTGTTCTTGAAATGAAGCTTCCCTTTATGATGTTTTTTGGGATAAAAACCATATTTACTTTTGAATTCAATAGTATGTTTTCTAGGGATAACTGAGCTATGCCCAACGATATCTTGTTACTTTTAGTGGCAACGGTGGTCTATGTTGTCAAAGACGCAAGGCGCACGCGAGGCGCATCGGCCTTGCCCGGAGCCTAGGCGCAAGGCGCAAAAAAGTGTGGGCTTTTTAAAGAAAAGCGTACATAGAGCAAAATATAAAAATGTGTTTCTTAGCTGGAATTTGGTTGAACTCGTGCGTGCCCACACGTCCTGCGGACACGAATGCAGCTCCAAAAACACGGGCCAGCGTGAGGCAGTTTTTGCACGCACTCGGTTTCGTTTTTTTTTTCAGTTTTTCTGCTTATCCACTGCGCCTCAACACCGTTTTTGCGCCTAGGCGCGCGCCTTTTTGCGCCTCAGCAACGTTTTTTTTTCAAAAAAACCCGTTTTTGCGCCTAGGCTACCACCAGGCGCTATAGGTGCGCCTCGCTGCGCCCGGGCGCCTAGGCACACGCTTTTTGCGCTTTTGACAACATAGACGGTTGTTAGTGCATATCACATTTTAGCAATTACTCTCTTTATTAGGGTTCAGAAACATATAATAGTATCAAGTTTCTCTAGGAAAGAAAGTGCTTTCGGATGCATGGACTTTGGATACCGCTCAAAAACTGTATGAATGGCTGAGGCTGAATACAGAAGGAGATAAACCTTCAGCTAGAATGTAAGGATGTATTTAAATTGCGAGTACAGTATTGGAGCTTGTCAAGTGGCTCTGTATGAAGAGTTTATAATGATGTTATATTTATACATTGTAGCTTTACTTGTGCATTATATGCATGTTAATCTGTTTGTATTTTACTCTTCTCAGGTATGCTACAGCTGGTGCTCGCTCGGATGGTATGTTTTTGCTTTGTGGTGGAAGAGACACTTCAGGCGTGGTAGGACTTAGCGTTTATGTGTATGTTTTATAGCGTTTATGTGTATGGACTCTTGCACCTGGAGTTTCACCGTCATCAAGGTACCAACATGCTGCGGTAAGTAAAGCCTTTATTAGTTTTGAGTTTGAACTCACAGAAAACAAGCTGGCAATGTATAACAAGCTGAGTTCGAGCTTATAAAAAACTTGAATCAATTTCTTGTCGAGATTTTTTAGCCTTGTTACTTTCGGGGTATCCTGATGCTATGCTTGGTCTTTTTTTTTTTTTTCAAATTAAGAAGCTTTATTATTATTATTATCAAGGTTTAAAAGAACGGAAACGAGTTTCGAGGCGTTTTCCCTTCGCCTCATGAGGCGTAAGCCTCGAGGCGAAACGAGGCGTAAGGCCGAGGCGGTATTAATAAATAAATATAAAAATTATATATATTATAAAAATAATAATACTAACTAATTTCATCATCAGATTCATCAAAATCATCAAAAACATGCATAAAAAGGCATGAAATGCTTGAAATTGACACAAAACGTCAAAAACAGTAAAAACAACTATGAAAATCCCATGAGGCGCACCTGAGGCGCAGCCTTTCTTAGCGCCTCAGCCCCTCTGAGGCGCATGTGCAGTAAAAACCCCATGAGGCGCGCCTCCGACTCGTTTTTTAGCCGTTTTGCCTCGAGGCGCGCCTTGAGGCGCACGCCTCAAGCGTTTTTTAAAACCATGATTATTATTTATTTATTTATTGTCTTAACTTGTTCTGTTTGGGTCAAAGATGGTAACATATTGGGGATGGTAATATTACCGGAACTCAATATGACCCACTGGTCACCCATTCTGTGATCTTTGATATACCATAATGAATTGTAACTACTTGCAGCCTGACAGGGTTACAGACATCTGTAATAGAAACAAACTTTAGTTGATTATAAGAGCACACGAATGTGTAATGAATGGGTTCGAGCGATTTGTTCACGGACAGTTAATTACCCTTTTCTCTGCGACAAACTATTGTGGTAAGTTTTGGTTTTTTTCTGGTTCAGTGCATTGGTTGTTTGTCTTAATGAATAGTTTAATTGTGCTAATTGGATTTAGGGACTGCTAATAATGCTGGACCTTTACTAGTGATCGGCAGGGGATTGGTGTTTGTTCCAAAACTGATTCACCCGTTGCCACCACCACTTGAACCAGAAACATCTCCAAAATCTGTTGAAGAGCGCCACTAGATGCAGGTAATGATTTTTGGCTTTTTGAAGAAAAGAGGGTCGATCCAAACAAAATCTATTTGATTTCTATCTTTCTATTTGTCAAACTACAAATGTTTGTCGTCCCCGCCACAACACGCGGGTTGAAAGCACTAGTTACTACCGTTTTAATATAGTGATATAAACAAACTGCTATGTAATTTTTGGTTGTTTGAATGTGAATTACTGTTTAATTCTTTGTATACTTATGAACGTTTTAATTCTTTGTATACTTATGAACGTTTTGGTTTCACAATAGCGACGACAGACCCTTTTTAGCGACGACAGGTGACCAATAGCGGCCGATCTATAGCGGCGACCCTTTAGCGACGACATGTCGCCGCTAAAAGGCAATAGCGGCGACAAAAAGGACTTTTAGCGGCGACGCCTGTCGTCGCTAAAGGTGCCTGTTTCTTGTAGTGTTACCGTCTACAAACCCATTTGTTTTGGATCAACATATTCTTACAAAGATCTTTTGATTTTGGACAAACAAAAAATAAACAAGAAATTACTGACAAAAATACAGCCAAAATCAAAAGATCTTTGTAAGAATATGTTGATCCAAAACAAATGGGTTCGTCCAGATTACAGGGCATTGTAGTGACTGGAATTGAGTGCGCTAACTTGCGCTACATCACCTATATGTTTAGCATGAGCATTTAATGTACAAAAAGTTACTAATTTAAATAAAAATATTGTTATTTTTTAATATATATTATTTTTTTATAAAAAAATCAACTAGTTTTATAAAAATATATATTTATAGTGTGATTGAATTAATTAATTTTACTTTTATAAAAAAAATAAAAGGAAGGGAGATAATGAGGAAAAGAAGATGCATCGCCTTTTTGATAAATTTTAAATCTATGGTCTTGAAGATTTTAATTTTAAAGGAAAGTAGGTTAAAAAATTAAAAATATAAGTATTTTGAAAAATATATTAGTATTAAAAAAAGTCTTTGTGTATTGCGATTCAATTAAAAAATATTATTTTTTTATAAAACGGATGTAGCAAGGTAAAAAGGAAAGGGGTTGTATAGAGACATGTATCCGGCTGGAACGTTTTGGATCTGCGATTTTATATTCAAATCACGATTAATAAATTTAATATATTTATACCAATTTCGTAATTTCAAAATCCATCAAACATACAGATCATGAATAATTAATTATTATTGAATATTTGATAGTTGGATTTTGATCCTTGATCAAACCAATCGATTTGAGAATTAAAATAAGAAAATAATTATAAAAAAATTAATTGTTGATATAAGTGTACAATTATGTGAAACGATCAACTTTTGTTGAGTCGGAACACAACATACCAAACATGCATCTAAAGTCACATTATGTGAAACGATCAACTTTTGTTATGCTAAAACCTAGATTTGATCAATTGATTTCCAATTGTTTGCTCTTTATGAACAATAAAAACATATTTAGTGAAACTGAACATAAAGGGACACAAACTAGTGCATGATAATCGTATTTAGAATTTGAGTAACTACTATACCTTGATCTTTGAAGTTGACTCAGTCTGTTTGTGATTCCTTGTTAATGTCGATTTCAGCACACTTTGAGATCTGTGGTTGGATTGAAGATTCTGAATGTATGAAAGTCAGAATAGCTTCGGTATACCTTCCCTTTAGAGGAGCGTCGAGAGTGAGA
This sequence comes from Helianthus annuus, assembly GCF_002127325.2. Classification (NCBI taxonomy): domain Eukaryota; kingdom Viridiplantae; phylum Streptophyta; class Magnoliopsida; order Asterales; family Asteraceae; genus Helianthus; species Helianthus annuus. Next base: position 52,233,296 of record NC_035444.2, on the reverse strand, counting down.
AATGGGTGTGTTTTCCAATGATGTGATTTGATAAATAGTGTTAGTGTAATTAGATTCAGTTCACATTGAGAAATTACAAAATAGTACATGTAATGGCATTTGGCGTGCACACGACTCCTCGGATTTTATTTATTATTCTATTTTGATAGAAAGATGAATTGAAATCCGTTTAATGAAAATGTTTTGGTTGAAAGTAACATTTAAGTCATGGTATTATACATGTGGCAGTGCTTTAACAAATAGTTTAAACAACAAATAATGATTTATACAATGTGAGTAGTGAGTAGAGTCTAGTATTAAAGGTACACCATGTGTGTTGTGACTATTCCACAAACAATATGAAATTGTAGGTACCAAAATATAAAAGAGTTAATTACATAGATAGTCCATGTGGTTTATTGAAAGTAACATATTTCAGTACAAACTTATTTTTTTAACAGGTTCAGGTTCTATGATTTCTGTTTTATATAGAAACTCTTATATTTGTAAAAAATAATATAATAAAATATGCTAAATAAAAATATTTAATAGTTATATTTATAAATTAATATACATACAAGTACCAAACGTCTATTATGAGAGAAAACATTGTAGTAGGGACAATGTTTAGTTTTTTATTAATTTTTTATAACTAATATAAAAAAGAATTATGATAAATATAAAACTCATCCATATTATTTTTAATATAATATAACATACTCATTTTTTATCATTTATTATATTCGGACCTACAAATTTTTATTAGGATTTTTTTAGTTTATTTTATATTATATAATATTGTTCTTTGTTTATTTTAGTTAAGATTATATTATATAAATATTATATTATGTGTTATGTTGTATTATATTATGTTGTGGTATATTATATGTGTTAAGATCAAATACAAATAATATCCTTAACATAAGAAAGTGAAGGAATCCTTTTTTTCCATCTACATAAGTATGATATTTAATTGCAAACTGTAAAATCATGATTTTTTTTAAAATTTTGTGCCTAAAATACGTGCTTAATGAGATGAGGAAAAAGTTCCAAAAAAAATCCCTCCTTCACTTCTCACATGTTATAACATAATATAATATAATGTAATATTACCTAAACTAAACAAAGAATATAATACCTAGTATAACATGGCATAACATAACACAACATAATATTTATATAATATAATGTTAATTAAACAAAACAAAAAATTGTAATAAAAATTTGTTGGTATGAATATAATAAAAGAGAGAAAATGTGTGTGTATTATATTTGAGATAATATGCATGATTTTTATATTTATAATATTTTTTTAAAAATAGTTATATAAAATTATTAAAAAAAAACTAAATATTGTCCTTACTACAATGTTTTTTTCTCGCAATAGACCTTTGGTAATTGTATGTATATTAATTTTAGATATATAATTTTTAAATATTTTTATGTAGCATATTTTATATTATTCTTTTTTACAAATATAATGAGTTTTTATATTTTTAGAGTTAATTATATAGATGGTGCTTGTGGTTTATTGAATCTAACACCTTTGAGTACTAACAGAGAATTATATAATGGTAGTTTAGACATTTTACATTGATTTAATAGAAAAATTAACGGCAATTAGCCTTAATATTCAAAGGTGTTACAAAATCGAAACGAACCTGAACCTGTTAAAAAATATAAGTTAGTACTCAAAGGTATTATTCTCAATAAAACCATCTATGTAATTAACTCATATAAATATAACAAGTGCTTTAAAAGGAGGCAATATATCTTGGACTGAGATGATGGGATTGTCATTTCGGCCAGAGGAGGCTTTGTGTAACCCAATGGCAACTTAACAAGACGTGATCAAAAGAAAAGAAGCATGTCTTGTAAACCTTCTAGACATGTTACTATTCTTTATGTATAGCAAACATGTAAATGTTCTAACTCGTCACGTTTCTATTAGCTTATCATATCATATATGTCCTAAACACTCGTACATACTTGTCATATTCATATATGATTCGATAGGCTAACACACAAATAGCAAACCGATACCAGTTACATGTGATTTTAAGTGGCAAATTGATTTCTTGTGAAAGAAGCAAAGAAAGGTTGTAAGGTGGCCGATAGGTGCACTCATACGATGGGCAAATTAATTTCTTGGTGAACAGGAAGTCGGTGGTGGTAGATGAGTCTGAAGCTGACGAACATTTTAGTCTGGTCTGATTGTGCATCTCCAGAACATAATCTTTTAGGGCAAAGGGACCGATGAAGCTAGCTAGGTGATGACACATACAACTTTTCAGTCGCAGCGGTTAAGCTTATGCTTGGAATTCTTGGATTCCTCACAGGGTTTGGGCGACTTTCAACCTATTTTCTTTCTAGCTAACTTTTTTAAGTTTTGCCTATTAGGAAAAGATAAAGAACCTGAATCCACACATTCATAGGTAAACATGTAAAATTACCACCTGTCGGTTCAGGCCCCACAAAACACACAATCACACACACTCAAGACTCACGTAAATATGTGAAAGTAATTTATAGGAACGAAAGGTAGAGAATATGCAGAAATCTTGCTTTCTGTATTTGATAAAATGGGTGGTTTTTCACAAGAAATAATACTGCCCTATTTATAATAAAAAAAACTAAACAAATCACATGCGAAAACAACTCCACGTTCTCCTGCTTTCATGCAACGTACTCAGTCCCAACTTCTACTTTTCCTCCAACAAACTGGTAAACACAAGGCTATTTCTCTCATTAACCGTTGGCTAATTAACGATCCATTTACCCACTCTTCTGCTGACCCGCAAACAAAACCGGTAACTAACTTGACCCGTAAATAACCCACAACATCAAGATTTCCCAACATTCACCCCAGTAATCTTGATGTGGGTTCTTTCTTCTTGCTACTTTCTTGCTCGATTCTTGCTTGCATTCGTTCTTGCTAAACTTTCTTGATTCGAACCCGTTCTTGTTTGCTTGTCGAATCTTCTTGCTAATTGAATCATTAAGATTCAATCTTTCTACTTTCTACGAGCCAATATGACTCGATTCTTGCTCTTGCTTCACGAACCACGCGGGTTCGGTCTTCCTCTTTCTAACATGAACACTTTCGGTCTTCGGCTCACGACTCAGTCTATTGTGAACTTTTTCGGTCTTTGTTCACTCGGTCTTTCTTCTCGATCTGATGTGAACCTCTTCAGTCTCGGTCTTGGTTCACAATCTCGGTCTTTTGGTCTAAGCTTTCTTCAAGAAAAGCTTCTTTCGGTCTTTCTTAGGCAACCACCGGTCTCGGTTACCTCGGTCTCGGTCTGCTTTTCTTCAAGCCGTCGGTCTTGTGCGACTTCTTCGGTCTTCTCGGTCTCACGCCAGAAATCACTCTCCGGCAACGGTCTCTTTCTTCTTTTCTCCCGTCGGAACAAGGTTTCCAACGGCGGTCTTCTTATCACCAGTTCCTCTTCCGGCGACGACGGTCTTTCTCGCATTCTTTCTGGCGACGACTCTTCTTTTTTACGTCGTTCGTGACTTCTTTCTTCTTACTTCGCTGATTTCAATAAGCCGTTCTTCTTTCTTGCTTACGGTTGTCGGCTTTCTTTCTACATCGACACCGGTTCTTTCTTTCTTTCTTACGGTTTCTGGCAGCTTCTTTCTCTTTCTCTTTTGCTGCGTTCTTTCTTTCTCTTATTTCTTCGCTGAACTATATGTTAATGCACTTTAGGTGATAAGTGCATGTCTCCCAATTTATTAGGGTCTTTATTGTACATTTGTAAAAGATAGTCCCAAGTTTATCCTAGGGACTTTTGTCCAAGTTTTAGGATGGTTTCATTAGTCAGAGTTTTTGTATGGGACTAAGGTCAGAGTTTGTTTATGTAGACCTTTTGTCTGAGTTTTGTCTAGGTCAAAAGGTCTGAGCTTTGTGCTATTTGTTTTGTCCGGGCTTTCTAGTTAGTCTTGAAAGTCCGGGCTTTGCCTTGTATATATACTTTAATATGGAATAGACAAGGTAGCGATTCTGTGTGAAATTCTGTGCACCTAACCCTAATCATTGTGTTTTGTCTGGCGGCTGCTTTGTGTGAGTGACGTCATTCATCTTCATCAAGAATACTCAGTGTATTCTTGATTTCTCTCTCAAATCCTTGCATTCTAGTGTTTCATCTATAGTGGTTGATCATCAGGTGGATTCCGCACACCTGTTGGTTGCTTTAGCTGAGTGAGATCTTGGATTCGGAGGCCTTACAAGTGGTATCAGAGCAGTGTGCTCATACTACTGTAGGTGTTCTTAGTTTGAAGGTTTTGGTGAGAAAAGTTCATACTTTGATAGGGTTTAGTGAGATTTTAGTGAGTTTTTGTGTTTTATTCATGATTCTTCATTCATATCTAGTGATTTGATGATGGATTTTGAGTAGTTTGGTGATTTTTAGTGTTATTCTTGATCTGGGTTTTACAGGGGTTTTTGGTTCTTGTTCATACAGAGTTTTGAAGGTGAAAAAGATTCTGAGTTTGATCTTTGGAAGCCTTGTCCGTGGTTTACATTCTGTGTTTGTGTCTCCGGGGTATTGTTGAACCAGTGTGTAGTCACATTGGGGAGATAGTCCGGAGATTGGTTCTTCTGAGTTTCAAATCTCTGTTACCTGTCCGAATTTTGTCTTAGGTTAGTTTGTCCGACCTTTTACTTAGATTGCTTAGTCCGAATTTTTTGGTCTAGTGCAAATCCCTTGTCTGAATTTCTTTTATTTTAAGTGAGTCCGTTTTTTTTTTTTTTGTTTAGCTAGTTAAGTCTAGTTCCGAGTTTTATTGAAGTCCGACTTTTTTTAAAACTCAGATAATGTCCGAATTTTTTACTTAGTTGGGTCCGAATTTCCTAGTCTAAGTTTTAGATTATTATATTGGTCCAAATATTCTAGATGTTTAAAGATGTCCGATTTTTAAGATCACATTTTGTCTCCTTGTGAGTCAGACTTTTAAGTCTATATTTTGCTAGGTCCTAATTTTCTTTTCTTATTTAGATAGAGTAGTCCGTGTCTTTCCTTTTCTTCTTTATTTAGGAGTCCAAATTTTAGTTAACCTTTATTTAGAGTCCGACCTTTTTTGAAAGTATTAAAGTCCGACCTTTTAACTTGAAGTAGTAGTGTCCGAGCGTTATTTATATATAGAGTTTCATTTTTTTTGTCTTTAGTTGTCCGAATTTTTGTCTTATGTTAAGTCCGATATTGTTCTCTTATTCATTAATATTAAATGTCCGACTTTTTCATGTAGTTTAGGTAGTCCGACTTTTTATTAAGTCCGAATTTCTTGACTTTGTCCGAGTTTTTTTTGTTTAGATAGGTCCGAATTCTTAGCTTATTAACATAGTCCGAATTTTTCTTTTCTTTATTTAGGAGTCTGAATTAAAAAAAATAAAATAAAAAAAAAGTTGTTGAGTCCGAATTTTACTTGAGTCTGAGGTTTACCTAAGTCCGATTTTTTTTATTTATTATTATTTATTAGTTGGTCCGAGTTTATTGTCTTGAGTCCGAGTTTGTTTCCTTTGTTTAGGTCCAAGTTTTGTCTTAGACCTATTCTTGTCCGAATTTTTTTTGTTGTTAAAAGACTTAGGAGTCCGACTTTTATTTGTTTTTAAGCTCTTAGAGTCCGACTTTTAACTAATAGTCCGTGTTTATCAGTGAGTCCGATTTTTAACTTGAGAATCCGAATTTTATATTCTTAGTGAGTCTCGTGGTCTGAGTTTAAAATCCTAACAGTGTAGTGTCCGAGTTTTTCTGTGTGTTTTATTTCAGGTTTTTGTGATCCGGGTTTCACACTCTGATTAAAGCTCAGACATTTCACTCCGTGTTTTTCTCTCCGAGTTTGGACTTAGAAAAAGTCTTCTGTGACACAGTTCTTGCTTGGAAGCCCACTGTTGTTTTCTGAAATGGCAAACAACAATCTGACTGCAATGGTGCAAAATCTCAAGCACAATGCTGAGGTAGGAAGTAGCGACAAACCTCCTTTGTTGATAAACGAGCTTGATTTTCCTGAGTGGAAGGAGCGTTTCGAAAGATATGTACGAGCAAAAGACATCAAAATCTGGTTGTGTATCGTTAAAGGATGTGGAGCTACTCCAGTACGTACGTTGACGATTGATACGTATTTGGCACTCACTGACGACCAAAAGAGATTTTTTGATTGTGAAGAGAAAGCTATGTCAATGATAACGATGGCAATGTCGCAATCTATACTTCCCGTAAGAGATATAGCTCAAAGGAATTGTGGGATAGTATGATCCAGCGATATGAAGGAAACGAAATGTAAAGAAGCGACGTCTCGAACGTTTGAAGACTCAATTCGTTGTGTTCAAGGCTTTAAGAAATGAATCATTTGATGACACAGTGAACCGATTTTATCATCTGTTGAGCGAACTTGATAGAAGTCAAGAGGGTATCTACACCGAATTTGAGAAGGTTGAGAAGTTTTTGAATTGTCTTTCCAGAGAATGGAATATGTACACTGCATTGATTAGAGAGGGTGTTCTCTATGAGGAGCTCTCATTGGAAGAAGCTGTTCAGAAACTGAGGGGTTATGCTTGGAATATGGAAGATCAAGCATCTGATTTCGAGAAGATCCAAGATCCTCAGTTATATAAGGCTTCAAAACCAACGGAGAAGGGTAGTAATGGTGGAGTCGGTGTTGCTTTGTATTCGGAGAATGAAGGTTCTGCAAGTGAACACGCCTTTATAAGCAACAATGACAGTTCAGGTGGAACAACCAATTCCAATCAAGGGATGTACTCTTCTAGTGGAGCTCAGAAATCTCAAGGAACAAGCTTGAACATTCCTAAGATAGATGCAAGCTGTTTGAAGTTAATTGAAGAAAACATGAGTCTGTTGGCGTCCTTCATGACTGCCTACGAGAACTTCTGTCTTGGGAAGCTCGTTGAACCGTCAAGTCTCGATGAAGACTTTGATCAGATAGATCAAGACGAAATGGAAGAACTTGATCTACAACTCAATATGGCACTGTTAGTCCGAAGAGCGAAGAAGTTTCTGTTGAAGACGGGTAGGAAGTTCATAGGAGGTCAGACAAAGACTCGAATGGGAGTCGACATGTCCAAAGTAAAATGTTACAACTGCGGTATCTACGGGCATTTCGCACGTGATTGTCGAAAGCCGAAAATGGAAAGATCTGATAACAATACTCGAGGAAGTAATTCAAGACTTCACAACAATGCTTCAACGGCTACCTCTAACTCAAGTACTCGTTCAAGTGGGTCTGACAATCTTACACCTTCGACAAACAATGCTATGGTGGCTCAACCTCTACAGAATGTGACTGAGCCTTATGACTAGGGTTGTGCTTTGGAAGACATTTCGAGAGCTATTGTGTCACAAGCATTTATAGCTGAAATTGTGAACGAAGAAGTGTGTGAGGAGATTGTCGAAGAGAGTAGCATTGAGGAACTTGCAGTTGTAGCTGAGGTTATTGGGGAAGAATTGGACTCGGGGAATGTTGCAGAAAATGAAGATCCCTCGATTGAAGAGACTGTTGAAAAGTCAAACAAGACAGAAGATGGAGAAAAAGGAGAACGCTTTGAATTCAACATCTCCACAGCTGAAATGCAGCAATTTGCGGATGCAGAAGCTAAAAGGTTGGAAGAAAACTCCGTAGAAAACGAGGCTTGTGCATTCATGGCTGGGATTTGAGGTAAAATCATCTTCCGTAGATAAGCGATGTGCTAGATGTGTTGAGTTTGTGACTAAGATTGATAGATATGCACTTCATAACACAAACTTAATTGCAGATTTAGAAAAATCCAGAGAACTCATTGCTGTTTTGTCTAATTCGGATAAAGAACACCGAATTAAGATAAAAGCGCTGAAAAATGATATCTCTGAATTTGAGAGACTTGTGGCTCAGGGAAATCTTAGAAATCAGGAATTAAAATCTGAACTTGAAATGAATCAAAATTGTGTTTTGGAAAAGAACAAAATCATTTTGGAAAAAGATAATCTGATTTTAGATTTGCAACGAAAGATTGAAAAGTTCAGGGATTCATCTGAAGTGATGAATTTCTGTATTAACAGCCAACGTCTCAAAGAATCAGAGGAAGAAATGTTCGGCATTGGTTATAGTAAGGTGCCTCCACCGGTAAACCATAACTATACATCGATGCCAAGCATTGATCCTAAATTGGAAAATTTTGTGCCAAAGACTCCTCTGACGGTCGAACCGCAAAGTGAGTCAGAATCTGAGCCAGATGAAGTTACTAAATCAGATCAGTCGAAGATGAGTGGAGTTTCAAAGAAAAATGAAGTAAATCTTGAAAACATTGAAAATTTGATAAGCAATAAGATTTTGGAAATGTTTAATCAAGTTCAAAATGTGAACTCAAAACCGAAGTCACGTGGGAAATCTAAAAAGGCTTTGAAAAATATTGTAGGTCCCGAAATCGGAGGATCGATTTTCACTACCCAATCCTTGTTTATAACAAACAAAGTTAACTGTGCGGAATCCACTTAACTTAGCCAATCAAACATAGAACACAATGAACACAATGGTTAACCAAAGAAACACAATCGTTTGATTAACAAATGAGATATGGTAACTGATACCAACACAGTTCTTACAAGTTTGAAGGGTATACTCTCATCTCTTGGCTAAACTGTGAACATAATGTGCCTATTTATAGCAGCTGGGCTGTTAAGCTTGCCGAAACAGAACATGGGCCGACGAAACAGAAGTTAGCCCAGTAACAAGCCCAACAGTCAACGAATCACATTTGATTCGTTGACTACCTTGACGAAACACAAACAAAGTCAACAAGTCTGTTTCGTCGACATCCATTTGACGAAACAGACCTGTTTCGCCAAGGCCTGCAAATGGTTAACTATTTGCTGTAAACAGACAGCAAACAGAAATGGCACAAACATCACAAATATAAATGACAGAAATACCCTTAGATGCGACATGCATTGTTTTACGACAAATACATATAAAGAGAGACAAACAAGTCAGACACAAGCGGATAGGAGGATATCCGACTTGGTCGACTGCGAATACAGACTCAATAATTAATAAAGACCGCACAAAATACAAAATTACATACAAGACTAGTGACAGACACAAAAAGTGCATCAACAAACTCCCCCTTGTCTGCTACTCGTCTTCGGTCTTCATTCGCTCTTCTTCAGTGACGTTCGGACCAGGAACTGCCCGAATGTATCCTCGGTAATAGCAGTAGCAAGCAACACGTTGAAACTTCAATGCTTGGTGAGCATCCTTGTCTTCGTAAAAGATGTCGTGTCGGTACAGTTTGGTGATGTCGGATGCAGACATATTCACCAGCCACATCGGATCTAGTATCCTGAAGTTCTTATTATCGTTGAACACAATCACTGCCTCATGCGTATTTGAATCGTAGCACCACAAACGCATGTCACCAAGAAAATCTTGCTGCATCGGCATTAACGGAATCTTCTCAACCACTTTCACCGGCTCGTACACAAGCCTGTATCTCCCGGTGTTGGTTTCCGGATCAAGCGTGAACTTTATCTGCTGATGTCTGGGGAACTGAGGCTTGTAAGACTTGTCTTTCCACCCCGATTTCTTGTTCATTCGAATCAAACGTTCAAATAGCGTCGCACCATCAAATCCTGAGCGATTAATGAGATCTATCTTTGTCAAGGCAGCCACATCATAAAATGGCAAAGATAAAATACTCAGCAGCGACCTAAAATACTGGATCCCGAACTCCCTCTTGATCGCAACACAGTGAATTTCCTTAACAAACATCCAACACAGTATTCGCCCACTTGGCTTAGCCTTTTCTAGCTGTAAGAAATCAACTTGTGTAGCCTCTGGAACTGGCTTTGAAACCTTTGACAAAAACTGTTGACGCCACGCAGCGAACGCATCTGTGGCATTCTCTGAAGTATCACGGTTTTTCAGGTGTTCATCAATATCTTCAACGTTGTTTTTCAACCAGTCCTCATCAAACGGAGCAAATTCGGTACCATCTTGTCTCACATATGATGATTTCTTCACATCACCTTCAAAGACAATCTCATCAACATTTTCAACATTCGCAGATTCCGGCTCACTCGGCATCTTCTCAATTTCTTCATCATCAACGTCTCGCATTGCTTTCAAAGTGATCAATTGTTGAGGCGTGAGATCATCAACAATCTCACCCTCTTCAAGAGATTCTCCAGTAATCGGATGCACAACCTGCAATGCTAAATCAGCTGAACTAGGGACAGGGGGTGTACCAGCTAAAGCTTCAAGAAATTGTTCTTCACCGACTGTACCACTGGATGCCCCTTCAGATGACCCTATCACTGACGGCTGATAAACGACTACAGCAGATGATGTACCAGCTGGGGGCTGTTGTGGTGTAGCAGCTGAATCAGGATTCCCTTGATCCTCAGGATCTTCATCCCTTTTCTGCAGAATTTCTTGCTGCTTACACCTATCCTCCCACAAAGTAGCAACTCATTTGCAGAGAAAATCGAAGTTAGCACTCATCTTCCTAGCCCCTTCAAGTATTGTGGTATTCCGCGAGTCATACCACTCTTTCATCACATCGCATCTATTTCTCAGGTCTTCGCCCAATTTTTGGAGAGCCGAACTCCTTCTATCCCTTTCAGCTTCGGAAGCTTTCATCCTTTCATTTTCAGCTTTAAGAAGATCGATCTCTGCTTGTTGCCGTTGGATAGTAGCTTGCTGTTCACCAACAGTAGCTTTCAACCTATCAATCTCTACCTGATGATGGATTTGATCATTCTTCGTGATACGAATAAAATCAGTCTGTCTTTGAATGCGGTCTGCTGCAGCCTCATATTGACGGAACAGAAAATCATTCTTTTCTTCTTGATTCATCTCCGAGTAGATCCTTTGACGTTCACTACTAGGTTGTTGAGAAGTGGTTGCTCTGATTGCAGCAGCCATGGATCGTTGTGGAATAGGCTGCGGAGATACGGTTTGAGCTGCAGGAGGAGAAGAGACTACAGGTGGTTCTGGAATAGGAGCTTGTGGCACAGAACCTCGGGAGGAGGTACTCAAGTATTTCCGAGCTTTCTTTTTCTTCTGATGCTCTGCTGATTTTCCGGCTTTCCTTTTTCTTGCACGTTCTGTTTCAGGATCAGAAGGAACATATTCCGGATCATTTTCCTGTCTGATCTTTCTGTATCTTCGTACCCCGCGTTCATCCCGATACATCTCGTATCCAGGTTCAAGCAAGAGATCATCATCAGAGTCAGAATCAGCCTCATCATCACCACCGGCTGATGTGTCACCAGCTGACACTCCCCCTGCTGAGGTACCACCAGTAGTTCCTACGCTTGATGCACCAACGGCACCAGCATCACCACCATCACCACCTTCATCACCATCATCATCACTGTCCGATTCATCAGACACAACTGTTTCAGGACCAAACTTCTCACTCATCATTCTTTTTAACTCAGGCTCTTCATCATCAGATTGGCTATCTTCATGACGCCACTTGTTGTCTGCAGGAGCAACGTACGCTGTGTTATGAAGAGCACCAAATAATTTTCTTGGAGGAACGCTCTCCTTGTATCTTTTATGAGCTAAGTTCCTGATGAGTCGTAATGAGTGGAAGTTCATAGCTTCCATCTTTAGCACATCGTTGTCTGCTTTTGGAAGACTTGGATGTTGAATATTCATTATCATCTGCAGATACCGTGGATACATCCAATACTTTCTTCCAATGGTCTTGTTCTTTCCAGTCCTTGTTAAATTCTCCTTCATGTTCTCAAAGATGAACCTTGAAATGCTAAACGGTTTGTTTAGCACTAAGGCCACCATAAGACCCACGAGTTCGTTGCTAGCCATGTCGTAACCGGCCCGTTTGTTGCTCAAACACTGGATCAGAATGTGTAGCAGAAACTTGTATCTTAGCGGTAGATCACCCTTGTTAATTTGCATACTAAAGATATCTCTGGTGCATTTCATCCGTAATAAACAGCCTCGCGTACACCTAATCAGGACAGAATCTGGCGCGTCCGGACTATCCTGTAACTGAAGGACTTCATTGAGAATATCCGGTGACACAATCACATCCACATTCTCTACCCGTCCACTGATAACTTCCTTGCCATCCACTTGACCAACATTCGCCGAATCCCAGAATGCTTTGATGAGGGACTTATATACAGGCGTTGAGAACGTAACAGCGTAGTTGATACGTGATTCCCGGATCCATCTAGTAATGTCTTTAAGCTCAGCAAGTTTCTCCTCCGGATCCAAATATGCAACCTGGTTGTGGCGTTTTTCTGACATGATTTCCTCCTCCGTCTTCTTTTCTTTCTTTGTCGTCGGCTTTCTTTTCCCTTCTTTAGGTGCCATCTGCAATTTTGCAATAAGTAATAATCACTTACATATACATTTGGACATGTATGGATACAAGTTCATGTATCCATTTGACAGACAGACTGACAAGCCATGTCCACTGTGAACAAATTGCAAACTGTAAAATTTTCTAAGGCATGGTCGGCGAAACAGAGATCATTGACGAAACAGCAGATGGTTTGACGAAACAGATCCTGATTATTGACCAAAACTGTTTTGTTGACCCACTCTGATTCGTCAAGAGATCCTTTGACGAAACAGAAATGTATTTGACGAAACAGAACTTGGTTGTTGACCAGTTCTGATTCGTTGACCATTTTGATTCGCCAAACAAGACGTTGACGAAACAGAAGACTGTTGTGATTCGTCAACGAATCTGATTCGTTGACTATCTGATTCGTCAAAGATTTGATTCGCCAACTGTCTGTTTCCCCAAATGTCTAATTCGCCGACATTCAGATTCTCCGGAGTTAGGGTTTGGGATTTGGGTGTTTCGCCGAATGGGATTTAAAACAAGAACAAGTCAACACAACTAGTAAACGGTTACATGTCTAACCAAAACCACGTATAAATTATGTCCAGAAACCGATGGAGATGTGATTTTTGGTCGAAAATTCGTTCAATACCCTAATACCCATCCCAAACATTAATCCCCTGTTTTTCTATTCAAACCCAAACTCCAAACAAATCCTAAACAAACATATAAGCAATTAGATATGATACATTTACAAGAAAGCCACATCAAGTTATGCATCAAATACAACATATGAAAGCAAATAAGTTCACAGAGGGGTCTCCGAACGGTTTCCGGTGAAAACCGACGGTGCCAAAAACTGAAAATATGACAATAAATAACATTGCACCTTTGAGACTTGAAGAATTTCTATGAAAAACTGATGATTTTAGAGAGAAAAAGAAGGTAACCGAAGGTATGGGTTTTGGGTGTTTTGGGAGAGAAGATGAAGAGATGGAACTTGAGTGTTTTGAAAAAGTGAACCAACTCTTCTGACATAAGGACTTTTGTACACCGACCCACCTTTTTGGCGAAACAGAAGTTGACGAATCAGGTGATGGGCTTTGACGAAACAGAAAATGGGCCTGAACTTGGGCCTGTGAAATTAGCCCATGGCGAAACAGACTTGGGCTCCCTGTTTCGTCAATGTCTTCGACGACACAGATCTGTTTCGTCAAACATGAAACAGATTGACTTAAGGCTGACCAAGACTCATACTTTGACTTTGACCAGTTCTGTTTCGTCAACAGCAGTTTGATTCGTCAACCAAGTTTTGATTCGTCGACTTCTGTTCCAAAATCACCAAGGCATGAAACATTTTGCATACTGCACACAGGGTTTTAGCAATTTACCATTTTGACATCCGTTTGAGTTTTCAAAAAAAAAAAGAACGATTTATGAAGTAGGTTTCAGGCTTCCGGTCATAAACATCAAGCAAACATCTTTGGCACAATCAAAAACAAACTTAAATACTACACTACAAAAAAATCTTAAAACGCTGAAAACTAAACTAAATGCAATTGAAATTGACAAGATAATCAACTGAACAGATGCAACTTTTGCGAGTTTCAAGGATAAGGAATCATACCAGCTTACGGTCTTAGTCAACATGATTTGATTTCTGTTTAAAGTTCTTGATAAGTATACTACCTCGATTATCGATATTGTTGTCCACATAAACTCATGCTTATCAAACGTAATCACACTTAGGAGATACGCTTTACGGTAAGAGTTATACTTACAAATCGATGTAAAACCACTTCACGACACATTCCCATATCAAGGTATGCACGAGAATTCATCTTACCGGTGAGTATACCGATTATCATCTGTTTGACCGTATAAGATGTGAGATACTCACTTATTTTGATTTGAAAACCAAGCCCTATGTGATAGAATCACTTATTGATGAGGAACTTGATTTTCGATGCATGAGGGCACAGGAGCAAGTCCGTGAACAGGTCAGTACTTTCGTACAGCAGAGAGACGAACTTGACTCCCGGATAGATGTGATATTTTATCACTTATTTGTTTGTACATGTGATTGTTGGTCACTTATTGAGGTCGAATGCAGTATGTACACGTATGTATAGTATCATGGAAGATCTAGACTTGCGTCTCCGTTATTTTCGGTAAAAGATACAACCATGATACCCAGATGATAAGCAGCATAAAGACCGAATATCTCAGAACCTCGGCAATCTATCAAACGAAATTTCGGTACCAAGACCATATGCCAATGAATGGTTCCCACCTGACTTGAAGTCTGTTAGGTTTGTATCATCCTGCACATTTTAGTTTGAATGTGAGCCTACCGATACATCGTTAGAAGAGATACTTATCATTTGTTAAACGATTTTAACCATGTTGACCGACCACACCAGTGAATATCATCACCTTCCTTTTTCCAAGAAACTCATTTTTGGTTTTTCTATTTTTTTAATTTGTTTGAATTTTTCAAATGAAAAGGCAGAATCATAAAGACATCTTTTTGGATTTTTGAGTTTTTCTAATGTTTTTGTATTTTCTTGAAATTTTCTCCCCCTAAAATGCTAAAAGATTACGAAAACGAAAATCTTTTTGTATTTTTCGAATTTTGAAAGAAAATATTTACAAAAACGATTAGCCAAAGTGGTTTACTCGGGTATCACCTTAATGCCGTTGACCAAAAGTAGATAATCAAACCGTGATTTATCAAATGCTTTTGTAAACAGGTCGGCACGTTGGTGATCGGTGGGGATATGAACAACATCGATTAATCTTTTGTCAAAACAATCATGTATGAAGTGATATTTAATTTCGATGTGTTTGGTCTTGGAATGCTGCACAGGATTTCTAGTGATCTGTAAGGCAGCATTGTTATCAACAAAAATAGGAGTAGATAGGAATTCAAAACCGTAGTCGCGCATTTGTTGTTGTATCCACAAGACTTGGGAGCAACAACTGGAGGCAGCAATGTATTCTGCTTCATAGGTTGATGTAGCAACACATGTCTGCTTTTTGCACTGCCACGTAACCAGGCAACTTCCTAAGAACTGACATCCTGCTGTTGTTGATTTGCCGTCAATTTTGCAACCGCCGAAATCAGAATCACTGTATGCGGTCAAATCAAAGCTATCATCCCTAGGGTACCAAAGACCGGTGTCTGGACATCCCTTCAAATAGCGAAAAATCCTTTTTGCAGCTAACAAATGGGAGGCCTTCGGATTAGCTTGATATCTTGCGAGCAAGCACGTTGGATACATGATGTCAGGCCTCGAATCAGTAAGATACATGAGAGATCCGATCATAGCACGATAATAGGAGGAGTTGACGCTTTCACCCTTCAAATCCGGAGTAATCCCGTGATTCTGCGGAAGTGGGGTACCAATGGGCGTTGCATCTGACATCTAGAACCGGCTCAAGATGTCACCAACATATTTAGTTTGATGGATGAATATCCCAGACTCGGTTTGCTGAACTTGTAGGCCCAAAAAGAAATTCATCTCCCCCATCGCGCTCATCTCGAACTTTTCCTGTATAATACCCTCGAATTGCCTGCACAAAGACTCATTAGTAGAACCAAATATAATATCATCAACGTATACCTGCACCAGCAGAAGATCTCCATTTTGTTCCTTGATGAAGAGGGTGCAGTCAATAAGGCCTCGTCTAAATCCATTCTCCAGAAGATAGTTGGATAGGGTTGCGTACCAAGCTCTAGGTGCTTGATGTAAACCATAAAGAGCTTTGTTGAGCAACCAAACCCGGTCGGGATGGACAGGATCTTCGAAACCTGGAGGCTGTTCGACATACACCTCTTCTTGAACTATCCCATGAAGAAAAGCACTCTTGACATCCATCTGGTAGACATTGAATCCTTTAAATGACGCATAAGCAAGAAAGATCCGAATAGCTTCCAGACGAGCAACTGGTGCATAGACTTCATTGTAGTCAATCCCCTCGATTTGACGAAATCCCTGAACGACCAATCTTGCCTTGTTTCGAATAACCACTCCACGGTCGTCCTTCTTGCATTTGAAAACCCATCGAGTGCCAATTTTCTTGTAATTTTCTGGTATTTCAACAAGCTTCCAAACACCAAGCTTTTGAAATTGCTGCAGTTCCTCCTGCATGGCTTCAACCCAAGCATTATCTTTCAAAGCTTCTTTCCACTATTTTGGTTCTTCTTGTGACACGTAACACGCGAAGGACCAGTCATTCTGAAGACCAGATTCTCTAATGGCTGAATACAAACCAGCATTCTGGTTGTTTCTCAGCTGATTACGCGTCTGCACACCGCGTTGGACATCTCCTATAATGTTCTGCTGTGGATGGATATCGTGAATCCTCATTTCAGGATTTTCAGAAACACGTGCATTGATACCCAAATTGTTAAGATTAAGATCAACAACCAACTCCACACCAGGAATGTGTGTAGAGGTGGATGCATTCCCTTCAGCAGTGTCTATATTCTGCACATGAGGTGTATCAACAGAGGCACCTTGAATAGGAGCAACTGGAGCTGAAGATCCTTCTGCTGCATCATGATATTCATCATCTTCCGAAGACTCATTGTAATCAGCAGCATCTTCAAATACCTCATTTTGAACCGTATTGTTAACCGATGAAGAACCTTGTGGGTCAACAAGAACAGGTCTAACCAATGGCGAGACAGTAGCATTGTCACTTTCAAACAACATTCTAGCAGCTGCTGATTCTTCGTCAAAGGTTGGCAGATTGAAGGAGTCAAACAGTCCATCATAATCGAACATCCACGGATAACCCGGAGCCCTAACAGGACTCGTGTATCTTTGAACCCTCACCTCACTCCATAGCTCAATCTTTTCGGTAGCCAGATTCCAAACACGAAAATTCGGAGTAGCATATCCAAGGAAGAAACCCTCGATAGCTTTCGTCCAAACTTTCCATCCGGCTCAATCATAGTACATGGAGCACCAAACGGTTCTAGGTAAGAAAGATCCGGTTTCCTTTTCTGAAGGAGTTCGAAGCATGTTTTGCCATGTCTCTTTACTGTAAGAACTCGGTTTAATGTGTAGCATGCAGTCGATACAGCCTCCCCCCAGAATTGAACAGGGAGTTCCGACTCTACTAACATTGTTCTTGTAGTTTTGATTATCGTCCGATTCTTCCTCTCCGCGACACCATTTTGTTGTGGAGTATAACGAGAACTGTATTCATGAAGAATGCCTTTAGAAGTACAGAACTCATCCATAACTTGATTCTTGAATTCGGTTCCATTGTCGCTTCGGATCCTCTTCACTTTCAACGAATAGAGATTCTCCAACATTGTAAGAAGATCCTTGAGGATGCCAGGAGTTTCACTCTTATGTGCCATGAAGGATACCCAAGAAAATCTAGAATAGTCATCGGTAACCACTAGACAATAAGCATCTCCGAATGTTGTCTTGTGCTTCATAGGTCCAAAAAGGTCCATATGAAGACGTTCGAGAGGCATGCTGACAGTGTTGATTTTCTTCAAAAGGTGAGACTTCTTTGTTTGTTTCCCTTTTTGGCACGAGACACAGATATCTTGTAAATGAAAACTTCTCACAGGCACACCATTCACAAGATTGTTTTTCACCAAATGGTTCATTTTTCTCAAGTGAATGTGCCCCATTCTTCTGTGCCAAGATATAGACTCCTTTTCTGTGGCTTTCAAGACAAAGCAAGTGACTTGTGCAGATGTTGTAATCGCTTGGCTCATATCGAGAGTATAAAGATCATTAACTCTCGGAGCCGATAAGAGAATCCATTCTTGTGGAATTTTGAACCCAGGTTTAAGCACATAACAACCGGCATCATCAAAATGCACAGTGAACTTTTTATCGCAGATTTGCGACACACTGAGAAGATTATGATCAATTTGACGAACATAATTGATCTTACCGAAGCACACAATACCATTGGAGATACTTCCCTCTCCAGTGATGTATCCGCCTTTGTCTCCCGCAAATGCGACATAGCCTCCTCTAATATTTCTCACGTCGTACAGAAGCCGTAAGTCGCCATTCATGTGCCTGGATGCCCCACTATCAACAATCCAAAGACTATTAATAGTTCCTCCTGGAACACCCTGCACATGTCGTTTAAAGATCAGTTGAGGATGGGGACCCAAGCCTTAGTGGTCTTGGGTCGTCCCTGAGCATCACGAAACGTGATCTCAATTTCTTGATGATTTTCAAGTACAACTGCTCCCCCTGAATTATCACCCGCCTTAGGTTTCCAAGTTTGTTTTTGCCTACCAGATTGAGTGTTGTAAACAGTTTTTGAAGCTTCTGGTTTTACTGGTTGTGAAACACTTGGTTCCCTTTTAACTGTTTTAACTTCAGATCTCAAAGCTTTTTCAACAGTTTTTATGTTCTTACGTCGTTGTTTAGTTTCTTGTTCTTTAACTGTTCTTTTATCATGTTTTGGTGAAGCTGAATGACGTTGAGGGTGAACTTTTTCAGGTGGTGCTTTCTCAACAAATTTATCCTTTGGAGTGTTTGGGCAATTTTTAATGATATGCCCAAACTCTCCACATTTAAAGCATGTTCTCCTTTCCACAAATTTAGGAGAATTTGATTGACCACAAGATGTCGAACCCGTGGAACCTGAGGTACTACCCTTTTCATCACACCCGTTTGTATGTTGAGTGTAATTGTTATCACTGTTACGTTTTAAGATCATGACTTGTTGTACAAAATCGGTGTTTGATTTGTTCTCAAAAGTCTCAATCTTATCAGTACCCTTGGATGACACGAATTTGATATCTTTCACTTTCTTTTGAAAACGAGCTCCTTTCGTTTCAGATTTCATTTGAGAGACATTAGGCTTTTGAGCTCGCTTGACAAGGTGTTTACGATAAGCACTAGGTTGTTGAGTGGTTGGTGATTTTTGATTTCCAAACTGTTTTCTGATCTCAGCCTTAGGAATTGGATCACATTGTGTTACAACAATTCCCGGAAGTGTTTTTCCCAAAAATTTGTTTGTGTTATCTTCAAAGACTTTATCAATCAAAGATTGATTGACATTTTCAATTGGAAAATCGCAATCTGAGTAGATTTTATCACCACCAACCAACGTATACAACACATTACTGCTTTTAACAGCTGACAGAGATGTCTTGTCAACTTTGACAGGATCTATCACTTGTTTCTCGACTGATGGAACAGCAGGAGTATCAGGATCACAAAGGATGTGATTCTCAAGTGGAATAACTACTTCTTTCATCTTGCCAAGTGATTTATCCTGATCACTTACATCCAATTCTGATTCATCATCCGATGTCTCATAGTCCTCGATAATTGGAGGACTTTGCTTTATGGATGCTGAAGTTTCTTGTTGCTTAGAGGATGTGTTTAAAGAATTGTCCGGTTTGAACCCTAGGCCAGTAGAAAATTCCTCAAAATTCAGAGGCACACTGGGTTCATACCGTGGCATATCTTTCTCATCAGGCATCTTGGTGTAGTTATGCCTCAAAGGGGGTGGACATTTCGTATATCCTATGCCTTTCTGATTTCCCTTCAGTTGTTGAACATCGATGATGTGATCAAGCACAAATCGGGAGTTAGAATAACTTTCCAATTTTTGTTTGATCGCATCATGCTCGCGTTGGGCAATGGCTAGTTGCTTCTTGGTTTCCTCCACAATGTTAATGTACTCATTTATACTTACTTGTTTATGGTAAACCACTTTGTTCACTTCGGACACGCTTTTCTTTAATGTTTCGATTACAGATTTAAATTCTTTTTCGTTCCGAGTTAAAGCCATATTTGCCTCTTTGCATTTTGAAAGTTCAATAACCAAATTTTGATTATGACTATGAAGCTTTTCTAATTCAAGCTTCATATCTGCACATGATTTACAAACACTAGGAGCAGGAGGTTCAGAATTAACCTGACTTGAAGAGGCTGAGACATTTGCCATAAAGGCAGTTTGAAAAGAAAAAGCTCCATTTTCAGAAAAGAACTTCTCCATTTCCTTAGATGCAGTAGCAGCCTTCTTGATCAGAATTGATTTCTGGCATATGAGCTCATCAGCTTCATTCAGTAGATCTTCAACATCAGCACCTCCTTCCTCCTTCACATCAGGCTCAGATTGATTATCCCCAGAAATAGAGCCTTCTTCATCAGAACTTCCAGAATAACCAGAACTGTCATCACTTTCAGAAAATTCTTCTTTATGAACATGCTTGATGTGATTTATGATCTTTGCATAACAAGTTGTTCCACCTCCTTGATCACCTTCTCCAAACTGTACAGACCAGTCACATCATTCATCAGCTTGAACAGTCAAAGCCTGATTGGGATTTGATGTTCTAGACTGGCTCTGATTGTTGTTGACTGCCACAATCCTCCTGTCACGATTTTCTTGCTGGGCATTCACATTTGAAGTACTCGTCTGGTTTCTGAAAGGGTTATGATTGCCTTGTTTGGTTGGTCGAGTGCACTCACGTTTGAAGTGCCCTTTCTCACCACAATTGAAGCATGTTACAGCATTTATATCAAACCCGTACTTCGTATCCCTTTTGCCTTCCAGCGAAGTTCTTCCAGTTCGAGCCGTGAAGTCTTTCGCTCTTCTAACCGCACTAGCAAAAGCCCATTTGATATCCATTAATTCCATCTCATCCTTGTCGATCTGTTGATAATCTTCATTGGTCATATTGATGTTTCCAATTTGACCTGCCACCAACCCACAATAAGCACTGACCAGTATTAATGATTTCCATATGCTCCTTTGCTACTTCAATGCTAAATTGTGAGAGGTTTGAAGTATCGACTCTGACCGTGTTAGGGTTGTGGGGTGGGGGATTGTTGGCATAATGAGCTTGTTGTTGTGGTTGTGACTGTGGTGTGGGTATTGACTGTGACTGTGACAACCCAAACTTTCAAGGTCAGTGTCGTGTCTCTTAGTCACGCGATCCTGTTTTATTATTTCTCTTTCGTGTATATACTTGCTAAATGTAAAACGTGATGGAGTATGTTTGTTTACGTATGTTCGACTGATTACCTACAAGGAACCGTTACACGTATTATATGTGTAGTTTAGTAATTTAAGAAACTAACTAATGGGGTCGCGGGATTTCTCGACGCACGTGGGCCGTGACTTACATAACACACGTGGGTCGTGAGTTACATAACACACTTGGGCCAAGACCACACCTCACATCACTCTCCTTGGCCCACACCACCTAAAGCCCAAACCAAGCCCACATGTTACATAGGATATACGAATTGCATGCTGATGATTACCCATAATTTTCTAAACGCATACGAAACACAAACCCTAACACTCCTCTCTTTCTTTCATGGTCGACGGCAACATTCTTTTTCTCCAAAGTAAACCTGCAACTGTAAACGTCAATTCCTCTGATCAAACCTCCGACTGTGCGACGACGGAACCCAACACCATCTACCCCGAGTAAATCTCCGGCGACTTCAGTGTACCCTGACCAGACCTCCGGCAACTCACAACTCGGGACACCGCTTCTCTTACTCCACACACACGCACACAGTTCCGACACCGAACTCAGGTTAGTAAGATATTATGAGCTTGAAATTTGTGAGCATTAAGTGTAAGATAATTCGAGTGTTATGAACGATGATGATGCTTCTGTGAATGTTGTGATGATTAAAAGGTTTAAGATTTATGACTGATAGATATTACCTTGTTTGAATGATGTTTCTATCAAATGTTGGAATAAAGTTCTTGATGAATCTCTTTTAGTAGTCGAAGTTGTGCAGCTGTGCTTTTAATGGAGTGTACAACCGTAAATGCATAGGGTACAACCCACTTTTATGTGCAAGATTTGTGATATGTGAATGTAATAGAGTTTGCTCTTGTCTATTAAATTAAAGTTTGAGAATGTGATGAGCTGTTATGATAATTTGATTTACGTGCATGAGTTGTGATAAATGATTCTATGGATGGATTGATCTTGATGATAAATTGATTCATTAAGAAAGTTAAAGCACATGAATATCGGCTAATAGTAAATCGATGAATTAGGGGGTCGGGTGATGTAATTAATAGACATGATATGATCAGATGTAATTAATAAATCTTGCACCAATTGATTGTATTTTTGCTGGGCCGAGATACACCAATGAGCTGGATAATAGGTTGAACACTCACATAACTGGGGCCTCACGTATGAACAGGGCAGCATGATTTAAATTGATGTGGATCATTAGGAACGGGCTGTGTACAACAATGAATCATGTTAATTGTATTGGGCTTGGACCACACACACACACTTTCATTAGATTAATTATATTGGGATTTGCATTTGTGAAGTAAATTTGTGCATGACACGATAATTTGTTATGTGGATAAACCTTGTTAACCTGGATGATGTGTGACTTGGCTAATTGTTATAACTTGCATCACGGATGTGTATTTCATGTATATAACTTGTGTAATGTGTGATAGTGGACTAACTTATTTAAATGGTTAAGTGGTCAAACCTTATTAAAAACCATGTACTGTCCATGAATGTTGACATTTAAAATTGCAATAATCTTAACATGAATGATGCATGACTAGAATTGAAATGGCCAGTATATATAGCATTCAGATGTGAATAGGAGTAGCATGATGGTTCAACTTAATTATTTGGAAGGTGACTAGAATTAAATTAATATAAATAAGGGGCCAAACATATATGGTGCTACGTGAATCCAGGTTTATTATGATGAAAAGAGTCCGTACAATACGTGATGATATTTCTCCAAACTTATTAATTCTATGCCAATGTCCAGTTTTACATAGTAAAAGCATGTTATGAAATTTGTATATAAATCGCAGATGAGGACCAACTTTGTGATACTGAATGTAGTGTATGATAACTTGTTCAACTCGTAAACTTAAGCACTATTGTTTGGATACATTAGGGTATTACATGATCCCACCCACATACGTACTTACATTTATCATACCTTAGGTCGCGTGTAACGGACTTAACAGTTAACAAACACTAGAAGTACCTTATCAAACCGAGCAAACTAAGGTGAGTTCGTCTCTTGAGCATGTGTCCCGGTGGTTGGGACAGTCTTTGGGTATCCCTGAGAGGGATTGGTTTTGGGTAAATCTGGGAATGTTGGATAATATACTCTTCCTATCACCTTTAAAGTCCCTCCGTGTTGTTTGGTTACCTGGGAGGTAACATGGTATTAGTTAGTAGCGCTACTTAGGTTTGGCAACCTCACCCCGTACCTGGGAGGACGGGTGTTGAACTAATGACCTAGTCATGACCAATGCTTTGATAGGAGCATTGGAGAAAGGGCAAAATAATCAGAAGCCGTCTTGTATTCGGGGTATTATCAACATTACTTTCGGAATCAAATTCAATGGATTAATTAAACACTTGGTAATCAACGTTTTCGTAATACAATGAACTCATAGCCTTGTCTGACACACTTGTTACATGCTCGTAGGTCGTTAGGTATCTTGGATTTGGGAACTTGCGGTTTGGAGTAGCAGGAGTGGACATGGGTCGATTGGAGGGATTTATGTGATTGGATTCTTGATACTATACATTGGTTTTTAACAGTTTAACTTTGGTTTATTATTTGCTTCCGCTGAACATGTTGGTTTTTATTTAAACTTGTTGATGGTATTTTATTAATGATTGAGAACGTTATTTAGAAACTTGTATGGGTTCAATGTGATTAGTGGCTCATTGTTGGTACGTCACACGCCTAACAGGGACACTCCCTAGGTGGTATTTTGGGGGTTGTGACAGTTTGGTATCAGAGCCACTGGTTATAGTGAACTTGGTTTTAAAACGTTTTCATAAAACCAGACTATAACCAAACAGTTCCGAAATCGACCATGACACTCAGCTCCAGACTGCAAGGTTCGTATACTCATTGTACTGCATAACTAGTGAACACTTACATATGATATTGCATGCGAATGCACGTTTAGCACAGCAGTATGAATTCATGTATTACTTGCATGTGTTATGTGACTGATAGGGTGATATTTCCCTAAACATTCATTACTTACGTTTCGTGATGCTCTTTGTTTGCTACTTAAGTTTTAGGAACCATTTGACATGAGTTAGGAGGAGCTGAGATGAGCATGCAAAACACAATATTATTGTGGGTGCACACATAATAATAATGTGGGGTGCATGCGAGTCCCAGTGAGGCTTGACAAGTGAAAAAGGGGTTTCGTTCTGTTATTTGGTTGATGTGAAACACAACAGTCTATAGGAGTCGTAGCAGTGATTGTCTCCTACTCGAATGTGACCTTTTCATTTCCCTCTAAATCCTTGCGAATCTCGAAGCTATCAAGTATACCTGAACACCCATCTGAACGTCTAGCGAACTGTGTAGAATGCTAGGTGCTTGTACGGACGTCCCTGAGTTGGATGTCACAGCGTCGAATGATTGGTCTATACCTCCCTCACTTCCCTTTGTTTGCCGAAACTTAATGTATTGACGTCTTAGATCCCGAAGTGCGATCACTTCTGCACACTCTAGGAACATACCGTGTATTACTCAAGCAACTTGCAGCATCGGTGGATAGAAGGATGATCGTAGTATTTCACCGACTTCATTATTAGAACGGCCTTGGTTTCTGGCAACGAACTCCAGCAAATTGACTTCAACTGGATCCTTAACCCTAGTCAGCAACTTATGGGAGTCAACTCCTACGCATTAATCAGGACATAAACGATGGTAAACGACCATGGTGTAGAACGTGTAACTGCCAGCACAATGGGTAGCGCCTTAGGATGAGACACGGAATGAGAAAAGATGGACCCTGTTGGTGAAAGATCGTAGGACACCGTTACAAGCAACGACACTAGAGGCAACAGACACGGCGACATCAAGATACTCACAATTGTAGCTTATAGTGTGGAATCAAATGTGACTTTGGCAAGGATTGACTGTTGTTAGGTCAAAATGTCAGCAACCAAGGGAACAATGGCAGTATTGGAAAATCCTCGTAATCATAACAGCAACACCAGTAGTAGTGTTCGTGGAAGGGCATTTAGGATTGGCGTAGGCGACGCCAGGCATAAAAGCAACATGATAGCTTGTACGGGTAGCTAATTGCTTCATCTTTGTTCAGCTTAGCCTTGAAGCCTTTGGAAACCAAACCTGTTGTGCAACCGACTGATGGCAAGTCAAAGGAAACCTCCTATGCTCATTGGGAAGCAAACTCGACCTTATGGGACAAGTGTTCGACATCGACCTTCCTTCTATTATCCTTGATGGCTACAATACAACAATTAGTGTGGATTGGTTAACCAAAGATCGTGCAGATATACCAGTGAGGAGAAAGTTTATGTGGAGAACCGTTGTCTGTTCTAAAGCGTCAGAGGGATGCAAGGGTTAGCGCCATTCCAGTTATGAGGGCCCAGAAGTGTCTACGGAGGGATGGCCCCGCTATGTTAGCAACCGTTTCTGAGGATAAGGCTAAGGAAAATAGGATCGAGGATCCACCAATTGTTATGACCCATTTCAGTGTGCTATTCGAGGAACTTTCAGGTTTACTTTCACAACTGTTAGTCGGAATCTCATTTGATCTCACGACAGAGGCAACTCTGAATACTCGTACATTGTACCATCTTGCACAAGAGGGTTGCAAGAACTATCTAATCAATTAAAGGAACTATTGGATAGGAGTTTTGTTGGACTTAGTTTTCCACTCTTGGGAGACCCGATTATATCCGTGAGGATAAGCTTTTTGTTGGACATATGTAATGATTATCGAGAACTCCGCAAGATGGCAGTCGGAAACCATCACCCATTACCTCACTGATGACTCTCTTGACCAGCTGCATGGGTCAATCATCTACCCGGAAACCGACGTGAGATCGGGCAATCATCAGATGGAAGTCCAGGAGGAGGATGTTCCTAAGACAACATATCGAACGCAATACGGCCATTTCGACTTTGTACACCCTGATCATTGAGTTGATCAACGCACCAGCTGCTTTATGGACCACATGAATTGACCGTGTTTATTGATGACGTTTTGGATCATTTCCAGTAGAAAGGAATATCATGGACGACATTTGTAGCTTATTATAGAACCCTGGGTACGCTTACTTGGTCGCGAAGTCGACGAAGTGGAAATACATGCGGATCCCACTAAAGACCCTTTCCATCAGATATTGATCGACACCGAATAGTCCATCGGGGATATAGTAATTTCTTGGTCCAGCTAGTTACTATCGAAGATTCGTCACAGGACTTTCGAGGTTTTCGCAGCTTCAATCTCTTTAGCACAGCAGTGTGGTGTGAACTCTTGGGGGACGAAACAGGAGGACGTCTTTTCAGCTTTTGAAACCCAACCCTGCAACACACTGAGCATCACTTCTATCTGAGGGTGCTGATGATCTGGCGGTATACCATGATGGTCCGAGTCAGAGTCTCAATTACACACTGATGCAACATGAGAGGGCGATGGCTTACGTGGTAGATTAACAGGAAGAATAGCGCGACTCACAACCTGGGGCGGAAGCCACGATCTCGGATTTGAGCTGAAGGCATTACTTGGTACCAAATGCACTACTTAGACCGATCACAAGGGCCTCCCGTGTACCTTTGTTTCGGAAGAGCAAAACAGGTAATAGCATCGCTGGATGGAACCTTTGAATGCTTACGACTGTGAAACCTGAACGAGCACGAGCTTTACAGCTCACTATCGACTCTAACTTACTTGATCAGACTCGCTCTGTCCAAACTGAAGAACTGAAGGAAGAGAATTTGTAAGTTAAACCCATGCAGGGCATGGAGAAGCAACCTTTGGCAGGTCGGATGATATTCGCTACCTTATGGAACAAGTGTAGATCTCATTATATACGGCAACTGTAGGAAATTATGTTGACCAAAGCACACCGGCCTCGATATTCTAGTCATCTGGGTTTAATGAAAGATATTGGGATCTATAAACCTTGTACTGGTGGTCGGGCATGAAGGCCCACCTGGCAATATGTGTGAATGATGTTTGACTTGTGCGAAAATCAAGGTGGAGTATCAGCAACCAGAAGCATCGAAAGGGAGATAATAACACCTGGATGATCGTTGATTGTCGTACGCAACCCGCGCACTTTATTGCAATCAGGGACACTGACGAGTCTTCACAGCTGTGAATATTTCTCTAAGAGAGGCGGTTTTTGACATGAGGTGCAAATTCATGTTACCCCTGATTTTTAACTACATCCGACTTATGACAGGCATACGCAACACCCTCGACTCATGTCTAGACATGGACATTGCTTATCACTGTTGGACAAATGGTCAGAACAAATGAACCATCCTGACACTCGAAGACATGCTGCGAGCATGTGCGTGATTGACTTTAGTAAGAATAAAAGGACATTTACCTTGGGTTGAGTTCTACTGTAGCAATTACCATCCTAGTATTTAGACAGTCCTGTTTGAGGCATTGCATGGACAGTAACGCTAATCTCCTTATTGGATTAAGGTGGGTGTCACAGGTCCAGGACTTGTAATCGAAACTCTTGGGAAGATTGCTGAGATCGGAAGTCGATTGGCAGCAATGCGTGACCATCAGGGAAGTTGATTAACTTCGGAAATGCTGGTAGTTCGCTGTATCATTTTGGAAATCTCACCCCGGGAGGGTGTGGTGCGCTTGGGAAGCGTGGCAAGCTTAATTTATGTACGTTGAGTATTCAATTCTGGAAAAAAAAAGTTGATAACATGGCCTACAAACTCGAGTTACTTGACGAATAGGGTAACGTACATGATGTCATTTATGTCTCGATACTGAGGTAGTGTTTGTTTGATGAATCACTTGTGATACCGTTACTAGGCAAGTTTCACTTGTCGAGGAATCTGTCGGAAACATGGACCAGGAAGTCAAGGGGCGTAAACATAGTCGAATCCCGATCGTGAGGGTTCGTTGGAACTCAAGACATGGACCGGAGTTCACGTGGAAGCGCGAGGATCAGATGATGCTTAAGTATCCTCAATTTTTTCCTGATGACCAATCTAATTCTGGTACTATTGGTAAATTTCGGGACGAAATTTCTTTCACGTTGGGGATGATGTGGCACCTGAGGAAAAATCCGCAGTCATCCTAATCTCTTACCTCATTCTTATGTGTTGGCTTATCAAATTTCGGGACGAAATTTCTTTCAACTTGGGGATGATGTGACAACCCAAACTTTCAAGGTCAGTGTCGTGTCTCTTAGTCACGCGATCCTGTTTTATTATTTCTCTTTCGTGTATATACTTGTTAAATGTAAAACGTGATGGAGTATGTTTGTTTACGTATGTTCGACTGATTACCTACAAGGAACCGTTACACGTATTATATGTGTAGTGTCGTAATTTAAGAAACTAACTAATGGGGTCGCGGGATTTCTCGACGCACGTGGGCCGTGAGTTACATAACACACGTGGGTCGTGAGTTACATAACACACTTGGGCCAAGACCACACCTCACATCACTCTCCTTGGCCCACACCACCTAAAGCCCAAACCAAGCCCACATATTACATAGGATATACGAATTGCATGCTGATGATTACCCATAATTTTCTAAACGCATACGAAACACAAACCCTAACACTCCTCTCTTTCTTTCATGGTCGACGGCAACATTCTTTTTCTCCAAAGTAAACCTGCAACCGTAAACGTCAATTCCTCTGATCAAACCTCCGACTGTGCGACGACGGAACCCAACACCATCTACCCCGAGTAAATCTCCGGCGACTTCAGTGTACCCTGACCAGAACTCCGGCAACTCACCACTCGGGACACCGCTTCTCTTACTCCACACACACGCACACAGTTCCGACACCGAACTCAGGTTAGTAAGATATTATGAGCTTGAAATTTGTGAGCATTAAGTGTAAGATAATTCGAGTGTTATGAACGATGATGATGCTTCTGTGAATGTTGTGATGATTAAAAGGTTTAAGATTTATGACTGATAGATATTACCTTGTTTGAATGATGTTTCTGTCAAATGTTGGAATGAAGTTCTTGATGAATCTCTTTTAGTAGTCGAAGTTGTGCAGCTGTGCTTTTAATGGAGTGTACAACCGTAAATGCATAGGGTACAACCCACTTTTATGTGCAAGATTTGTGATATGTGAATGTAATAGAGTTTGCTCTTGTCTATTAAATTAAAGTTTGAGAATGTGATGAGCTGTTATGATAATTTGATTTACGTGCATGAGTTGTGATAAATGATTCTATGGATGGATTGATCTTGATGATAAATTGATTCATTAAGAAAGTTAAAGCACATGAATATCGGCTAATAGTTAATCGATGAATTAGGGGGTCGGGTGATGTAATTAATAGACATGATATGATCAGATGTAATTAATAAATCTTGCACCAATTGATTGTATTTTTGCTGGGCCGAGATACACCAATGAGCCGGATAATAGGTTGAACACTCACATAACTGGGGCCTCACGTATGAACAGGGCAGCATGATTTAAATTGATGTGGATCATTAGGAACGGGCTGTGTACAACAATGAATCATGTTAATTGTATTGGGCTTGGACCACACACACACACTTTCATTAGATTAATTATATTGGGATTTGCATTTGTGAAGTAAATTTGTGCATGACACGATAATTTGTTATGTGGATAAACCTTGTTAACCTGGATGATGTGTGACTTGGCTAATTGTTATAACTTGCATCACGGATGTGTATTTCATGTATATAACTTGTGTAATGTGTGATAGTGGACTAACTTATTTAAATGGTTAAGTGGTCAAACCTTATTAAAAACCATGTACTGTCCATGAATGTTGACATTTAAAATTGCAATAATCTTAACATGAATGATGCATGACTAGAATTGAAATGGCCAGTATATATAGCATTCAGATGTGAATAGGAGTAGCATGATGGTTCAACTTAATTATTTGGAAGGTGACTAGAATTAAATTAATATAAATAAGGGGCCAAACATATGTGGTGCTACGTGAATCCAGGTTTATTATGATGAAAAGAGTCCGTACAATACGTGATGATATTTCTCCAAACTTATTAATTCTATGCCAATGTCCAGTTTTACATAGTAAAAGCATGTTATGAAATTTGTATATAAATCGCAGATGAGGACCAACTTTGTGATACTGAATGTAGTGTATGATAACTTGTTCAACTCGTAAACTTAAGCACTATTGTTTGGATGCATTAGGGTATTACATGATCCCACCCACATACGTACTTACATTTATCATACCTTAGGTCGCGTGTAACGGACTTAACAGTTAACAAACACTAGAAGTACCTTATCAAACCGAGCAAACTAAGGTGAGTTCGTCTCTTGAGCATGTGTCCCGGTGGTTGGGACAGTCTTTGGGTATCCCTGAGAGGGATTGGTTTTGGGTAAATCTGGGAATGTTGGATAATATACTCTTCCTATCACCTTTAAAGTCCCTCCGTGTTGTTTGGTTACCTGGGAGGTAACATGGTATTAGTTAGTAGCGCTACTTAGGTTTGGCAACCTCACCCCGTACCTGGGAGGACGGGTGTTGAACTAATGACCTAGTCATGACCAATGCTTTGATAGGAGCATTGGAGAAAGGGCAAAATAATCAGAAGCCGTCTTGTATTCGGGGTATTATCAACATTACTTTCGGAATCAAATTCAATGGATTAAGTAAACACTTGGTAATCAACGTTTTCGTAATACAATGAACTCACCAGCCTTGTCTGACACACTTGTTACATGCTCGTAGGTCGTTAGGTATCTTGGATTTGGGAACTTGCGGTTTGGAGTAGCAGGAGTGGACATGGGTCGATTGGAGGGATTTATGTGATTGGATTCTTGATACTATACATTGGTTTTTAACAGTTTAACTTTGGTTTATTATTTGCTTCCGCTGAACATGTTGGTTTTCATTTAAACTTGTTGATGGTATTTTATTAATGATTGAGAACGTTATTTAGAAACTTGTATGGGTTCAACGTGATTAGTGGCTCATTGTTGGTACGTCACACGCCTAACAGGGACACTCCCTAGGTGGTATTTTGGGGGTTGTGACATTGACAGATAGGTGCTTTGATCAAACTGTGGTTGAGCCGTTGTAACTTGAGGTGTAGGAATGGTTTGTGAAAGATAAGCACTTTGATCCCATTGTGGTTGTGCTTGATTGAACTGTTGAAACGGAGAAGAGTTTGTATTGGATACAAACTCCGTTTGAAGCTTCGGTTGTTGAACGCAACTAGAACTAGCTGAAGGACCAAAACCAGGCAAATACATTTCTGTATTTTGAGGAGGTGCAGATGCAATTCTTTTAGCCTTCCTAATTTCTTCTTCATTCTTGTGCTCTAACTTCTGAATGAATTCATAGAGACTAGCATTGGCTGCATCCAGTGCACCCGTATGTTTCAGAAGCTCAATGAATGGACTCCACTTAGGAGGTAGAGCATCAGCAAACCGTGCAATCATTTCTTGATGGGTAGCATTAACATTGTAAGAACTCATTTCACTAATCAAATGATAGAAACGTGAAGTCATATCATTTAGGGTTTCATTTTCCAAGAACTGAAATGATTCAAACTCTTTCTTTAACAGATCATGGGACGCTGCATTCCCTTCTCCTCTCGCCACCAATGCATCCCATAGGCTTTTCGTGGTCTTACAATACCCAAATTGATGATAGATTTCTTTGTGAAGTGCTTGTGTAAGTATGGCAAACGCCTTTTTCTCCAAGTCATAAGCTTTCTTATCATCCTCAAGCATATTAGCATAACCCGCTGAAGTTGATGCTGCTGTTTCGAGGGCAGGGTTGACCGCATTAATGAAACACGTCCAAAGTTCGGTGCTTTGCCCTTGAACATACGTATGGAAACGTCCCTTCCATGATGGATAATCATTCATGTGATTTAGCTTTGGCGGGCGATTGTTGCTACCCGTCTCACTCTCGCTCAACAGTAGATTTTGAATACTTTGGTTTTGATTTGATACCAAAGCCCATTGACTCGCACTTATGGACGGTTGTTGTTGAGGTATGGAGTTTGCTAAGTAAGAGGCCATAGATGTCTGATTTGAACTTTGACCTGGTCGTGGGTCAGTACTCCAGTCCCAAGAACTTGTACAACTCATTTTCGATGACTACTAGCTGAAAAACTGAACAAACACTTGAGAACACACTGTTAAGATGAACTTGCAAACCTTCTGTTGAAAACTTACAACTTTCTTGACGAAACTGAAATGTCTTTTGACGAAACAACAGATGATGAAACAGATTTTGTTTCGTCAAAGAAGTTTGACGAAACAGATATGTGATTCGTCAAAGGGACCTTTGGCGAAACAGACTTTGATTCGTCGAAGGGATCTTTGGCGAAACACTTTTCAGTTTCGTCAAAGAGACCTTTGGCGAGATGATTCTGTTTCGTTGACTTTGTGTTTCGTTGAAGCGTGATTCGTCAAAAAGGTTGTCAGAGGTTGGTAAAAGTTGGTGAATTGTCTATACCCAGCCTGTCAAGTCACACGATTTTCGAACTGCTTTTCTTACCAACTTAGAGGTATGGTGGGTAAAAGGAGTTGGTCAAACACTTTTCAAAAACCCACAACCTTATCTTTTAGATTAAAAGGATGCTTTTAACAAGAACACTTTGAATATAGGATGAAGATATGAAGAACTCTTGAACACACGAATAAACTGATAATTTTCAAAACTAAACTTGGCTAAAATTTCCAACAAAAACCAACTTGTAAATATGTAAACACACTAACAAGCAAGGTTTTCACTAAAATTTTAGCAAAAAAAAAACACCAAACAGTCAAGAGTTTAAGAACCAAATTTCCAGAAAAATATGAAGTTTTAAGAACCAAAATCTGTGAAAAACACTACAACTTGTTCAACAACCCGAACTATGTTTGATTTTAAACAAGGATAAGAGCCACTGCTCTGATACCACTTGTAGGTCCCGAAATTGGAGGATCGATTTTCACTACCCAATCCTTGTTTATAACAAACAAAGTTAAGTGTGCGGAATCCACTTAACTTAGCCAATCAAACATAGAACACAATGAACACAATGGTTAACCAAAGAAACACAATCGTTTGATTAACGGATGAGATATGGTAACTGATACAAACACAGTTCTTACAAGTTTGAAGGGTATACTCTCATCTCTTGGCTAAACTGTGAACATAATGTGCCTATTTATAGCAGCTGGGCTATTAAGCTTGCCGAAACAGAACATGGGCCGACAAAACAGAAGTTAGCCCAGTAACAAGCCCAACAGTCAACGAATCAAATTTGATTCGTTGACTACCTTGACGAAACACAAACAAAGTCAACAAGTCTGTTTCGTCGACATCCATTTGACGAAACAGACATGTTTCGCCAAGGCCTGCAAATGGTTAACTGTTTGCTGTAAACAGACAGCAAACAGAAATGGCACAAACATCACAAATATAAATGACAGAAATACCCTTAGATGCGACATGCATTGTTTTACGACAAATACATATAAAGAGAGACAAACAAGTCAAACACAAGCAGATAGGAGGATATCCGACTTGGTCGACTGCGAATACAGACTCGATAATTAATAAAGACCGTACGAAATACGAAATTACATACAAGACTAGTGACAGACACAAAAAGTGCATCAACAAATATCCCTAAAACTGAGTTTGTGAAAGGGGAGGATTTTGTCAAAGAAGAAGTTAAGATCGAAACAGGTTCCAACTCTCAGTTTGTGAACCAAATTTTGAAAAACTCCACCAACGACTCATCATCTTCGACCACTCATGAGTAACGTCCAAAGAATGCTGCGAAAATTCGCAAATGCTACAACTGTCGTGGGAAAGGACACTTAACAGCAGACTGTCCAGATGACAGGGGTAAATCTCTTGTTGATCCTGATCAAAAGAAACCTTTTGTTGAAAAACCACAAAATGAAGCAGTTAATGTTGAAAAGAAAAATGGTAAAAATCAGAAGGTTGAGAAAAACCAAGTGATTAAACAAGAAGTAAAACCAGTTATCAAACCAAATGTTAAATCACAACAAAATCAGGATCAGGAGGAGAAACCTGTTGTTATTAACCATGGGGACAGATCGGTAAATACATCTCAAAGATATGATACTCGTGAGAAAACCCCTCACAGACGACAAAATCATGTCACTTTCCAAACAGTTGAGAATGAGCAACGTTCTGGAGGTTCGAACCGCAACTATGTTAGACCTCATGCACAGAACAGATTCGTGAATGATCGAAACGCGTCACCCCCCGATTTCCAAATCAAAGACCGCATTCGGATAATCATCCACGATCATTCTCAAGACACGAAGATGCTCCTAGATTTGGTAGGAATTTTGAGCCACCCAGGAATCAAAATTACAATTACCAAAACTATGGAAGCCGAGGGTATGGAAACTCTGGTTATACCTACAGATCGTCAACTCCGTATAATCCACGATTTGCGGGGACTCATTCCAACAATTTCCGAAATGGAAATGGTGGACACAGAGGCGATGATGGTTATTTCAAAGAGTTTTCTTATGTTGACGAATCGGGACGACCCAAGACCATCATGGCTTGGGTCCCACACTCTAACTAAATTTTCTTGTTGGGGAGTGTAGGAGCAGCTGAAGAGGGCTATCTATGTTTGGTATATCGATAGTGGCTGTTCCAGACACATGACAGGAAATAAAGAGTTATTGAACAATTTTAAACAAATTCGTGGTGGTTATGTGAACTTTGCCGGTGAAAAGGGTGGATACATCACCGGTGAAGGCTCTGTGTCAAATGGAAAAATCACGCTGCATAAAGTGAACTACGTTGAAGAATTGAAGCATAACTTGATGTCGGTTTCTCAAATCTGTGATAACAAGTACATGATGATGTTCACTGATAAAGCTTTCTTCGTTTTGCGTCCGGGATTTGCTGTTCCTGAAGATTGGATCGTTATGAGGGCTCCAAGGGTGAATAACACATATGTCATGGACATGCGCCCGTTGGTTAACTCATCTGCTCCAGTGACTTGTCTACTTTCAAAGGCGACTGAAGATCAATCGTATCTCTAGCATAGGAGAATGGGCCACGTACATCTGTGAAAAATGAACCACTTAGTGAAAAACAACTTGGTGTTGGGGGTTCCTTTACGTAGTTTCAATATGCACAACAAATGTGAATCATGTGAAAAAGGAAAAATCAAACGAAAGCCTCATAAACCGAAAACAGTTAACTCAATCCAAAAACCACTTGAATTGCTTCACATGGATCTTTTCGGCCCGATCCATGTTGCTAGCATTGGTGGGATGTCTTATTGCTTAGTTGTCACTGACGATTTCTCACGTTATTCATAGGTATTTTTCTTAAAAACAAAGGACCAAACTGCTGCTGGTATTTTAAGAGACTTATTCAAACAACTTGAGAAAAATTATTCACTTCTTATTAAGAAAATCCGAAGTGACAACGTCACTGAGTTTAAAAATCAGTATATGGATGAGTTATGTCGGGAAATGGGAATAATTCATCAGTTCAGCGCTCCATATGTTCCCCAACAGAATGGAGTTGCAGAACGGAAGAATCGTACCCTAATTGAGGCGGCCCGCACTATGCTTTCTGAATCAAAATTGCCAATTTTCTTCTGGGCCGAGGCGGTAAACACTGCATGTTATGTGTTAAATCATGTGCTTACTGTCAAAAGAGAAGATAGAACGTGTTATGAATTGCTTGAAAACAGGAAACCGAACCTATCTGGTTTTCAGCCTTTTGGGATTAAGTATGTTATCAAACGCACCAAAGATACTCCGAAAATGGGGGAAGTTGGTGAAATTGGGTTCTTTTTGGGTTATGCCAATGGAACTCCAAACAAACGCGTTTATAACATCAAGAAGCGAATAGTGGAGATCGTGTTTGACATAACTCCTTTGAGTTTTGATCCTCCACCGTCCGAATTCGGTCCCAAAAGTGGTTATGATTATGATAAATTATTTGATTCGTTTGATCTTCCTGATGTTTCAGAAGAAGATTCGGAGGCTGTATACACACATCTTGTGAACAAAGATGAAGTGGATGCGAGCTGGAGAGCAAGTATTCCTACTAATGTGTCTTCGAATGTTCCAGTCGCTGATTCTTCGACCGTAAATGATGTTGTTGCTGAGCAGATCCCCAATGCAGCTGCTCAAACTACAAGTGGAGATCTATACGTTGACTTTTCAGCATATCCAAATGTTGATGCGTCTTCTGGTAATGGTGAAGCTTCTAGTAGTAATGCAAATGCTGAGGGGGAGATTCAATCGAATTTGGGAAATAATCTTCAAGCTCTGGCAATCCCAGTTCCAAGAACAAATATTCATCATCCTGTTGATAATATTATTGGGAATCCAAATGCGGGAGTGCAAACGCGAAGGAGTATTTCAGAGATGCAATGTCTGTTCTCTGCTATCAAGAAAGAAGAAATCTACAATCTTAGCCTGCATGAATGTTTTATCTCTCAAATAGAGCCGAAGAACTATCAAATGGCTCTGAAGGATAATTCTTGGTGTAAGGCGATGCAAGAAGAGTTAGCTCAGTTCGACAAGCTAAAGGTGTGGAATTTGGTCGATCTTCCAAAGGGCCAGCATGCAATCAACACGAAATGGGGTTTCAAGTGCAAGAAAGACGATAAGGGTGTCGTTGTAAGAAACAAAGCACGGTTGGTTGTTCAAGGCTTCAATCAAGAGGAAGGGATTGATTATACCGAAGTTTATGCACCGGTGGCAAGACTAGAAGCTATTCGTTTGTTTCTAGCCTTTGCTGCACACATGCGTATCAAAGTCTATCAGTTGGATGTGAAAAGCGCCTTCTTTTACGGGAAATTGCATGAAACTGTGTATGTGTCCCAACCACTGGGTTTCAAAGCTCCAGGATTAGACAACAAGGTCTATTTGTTGGACAAGGCTCTCTACGGTCTCCATCAAGCCCCTCGAGCTTGGTACGAGACGTTGTCAACGCATCTATTGGAGCATGGGTTCTCGCGTGGTGCGATTGACTCCACACTGTTCATTTTGAAGAAAGGGGGAGATTTTCTGATTGTGCAAATTTACGTTGATGACATAATTTTTGGTTCTTCAAATGAAGAATTGTGTCGTGAGTTTGAGACGGTGATGAAGTCAACGTTTGAAATGAGCGCGATGGGCGAGTTATCCTTCTTTTTAGGTCTTCAAGTGAGTCAAGAAAAAACCGGGACGTACGTGCATCAGACAAAGTATGTCCACGAGATTCTCAAAAGATTTGGATTGGAAGATAGCTTACCCTATGACACGCCTCTCCCGACAAATCTCAAGCTTTTACCCGATGATGAGAAAGATCCTGAAGTGGATCCAACTCTATATCGAGCAATGATAGGTTCATTGATGTATCTTACTGCTTCATGACCAGATATTATGTTCTCTGTTTGTTTGTGTGCTAGGTACCAATCAACTCCGAAGGAGTCTCATTTGAAAGCAGTCAAGCATATTTTCAGATATCTAAAAGGGACGCCTAGGCTTGGATTGTGGTATCCAGCTGAAGGTGGTTTGGATTTGATGGCGTATGCTGACGCGGATTTCGGAGGGTGCCGGATGAACAGAAAGTCAACCTCTGGCGGCACACAACTTCTTGGGAATTGTCTTGTCTCTTGGCAATGCAAAAAGCAAGTTGCTGTTTCTCTATCCACGTGCGAGGCCGAGTACATTGCTGCTTCAAGCTGTTGTGCTTAGGTTTTGTGGATTCAGCAGCAAATGAGAGACTACGGTTTGAATTTCACTCGAACTCCTATCCTTGTCGATAACAACTCTGCCATTTCCATAACAAACAATCCAGTTAATCACTCACGCACTAAGCACATAGATGTTAGGCATCATTTTATTCGCGACTGTGCTGAGAAGGGTTTAATAGAAGTGGTTAGGGTAGACACCTTGGATAATCTTGCCGACCTGTTTACGAAAACATTCGATCGGGCTAGATTTGAAAATCTGGTCCGAACGATTGGAATGATCAACCCAGAGTAAAATGCTTTCTAAACTCGCATAGGAACTTTATAATATCTTTTCTGTACAGTTCTTACCGCTTTCGAAAAATTGAAAAACTCCAAAAATATTTTACATAGTTGTAGGATAAATTTCAGAAAAATACAAAAACATTCGAAAAATTTAAAATGAAGTCGTGTTGAGATATAAGGGAAATGATAGTACATCGGTTAGTCGTATCTGGTGCAGGACTATGGTTATATGCATAAAATTAACCGTTAACTGTGACAGCTTCATTATACGTTGCTTCGGTAGGTTTTACGCGTAAATAAGAACCTGTCTTTGGTATATAAACATAATGAACTGCGTAACTTGTGTGGCACATCTCTCGGATATATGGTCTTGGTACCGTAATTTCGTTTGACAGATTGCTGAGGTTCTGAGATACGTGGTCTTTATGCTGTTTATCATCTGGGTATCATGGTTGTTTCTTTTACCGGAAAATAACGGGGTCGCAAGTCTAGATCTTCCATGATACCATACATACGTGTAAATATCCTTAATTCATGATGCATTCGACCCAAATAAGTAATAAACAATCACATGTCCCACAAAATTATGCGGGAGTCAAGTTCGTCTCTTTGTCTGTACGATGGTACTAACCTGTTCACGGACTTGCTCCTGTACCCTTTGCATCTGAAATTCAAGTTCCTCCTCAATAAGTGATTCTATCACAAAGGACTTGTTTTCAATCCCAAATAAGTGAGTATCTCACATTAGCTTATACGTCTAAAACAGATGATAAACGGTATACTCACCAGTAAGATGATCTCTCGTGCATACCTTGATACAGGAGTATATTCTGAGGTGGGTAAACATAGTTACTGTCAGCTATTAATACACTTAATTCCATATCTCGAAAACAGTGTTCGAAAGTGTGCTAAAACTTAAGTGGACCACAATACCGTTGAACGTCTTGAACTGTCAATATCATTTTAAAAGATTAAAGCTAAAATGCTATGGTTCTTGTGTTGGGTACTGACAGTAAAACCGATATGATTCCTTTGCTTCGATTTCACAAAAAGAATTAGTGTAAATATGTTCTTAGGTTTAATCTTTAATTTAGTTTAAATTGAAAAATCACAAAAAGATTTTGCTTTCTTGTTTCTATGTGCGAGTTATCTTATTAAGAATACTCTAGGGTTGTGAAAATTGTTTAAATAAGTTATTAAATGTTGGTTGTTTAATATTTCAATTGTTTATTGTGGGGTATTGGAATTTATTTTTGGGATCCAGGTTTGGGCCGATGTCTCCGGGATCAAGTTTCTTAATCCGGGGTTAAGTGTTTCAGGTCTGGATCGTTCATCTCAAGATGGAAGATTTGAAGAAGCTGTGTGCGTCTGGTTCGTTCATCTCAAGATGGAAGATTTGAAGAAGCTTCGGCGCCTGCCTCTAAAATACAATGAAGAAGATCGTGTTCTAGCTGACCAGTTCATCAAGGTGGTTTAGTTCTGTGTGAAGAACAAGGTCTGGGCAGGAAGCAGCTTCTCGAAGAGAGTTTGAAGATCTCAAGACCAATGAAGACCATGCACTGATCAAGGGGGAGTTTGTTAATGCACTTTAGGTGATAAGTGCATGTCTCCCAATTTATTAGGGTCTTTATTGTACATTTGTAAAAGATAGTCCCAAGTTTATCCTAGGGACTTTTGTCCAAGTTTTAGGATGGTTTCGTTAGTCAGAGTTTTTGTATGGGACTAAGGTCAGAGTTTGTTTATGTAGACCTTTTGTCTGAGTTTTGTCTAGGTCAAAAGGTCTGAGCTTTGTGCTATTTGTTTAGTCCAGGCTTTCTAGTTAGTCTTGAAAGTCCGGGCTTTGCCTTGTATATATACTTTAATATGGAATAGACAAGGTAGCGATTCTGTGTGAAATTCTGTGCACCTAACCCTAATCATTGTGTTTTGTCTGGCGGCTGCTTTGTGTGAGTGACGTCATTCATCTTCATCAAGAATACTCAATGTATTCTTGATTTCTCTCTCAAATCCTTGCATTCTAGTGTTTCATCTACAGTGGTTGATCATCAGGTGGATTCCGCACACCTGTTGGTTGCTTTAGCTGAGTGAGATCTTGGATTAGGAGGCCTTACACTATATCAGCCTTCTTTCTAGTTTCTTTCTCGCGAGACCATTACATAAACTCGCTTATCATACTGCTGCTATCTTCCAAGGATCGAGCCCTTTTCTTTCTTTTCCCGGTGACCTCTATTTTCTTTCTTCTTCGATCACCGATAACTTTCGCTGCTGTCACAAAACCAACAGCCTTCTGCGAATTCATTCTCTCTTCTTATTCCTGCAGTTTGAAGGGCTGCTACCCTCTTCTCGCGTAACGACTCTCAAAACGGCGAACACCGTCTTCACCAGCTCTCGTTTCTCGACCCTCGCTCTGATACCAAATGTTGGTTCAGGCCCCACAAAACACACAATCACACACACTCAAGACTCACGTAAATATGTGAAAGTAATTTATGGGAACGAAAGGTAGAGAATATGCAGAAATCTTGCTTTCTGTATTTGATAAAATGGGTGGTTTTTCACAAGAAATAATACTGCCCTATTTATAATAAAAAACTAAACAAATCACATGCGAAAACAACTCCACGTTCTCCTGCTTTCATGCAACGTACTTAGTCCCAACTTCTACTTTTCCTCCAACAAACGGGTAAACACAAGACTATTTCTCTCATTAACCCTTGGCTAACTAACGATCCATTTACCCACTCTTCTGCTGACCCGCTAACAAAACCGGTAACTAACTTGACCCGTAAATAACCCACAACATCAAGATTTCCCAACACCACCTCTACAATATATGCACACATACATGCATAAAAAGGTTAATCTGTCATCAAGGCAACTGCTGCTGGATCAAGACAAGTTCGCTGGATTTCCACAACATTCTTATTTCACAAGGTCGAGCCTCAGAAAATGCGGTACCCGCATCAGTTGGGTGTGGCGGTTGCTTGTTAGCCGGCACCTTGAGTTCTTCAACATCTACCACACACGAACTTGATTCCTCCAAATCTTTTCCAGACCATACACCTTTGACTAGATGTATGGTTCCTTTTGCCACCTCTTCTCCTTTATCATCTGTAAGTATAACATGTTGTCCAACCTTGAATTTAAAACACTTTTCAGGGATCACAACCGTATCTTTGGTTCTTGAAACTGATCTCCTGCGATGTTTCCGGTGGGTCAGTTGGGATGTAGATGGAGACGGGTCATAATCTTCATCCAAAAGATCATCCGGTGAATTTGGGTCTGGCCCTGACCCAGTTTCTTTTTCAGGCAAAGCGTTGTCCTCATCATAATGTACGCGAGCAGCCTTAGCAGCTGCACGTACTAGTTTGCCCCTACGGTTACTTAACCTGTTAAGACGTAAAACAAGAAAGACAACTTGAAAAAACTATGGTTGGTATATGCATGGGTTAAGTTGGGTTGGTTGGGTTATGTTTTATCTATAATGGGTTGAAGGTGTAATCAAACGGGTCAAACGGGTCAAGGTTGCTCAAAGTGTATTACTAATGAATAGCACTCCTAAATCCCTTTGTTACAAAAACAAGATTATTATTGAAATAAGAGATGACTGAAAACTTTAAATCACATTTGACACATTAGCTGTCTATTAAAAATATAAAATTTTAGATGAAAATTGTTTCGGTTCAACCCAACCCATGATTTAAAAAAAGTTTATCCCTTTTGACCTGTTTTCCAACCCAACTGACCGGTCCATTTTTCCACCTATACATAATTCGGTGTATTTCAGATTCTTGACTACCACAGTTGAGTAGTATCTTCACTCAACTGATTTTCGCCATTTTCATTGCAAGCCAAATAGTCAACTTGGACTCTAGCCATAGTTACTGGTACGCTCTCATCATCGTTACCACTTCGGTCATCCACAATAGGAGATAGGCTTTGATGTGTCGGAGATGGGCATCGTGCTCTATTGTGAACCTCCTAAAAATGAGACTCAAACCGTCACAATCATATATTTGATGAAGTTTAACAAAAAAATTAAGTTATCTAAAAATCAGTGGATAGGTCATGATGGTTAAGGTTAGATCACATTGGGTTGGCCCGAAACACTTTTTGTCGAAAATGTATAAATAGCTTATAGATAAATGTTACATATGGTTAGCAATACTATATTATTTCAAGAATAACTTAATTTTCGGAATAAAATCATTTAAGTTTAAACCCGTTGTTTTAGCCAAACTTTCTTATTTCAGATTTTTGACCGTTAGAGATTAAATACAAGTGAATCAACCCATTCATAAGTAATTGGGTTCACTGACTCAAATCACATTTCCTTTTAGATGCCAAATTAGTTCAGTGGTAAAAAATCTCCCAAAACATATTTGAGTATGTTTTATTTTAACTAATGCGTATTATTTTAATAATAATTTTGTAATTTTGATATATAAAGAGTATATATGAAATTCTAAAAAATAGACCAAGAGTGTTGAAATAAACAGCTATTTCACCAAAATGATTAAAAAGAAACAGACAAAAAAAAATTATTTTACCATAGCTCTGTGGATATCGGATTCTTTAGCTGCAAGTGGTTGCTCCAGTTGACTAACGAACCACCTAAAAAATAAACAAGATTTAAATGAATTGATCAAGTGATATATGATGTTTCTATCATACTGATATGCCATTTAATGTTCAATTATCCAATCAAATACAAGTATGTTCTCTGAGATCGTTTATAAGTTAACGAATACAGCTTTAAAGATTTACCTGAGGACAAGCACATCTTGTGCATTTAGGTAAGCAGGAGTCAAAGATTCGGCATGATTTAGTAAGTAAACTGCAAAACACGGATGTTATAAACAAACCAGATTTGTTTCTTAGGAGAGATGGCATTTTCGACCCATTTACGTATTATGGATAGACCGTGGTTGTTATATTTTAAATGGGCCAAATTAAAAGATAGCTAAAAGGAGAACATGTCAAATATGAAAGTCACCTAAAATGTTTTATTTAAAAATTACTATTATAATTGAAATAGTATTGTTTTTATAGTTACAACTAACACTACAACAATTTATAAACTATAAAGAATATTTATTATAACGGACAAGAAAGTATTTGTGGGTGTCACTCAACTAGTAGTAAAAACTGACCCATTACCAACCCACCCCTCTTGCCATCTCTATATTTTTATCAATCAAGAAAGTTTTGAAATCGATAGATACATAGGTTTCTGCTAGCGGCAGCTGTTCTTTCGGCAGCACCACCAGGTAACTTAGAAGCTTCCGTTTGCAAGCACTCCAGAAAATCACTCACAAAGCGAGCATTTTCTTCTGCACAAAGAGAGATATTAGTCAAGAAACATGCTAAATCATTCTATTCAGATATTTTTTATTGTTATTTAGAAAATAATTTGGGAAGAAAGTATTTCGCATCAACCCAATCCAACCCGTACCAAAAGTACACGTTTTGTCCCTTTATCTGTTTTGACCATTAACAAATGCATATACTGGATATATATATATGTGTGTGACAAAAAATATTTTTATATAAAACTATTGGGTAGATTGCTCACCTTCACTTAAATCAGCTAGAATTTTGACGAGTAAAGATGTTCTCTGATATGCATAAGGAGTTGGAGAACCCTGAGAGTTATTCCATGTAGAATGTTGGACATGTGACTTAGATATCAAACCCAGCACCTGTCCAGCT
The DNA here is from genome assembly GCF_002127325.2 of Helianthus annuus. Lineage (NCBI taxonomy): Eukaryota > Viridiplantae > Streptophyta > Magnoliopsida > Asterales > Asteraceae > Helianthus > Helianthus annuus. The sequence goes on along the minus strand of NC_035444.2, from coordinate 52,189,318 downwards.
GCTGATATGGAATCAAAATCCATAACATTCTCCTCTTCAATGGGCTCATGGTCATTGGAACACCAAGTAGACAAGAATTCTTTTTGAGGTTGTAGAAACACTCTGGTCAAAACTTCTGTCTGCATGGATGGACAACAACAAATACATTTTAAACGACTTGCAGCCCGTTTAACTAGTTCAACCCATTTGTCGTGTTTCAATTTTAGATGAATCCTTTAGATGTTATAACTACCATTAGTTAGAGATTATGATGTCAAAATTTTAAAACATGGAGTAAAATGAGGGAAAACATATCAATAGTAAGAAATCACACAAAAAAAGTAATTATAATTATAAAAACTTACAAAGTGTAAGATTATGGAAGTTCTGAATCTGGAATCACCGGAGAATATTTCTGCTAGTCGCATTGCATTAAGTTAAATGTCCCCTTGGATGGTCTTTTAGATCTCCAGCAAACATCATCTTAAGCACTTGAAGGACCTAAAAAATTTATATACATTAGTAGAATGTCCGCTAAATATACTTAAAAAGATAAGTTTTAATTTATTTAAAAAGTCAACCTCAAAAATAGTTGTCTTAACTAACTCCTTGCTTTGAGTGGTGCTAGAAGCCATTTCGAAGAAAGATGTGCTTTCTGCTTCACAAAGAAGTAGCATCTGGAGAAAGAAGAATTGTAACTAACTAAAAAAACCTTAAAGAAATTGTGAAATATGATATAATAACATCAACTAGTGATTGGGCTTACAATTGATAAAGCTTTTGATTTAAGCCAATAAACCACATTCGTAAGATACCGATCTTCGCATTGCGACAGTTTCAAGGTGCTTTGAACTAACTGAAGAACAACACCTTCTCCACATAGATCCTATAGAAGCACAGATTCAGTATTGACTATTGTATTGCATGAGTTCAAACGGGTCGGGTTGTGCTGGCCAGAAACACTTTTGTTCGAAATTCGTTTTTTTTTTTAAATAATCAGGGTTAAATATAGTGAAAAAGACTTTGGTCAACTATCAACCGTCAGACCCATTTGATTCGTTTCCTTTTAAGATATTTTTTTATTTTACCTTGTTCTTAACAAGGCGTTCCCGAAATACCATCTGTTTGCATGCTGATTGAAGAAACTGCAGAGAAGATTCACAAAGATGGTAGAGACAGTAGACGTCATTAGCATTTGACCTCATGCGAGAGTCAATATGCTGATCTGGCAGCTTCGCTTGAAGAGAATTAATAACCACACAGAGCGCGATAAAAGCTGTTGTTGTGAATTCATCAACCTGAAAAATATTTAATCATCAGCCACCTCATGTTCCATCAACAAAGAATTCCAATACAAAAAAAACTGGAGGTGGCAAATGGGTGAGTTGGTAACTCTAGGTGGTAACGGGTCAAATGTGTAATGGTGTTGTGCAGTTGAAACGGGTCAGTTTGGCATATAACTTATTATATAATTTGAATCATCATCATACTCAGTAAATCCCACCAATAGCAAAGCTAAGGTAGGGTCTGAGGAGGGTAGATGTAGACATCCTTACATCTACCCCGTAGGAATAGAGAGGCTGCTTCCAGTGAGACCCCTGAGACCCCTGGCTCGATTGTAGTTTTGTATTAAGCCTTGAACCTAAGGCACATAACACTCAAACAATCGGGACAGAGACCGATTGGTGCATGTGCCCCCGTGTCTTTCAGCTATCAACACCACCAGATGATGCAGGATTAACCATCCGCCGCTTTAACGTTATTTTCACGAAATTAGTAAAATAACGTTAAGGTTAGTACCATTTCACTCCCCCCCCCCCGGGCGAACGTCCACACATATATACATTATATGTGCACACCGCAAGCAAGGCATCTATTATATAATTTGAATAATATCATTATTTAAAGAAATGATCTAAGAGGTTTTTTGAACTAAAAATCCAATTCGGGCGACTATTGACCGTGTTCCATTTCAGTTATATTAAATTTTGGCAGTTTGACCCGATGGAAGTAAAACGTAACCTGAATCAACCCATTCATAAGTAAATGGCTCAAAACTGATACATTTAAATAATAACTGGAACTTTACTAAAATAAATTTATAAAACTTGCAACAGAAAAATCAAATCATCGAACTATAAAAATTACGTGAATATAAAGATTTTAACACAACATGTCACCTTAGAATGTGCAAGTAGATCATTTGTGATGTCTTGCCACTCGGAAGAAATCAACGCTTTAAGTAGATACATACTACTAGACAACAATGCTGAGTACAAAAGGACCATTCGGCTTGAACCACTAATTTTCTGGAACACCAAAGTCATGTTTAAGTTATACATAACAGAAAAAAAATATATCAAAAAATTGTGCAAAAATAAAGTATGTAAAGAAAAGAGTTAAACCTCTCCTGACTGGCTAAGAAAATCAATAATGCGAAATATCGAATTAAGTATCTCATCCTGTACACTCGTATCTTCAACCAAAACCTGCAGCAAGAAAAATCAGTTGCTGAAATGCAAAAGACAAATAATTTAAGCCATCAAGAAGATCAGGAATGTAAAATTATTTCCTATTGCATCTAATTTTGGAAATTTATTGGTCTGTTTGCGTTGATGTTCACAAAAAAGTGGAGGTGCATGATGCGCTGGTTGGGTAACATTTCAAAATGGGCTCGCATTGAAACAGTTTGTTTTTTGGTACGGGTCAAAATGTGCCAAGTCGGGTTGGGTTTGACATGCAAATACTTTGTGTCCAATTTACACAAATTATAAATAGTTAATGTGTTTGTTATGATTATAAGATTTATAATGTTTGAACAAAACGATTTAGGGTATGTTTGGCATGGAGCTTTTAGGAGCTTCTAGCTTTAAGCTTTTAAGAAAAAGCTCCTACTTAATAAAAAGTCTTGTTTGTTTGAAGGAGCTTTAAGCTTTTAGGTTAGGAGCTTGAAGCTTTTGGTTGAACGCTACTACTAGTAGCGTTTAGAAGGAGCTATAAGCTTTTAGGGAAAAATGACTATTTTAACCTCTCAAAATAAGAAACTTTTTAATGCACCAACTTTCTAAATTTTTAGTTATGTCCATTTTGGTAATTTTATGCATTTTATTAAAAGCTCCAGCTACTCTACCAAACACCAAATATATCTAAAACGCTACAGCTACTAGCTACCAGCTACAGCTACCAGCTTCCAGCCACCAGCGCTAAAAAGAACTATGAACGACTTTCAAGTAGTTTGGTGTGTTCTCCTTTAAGCTAATAAAATCACTCATCACTCAAACCATAAAAATTTCCGCCTCTATAGCAAATGAAAGAAACGAAAGTAACAACAGAAATTGTTAAGACAAGAAAATAGCGGACAGAAGTTACAAATTAGTACAACGAAAATGTCATAAATCATACTTTGTAAGAAAAAATAACTCAACCTATTTTTTGTATATTAAAGGCCCATAATTTGTCAAAACTGCATGAAAAAGCCATTCAAACAAATTTGTTATATTAAAGTCCCTAAACTTGTGTTAATGGTAAGTTTTGCCTACGAAAAATAAATATATGTGCATTCTAGACAAGTTTAGGGACTTTGGTTTACCAAAATTAGGTTGAGGACCCTTTTGTGTATTTTTGACAAGTTTATAGACTTTAATCTACAAAAAATATAGATAGATTGGAAATAAATTTACTAACCTGCGCAAGTGTTGAATGGTGACATGCAATATCACACAAGGTATGCAATAATCTTAAACCACTTAACATATGTTTGAAATTCTCCTCATTTACTTTAGATGGTATAAGATGTTCCATTATGTACTTGACAAGATGCCTTGCTAGGATTTCCACACTTATCTAAAGCATCAGGATGTTTATCACATTGACAAATAGACAGTCAGCAACCAATACTTGAGGTGAAAAATTAATGAATTATTAAATGATTATAAAAAAAAAAAAAAAAAAAAAAACCACCAACCTCTAAAGATGATCCATCTTGTTTAACATATTTAACAATACCATCTTCGGCATCTCTTATTAGTTCGCCAAGATCCTTAGAACTTAAAGCATGAAGCTCTTTGACGGCTAATGTCAAATCAAGTTGCTGCGTATCAAAGTATTCCACAAGTCAGAATATGTGAACATCAATAAACTCTTATTAATAAATAAAAACAAATCAATTATCTCAAATGGGGATAAGTTGATGTTTAAATTTTTGGAAAAATATGATTTAGCATACTAATATATAGATGAAATGGTCAAATAGAAGTTATGTGTGAAAAAAGTAGCAATGATATCAAATGGGGATAAAATAATTAAATGAGTTCCAAAACACAACTGGTTTTCTAATTTAAACCATAACTGAACCAACCAGTATGGTTTGAAATTTTACATTTAAAAAACTGGTGGAAAACCAAACCGAATAGCCAGATGAAAAATCAAAAATCAAATATCAAACTCCGAATGTAAACACTTTCAAAAAAATCCCTCAAAATATCAACATGGTGCATTGTTATAAACCTTTCAAATTAAGCTGATATGTTTTAGTTAGCCCATTTATTAAATACATCGAGATTGGGCTAACCTATATAACAAACGGTTTGTATCAGGCAACACAAAACTCGTATTTTCAACGTAACGTGCCAGAAAATGTTGCCTGGTACTTAAACCAAAGGTTTTAAAGTAAATAAAAACACATGTTTTTTTAAACCATATTTTTTAAACCCCCTAATAAAAAAATTAACAAAAGAAATGAAAATTTTACTTACGGGTGACATCTCCTCCCTGCATGGTTGTTCATCCACCTCCTTAGACACCATGTTTACTTTTTTAGTACGAGAACTGAGAGGGAAGAACATACAACAAATATCAAAAAACAACTACACATTTAAATGATCAAATAATTATAGTTTAACAAATATATAGAAATTATAAAGAAAAAAAAAACATTTGTTTAACTTGAGACCTGCATGTACAAAAAGTTATTGTAGTTTTCTTATATTTTAATCTAAAAGGAAAGATTATTAAAAATACAAATACTTAAATACTACTACGATATCTTCTGTTTTTCCTTATAAAAGTCCTTTAATAATTTTTAACATATTAAATAGCTCTGTGTGTAAATTTTGAACAAAATTGTGATCGTTGTGCTTATTAATACCATGTGAGGCAAATATTGAGATGAATTGATGTTTTAAATTGGACATGTGGCAAGGCAAAGTCTATTCCATATTCGTGTTTTCTTTTCTCTTATTATTTTATAATTTATAATTCAATGAGTTAATAATAATATATGGTCTTTTAAAAACAATGTAATAATATATGAGTGTGGATGATGAAACTCAAAATAATAAACAAATCATTTAAACAAATGTAATGGTTTGAATAAATTTAATATGGTTAAAAAGTTATAAACAAATGATATTTGTCGCTATCATAAGGTAATTTGTCAAATAAGGATTTTTCATGATTTTATTCAATCATAATTAAGAGATATTTTTTATATCAAATTTAATATCTTAATTGACTTTTATGATGGAATTACTTAAAAATATGTTGGTTTTTTATTTGTAAAAAAAATGTTAATGAACTTTTATAAGAAAAAAACATAAAGTATGTTGTTTTTTTTTAAATAATATTTGCCTAAAAATAGGATTGATTTTTTTAAATATATATGTTTTCAATAAAAATAAAATGATGATTTTTAGAAAATATCTTTAGGTAATATGATTGAATTAAAAATGTTACTTTATAAAATTAAAAAAAAATATAGAGGTAATGAGGAAAAGGGGATATATAGACTCCTCTTTTTTATAAGATTTTAATTTGAAAGGAAAAGTTGTTAAAAATATACAACTATTTTTAATAATAAATATTATTATTGTTTTTTATTAATATATTTGTAATGTGCCTGAAAAAAAAATGTTACTTTTTAAAACAAAAGGAAGCAAGGTAACCGGGAAAAGGGGGTTAATGTTACTTTTTAAAACGGAAGGAAGCAAGGTAACCATGAAAAGGGGGTTGTATAGAGACGTCTTTCTGATAAGTTTTAAATCTGTGATTTTTATATTTAAATTACGATCCTAATCAACAAATGAAATTAATGGCTTGTCTATCGATTCCGCTCGTAACCTAAACCCACATAAATTGACAGGTGAATTTATAATAAGTTTTAAAATTAATATATTTGTCTTTATGATAATTACGTTTTTAAATCTGCGATTTATATTTAAGTCACGCTCGTACCCTAATTAACAAATAAAATTAATGACTTTTATATGGATTCCATATTTTCAAAATCTATCAAACAAATAGACCACAAATAATCAATTTAAATATTTGATTTTTGGATTTTGAATCTTTATTATAATTGATAAAAATAATCATTTTCAGAAAATATGTAAATAAATGTATAGTAAAATTTAATTGTTGATATACAGGACAGTTAAAAGCTATCAAACTTGTTTGATGTGATTCTTGAGTGGGATAATCACTACTAATATTTAAATACATACCAAAACATGCATATATGAAAAGATCAACTTTTGTTATGTCAAAACCTAGATTTAATCTGTTGATTTTGAATTTCAATTGTGTGGTGTTTGTGAACAATTTAGAACATGGTCTACTGAAATTGAAAAAAAAGGTCATAAATCTAGTGCAACATAAACATATTTAGAAAGTGAATAACTAATTTACCTTGATCCTTGAAATCGACTTGATGCAGGGGGTGGACGTTTAGTCGGTCTAGCAGATAGACGTTGATGATTCATTTTTTATGTTGGCTTTCAACACACTTTTAAGATCGGTTGGGTTTGGGTTTGAAGATCTTGATCGTAAGAAAGAGAAAGACGGAAGATGAAAGAGTACCGATTTAGACCAATAGTGTGCCGTTACCAACTTTGTTATATATAACCTTTAGAGGTGTAACGATAGTGAGAAATGGGCGTGTTTTCTATGATGTAATTTGATATGTTTAGGGTTAGTGTAATCGGATTCGGTTCACACTGAGAAATTACAAAATAGTACATGTAATGGCATGTGACGTGCACGCAATACTCCTCGGAATTTACTTTATTTTGAGTAAACTGTCATTTTGGTCCCTGAGGTTTGGTCACTTTTAACACTTTAGTCCAAATTTGAAACCTTTTGCATCTGGGTCCCTGTGGTTTCACTTTTATTGCCATTTTGGTCCAAAAATAAAATCAGGACATATTTCCCAAATTAAATCATGGTATTTTGTCCTTTTCCTCAGGGGAAAAATGGTCATTATATAAAAAATTTATATAATATATAAACTCTGCACACTCTCTCTCTAAACTCCCCTCCGTCTCTTTCTTTATTCCACAAACAGATTCATCTTGATTCCTTTTACCACATTCACTTGAGATAAAAAAACAGATTTCCAGTAACAAAGCTTGATGGATCTTCCACCAGATGAGAGATCTGAAGGCCGACAAGATTCGTCATACTCGTCGCTGCTTGAACCACCACCATCGTCGCCGCTGCCAGTAAGCCCTATAAGAACTGGAACTCTAGCATACAACTGATCCAAAACTGGAATGGAATGCTTAAGGTAATCAAGAAACAACACAGGGTAAAGTGCGTTATCCATGACCCCACTATACCATTTCCAAAACCCTTCTTGAAACCCCCAAAAGGGTCCAAAAGCTGCTGATGAAATCCAGATAATATAACCACCATTTTTAGGGAAACTTGTGGCGAGTTTAGCCATAACAAGGGCTACTAGGATGCTCCAAAAAAGGGGGAAGATTGAGAACCCTAGTAAAGAAAGTAAAGCACCACCTCCTGGTCTGACTGAATCTTCTACACCAAATGGGCCACCTGAAACTTCATAGAAGATTAGGGCTATTAGAGGTAAAAGAGTTAGTTTGGGGTTTGATTTCTTGTCTGTAGTGTTGTGATCATTGGTCAAGATTGGATTTTTATTTGAACCCATTCAATTCAAGAAAGAATGAATCTTGAATGATCCAAACAGTATTTTAGCTTTTGGGTGCTATGTAAACACCATGTTCTTGATCAATGGATCAAGTGAATGTGGTAAAAGTAATCAAGATGAATTTGTTTATGGAATAAAGAAAGAGACGGAGGGGTGTTTAGAGAGAGAGAGTGCAGAGTTTATATATTATATAAATTTTCTGTATAATGACCATTTTGTCCTTGAGGAAAAGGACAAAAATAGTAGGATTTAATTTGAGAAATATGTCCTGATTTCATTTTTGGACTAAAATGGCAATAAAAGTAAAACCACAGGGACACAGATGCAAAAGGTTTCAAATTTGTACTAAAATGGCAAAGTGACCAAACCTCATGGACCAACATGGCAGTTTACTCTTTTATTTTTCTGTTTTCATAGAAAGATGGACTAAAGTCCGGTTATTATAAATCTTCCAATTGAAAGTGACATTTAAGGAATAGTAGTATGTATGTGGTAAAATTTTCACAAATAATTTTAAAGAGTAAATTTCATTTTCGATCTTTGTGGTTTGACCATAATAGCCACTTTCATGACGTTTTCTTTCTTTATTCTTCTTTTTTTCCATAGAAAAATTGTGCTTTTCAAAATTTTGTCATTTATTTTAAGCAATGACTAACACTATTAGAAATTTTGTTAACTTCATGTGTATTTCAGTTAATTTAGCTTAGGTACAATCTATTAATGCATAGGGTACAAGGCATCATTGCATAGAGTAAAAAATAAATATAATTTTATTTAAATAAAGACAATAAAAATAAATAAAGCTAACCCCCACCTCTCTCTCTCTCTCTTTCTCTCTCAACACCCACCACCGACATCCTCTTTCTCCCTTCACCATTCACCTCACAATGACAAGAACACCACCATCTACCCCTACCATTGATGTGAAAAATATGCTCTATAAACTTCACCTAACTTAGATACTCTAGTTTTAACCTAGACTCTCCTAATGGTAAGTGTACTTGTCGACTATAGCAAAGCCTAATGAAGTTCGGATATCGAACCCATGAGACACTAGACACACTTAACTAGACTTTGACTCAACTAAATACTTAACTGGTTTATTTGGTTTTAGTAGTTTTGTGTGATTTAACTAAACAAAGATGAAAACTTAGACAACTTGAGATTTAACCAATGAGAATGAACAACTACCAAGGTAATGAATCCCTAATGGCATGCAATGCCCCTTAATCTGACAATTGACCAAGTTCTGATTTCTGACCTAACTACCCTCTCATAAAAGATCCTAAAAACCGATCTATAAAGTTCATTCTAATCGTGTTTGTGAAGTGCTAAGATGGAATTAGGTTTCCCTAGAAGTGGAGATTCCCACAACTATCCGAATTAGAAGGGTACCACTCTAACAATCTTCTAATTGTGAAACTAGTTCTAAAATGATAAGCTGAAACCCAAAGAATCACTGGACGCAAACAAACAAAAGAAGATGTGCTAACGAGTGTTCAAAACTATCGAACAACAACACAAATTAACCTAGTAATCCCGAATCATCTCTCAAATCATCAAGATTATATGCACACTATAGTCTAACTAATTTATATTGATTAGTAACTTATATTGTTTGTATTGATAAGTTCTAGACCGAAAACCTACTAATGAACGAATTATAAACAACTTTAATATATCTAGGTGTTGGTGCACTTGTGTCTGTACTTTGTCTGTATTCGGTCTATATGTAAACGATGTCCTAGTTAGTCTGTAAGTTGACCGAGTCAACCATCCTCCGGATTGACTTGGTCAAACAGTTATGTTTGTATATGGGTTGTCTGTCTCGAAGGATAAGAGATCGAAGGATGATGTGGATCCTTCGATCTCCTCGAAAGATAAGCTTCGATTGATGGACCTCGAAACATCATCCTTTGAGGTCCCTGTGAATCCTTCGATGACTGCGTAATCGATAGATGATCCTTCGACCATCTATCGAATCCTTCGGACATGTCAACCTGGGCTGGGTATATATATACCCATGCAGTGTATATGAGAAGGTAGATGCACACAGACAGAAAGATAGAGAGTATTCTTGAGAGCATTCTGTCCGAAACACACACACACATAGTGAGAGTTTGCAAGTTATATTTGTAAACATTGTGCTTGTAACCGAAACCTTCATACGTATTAATACAGTGGTGTTAATCGGTGAACCTGTGTGTGTTTGTGTTTATACTTGTTTCATCCCGGTTTGCTTGCTAGCTTGGATTCCGCACTCGCTAGTGGGTTAGTATAACAAGGTTTAGGTTCGTCATCCTCCGAAAGGGACCTACAAGTGGTATCAGAGCCGTGGCTCGGCTCTTTACCTTGTTTAAAACCGGGTTTGTTCAAGTTCTTGGTGTGTTTGAACACTAGGCTTAGCACGCGTTTTGGTGGTTTTTCTTGCATCTTAAAACTGAAAAACGAGTTCTAAACTTTCGGGAGTGTTCAAGGTTGGGTTGGGTAACTTGAAAACTTGTTTTTAAGTGACTTTGAATTTTCCGGCCATATTTCCGGTGTGTTCAGGTGACCGGATCTTTTGGATAAGGTTTGCCATTTTTGGGTATACTTTGTTTGAAAGTCAAAGTTGGTGAAAAGTTGTTGGCAGAACATCCTTTCTGCCGAAAGTTGGTATACCAACCTATCACCTTTCTCACCAACCTGTCACCTTTTCAGTTGTGTCAGAGCTCTTCGAAAGGCATCCTTCGACATCGAAAGATAATCTTTCGATAAAGGAGGTTCGACAGATACCCATCCTTCGAATATCCTTCGAAGCCTGTGTTCTATCTTTCGAGCCAAGGAATCTTGTCGTAGGATACATCTTTCGAGCTACTATTACTCATCGAAAGATAAGGATCTTTCGTGTTGGTGAATCTTTCGAGATCTGTGTTCGAAATATAAGGAGAATCTTTCGAAATCATCTTTCGAAAGATAAGGATCCGTCGTGTGGTCAATCCTTCGAAGTCAATCTTTCGGAGTCGTTGCTCGAAACTCAACAGTGATCTTTCGAACACTGTTGATCCTTCGAACAAGCGTTGATCTTTCGAACAAGGTTGTATCTTTCATTTCGGGTCTGTTTGCATTTAACAGTTTGTGTTTGTGTAGGTTATCTATTAATATTTGATCAAAATGAGTTGTACAAGTCCTTGGGATTGGAGTTTGAACTCACAATCTAGTCAAGAACTAACTTCTGCTGATGCTTGGGCAAAAAGTATGTTTCCACCGCCATCAATCAGTCCAAGTCAATGGGCTTTGGTATCCAATCAAAGTCAAAGCATTCAAAACCTTTTGATTAGTGAAAGCGAAACGGGAAGCAACAATCGTCCACCGAAGTTGAACCATATGAACGATTTTCCATCATGGAAAAACCGTTTTCACACGTATGTTCAAGGGCAAAGCACCGATCTTTGGACGTGTTTCATCAATGCGTTCAATACTAATCTTGAAACTGCTGCGTCCACTTCAGAAGGTTATGCCAACATGCTGGAAAATGACAAGAAGGCTTATGAACTGGAGAAAAAGGCCTTTGCTACACTTACACAAGCACTCAACAAAGATATCTATCATCAGTTCTCCTACTGCAAGACCACGAAAACGTTGTGGGATGCCTTAGTAGCTAGAGGAGAAGGCAATGCAGCTGCTCGAAAGTCTCGTCATGATCTGTTGAAGAAAGAGTTTGAATCGTTTCAGTTTTTGGAAAACGAAACTCTAAATGATATGACAACCCGTTTCTATCATCTGATCAGTGAAATGTGTGCTTATGGGGTTGTTTCTACTCAACAAGACATGGTGAATAGGTTTGCTGACGCTTTGCCTCCAAAATGGAGTTCATTTATTGAGTTGTTGAAGCACACTGGAACTCTAGACACGGTTAACATCTACGAGTTCATTCAGAAGCTGGAACATAAAAATGATGAAGAAATCAGGAAAGCAAGGCGTGCTCCCGCTCCTCAGAATACAGAAATGTACCTTCCAGGCTTCGATGCTTTGGCAAGATCCGCTGCAGCTCAACAACAGCAACCTAAACTGCAAACTGCATTTGTGTCCAACACAAGTTCCTTTCCGTTTCCTCAGTCAACAGCTGCTCCACCACAACCTCAATTCGATCCGAGGTCGTACATTCCTATCCCAACACAGCCACAAGTCCAACCTCCACAACAACAACAGCAGGCTCATTATACAAACAATCCTCAACCTCAAAATCCTCACACAATCCGAGTCGATAATTCAAACCTTTCACACCTCAGCATTGAAGTTGCTAAAGAGCACATGGAAATTATTAATACAATGGTCAGTGCTTACTGTGGATTGGTAGCAGGTCAGCTTGGAAATATCAACATGACCAATGAAGATTATCAGCAGATCGACAAGGAAGAAATGGAGTTGATGGATATTAAGTGGGCTTTTGCAAGTGCGGTTAGAAGGGCCAAAGACTTTATGGCTCGTACTGGTAGAACTTCGTTGGAAGGAAAGAAAGATACGAAGTATGGGTTTGATATCAACGCCGTGACATGCTTCAACTGTGGTAATAAAGGGCACTTCAAACGTGAGTGCACTCTACCAACAAAACATGGCAATCACAACCCTTTCAGAAACCAGACGAGTAATACAAATGTGAATGCCCAGCAAGAGAACCGTGAGAGGAGGATGGTGGCAGTTAATAACAATCAGGGCCAGCCTGGAACTTCAAATCCCAATCGGGCTCTGGCTGTTCAAGCAGATGAGGGATGTGACTGGTCAGTTCAGTTTGGTGATGATGATCAGAGAAGTGGAACAGCTCTTTATGCAAAGATCATTGAGCATGTTCATAAAGAAGAGTCTTCTGGAAGTGATGACAGTTCTGGTTATTCTGGAAGTTCTGATGAAGAAGGCTCTGTTTCTGGGGATAATCACTCAGAGCCTGATGTGAAGGAGGAAGGAGATGATGATATTCAGGATCTACTGAATGAAGCTGATGAGCTTAAATGTCAGAAATCAATTCTGATTAGAAAGGCGGCTACTGCATCAAAGGAAATGGAGAAGCTATTTTCTGAAGATGGAGCTTTTTCTTTTCAAACTGCCTTTATGGCAAACGGTTCAGCCTCTTCTAGTCAGGTAAATTCTAAACCTCCTGTTCCTAATGTTTGTAAATCATGTGCTGATATGAAGCTAGAATCAGAAAAGCTTCATAGTCATAACCAGAATTTGGTTATTGAACTGTCGAAATGTGTTAGGCCCTAAAGTGTGAGACTGACGCATCAAATTAACACAACGGACTACGGTTACAAACTGGGCTTTACCGGGTTAGTTAATATTAGGTTTTGGACCTTTATAGGTCACTTGGGCCAAGCTTTAAGCCATGTGGGCCAAGCAGGCCCAAGGGGAGCCCATGTAGGGAAGTGGGCTTAGGTTAGTATATAAACAAGTTTTCTACTTGTTTTAGGGTTGGACATTCATTGTTACAGATTTCCTAGAGAGAGAGCTAGAGAATTCGATTTGGTTGTGAACACTTGTACTAGACGGTTTTGCTTTTCAAAGTAATAGAATCGTGTGCAAGTGTTTAAAGGTGATTCGGTTTGTTCTTCGTTTCCATATTTTCGGTTCGTATTTTCATATTTTTCGGTTTATCTTGAATAATCTTGTGATTGGATTCCGCACTCTCACAAGATTGGTTGATATCATTGAAAGATCCGGTTAAACGGGACTTACAAGTGGTATCAGAGCCTTTAGAACCTGTTTCTAGGCTCGGTGTGATATCAAATATTCAAGATTTCGAATTTTCGTTCATCGCGTTCTTCGTGTTTTTCGTTGTGTTCATCGGAATTTTATCAAAAATCAATACATTTTGGTATTTTGATTGTTTTGAAAGTTGTTAAAGGATTGAGATCATTGTTTTATTTTTCAAAAAGATTTGAAATTACAAAATTAATTTGAAAAATTCCATTTGGTAACAGTTTCCAAATCTCGGGATTTTGAAAAACTTTTGAAAACTTTCAATTATTTTCAAATTAAAAAAAAAAAAAAACAAAAAATTATCTCATCTGTTTACATAATTCAAAACATATCTTTCCGTAACAAATCTTGGGATTTTGTTCACTGTTTCGTGTCAAAGCCTCACGTGTGCCAGCTATCAAATATCTCAAGATTTAAAATTCTAGTGGAACTTTATCTCTTCAAAGGTTTCGAGTCCCATAGTTGAGGTCTCGACTCAATTCAGAAATTCAGAGAAAATCTTCACCTCCAAGTCGCAATCAACACCAGTCACAACCACAAGATCATATTCCAGTCTCGAGTCATCATCTTCACCATCTGATTGCGAGTCATCATTCCGAGTCGCAACATCTTCACGGTTTCGAGTCGTCTTCAAGTCCAACGGTTTCGACTCATCAGGTTCTGAGTCGCAACCTCCTTACTCATCAGGTTCTGAGTCGCAACCTCCTTTCATCAAGACATCATTCATCATCCACAGTCGCAACCTCTGTTTAATCTTCATCAAGTCGCAATCAAGGTTTCGGCTCTTCACGGTTTTGTTCCGAGTCGCAACCGATATCTCGACTCATCGTGTTTTGTTTTCGAGTCGCAATCTCTACAGATCTCGAGTCTCTGTTCAGTCGCAATCATCATCGGTAACCGACAACCTCCGGTCATAGTTCATCATCATCATCGTGCATCTTCTCCGACAACCACTGACGACCACCATTAATACCTGCAACATCACTCCTTCAAATAACAATCATCATCGTCATCATCATTCATCTCCGTCAGTCATCGATATCATATCGAAACCGCATATCGAAACCGTACACCGATCTCGCACACCATAATCACAATCTCATCACCCCGTTGTAGCACGCACCACCGTCATCATCACAGTGAAATCAACATCTCCGGTCATCCTCACCGATCTTCGACACCCTTCGGTTACGGTTCAATCATCGCTCCACCTTCACTGTCATTACCGGCAACCACCAACTCCGATCATCCATCATCATCTTCCAATTGGAACCAGTGAACCACACACTACATCACCTCTGCCGGCTACCGTACATCGTTGAACCATTTCCAAACCTCTCCGAACCCAGACACCGCACACCACACGACCACCTCCACTGTTCACCGTCATCATCAAATATTACTGGTGGCTGAGTTCAGAAAATTAGGGTTTCGGTTATTGTTTCGTGAAGAAGAAGACTGTGTTCTCTTTTAATTTTAATATAATAATAATTATTATTAAATCATAAGCTAATCAATGGATAATAATTAGGTTTTAAATAATATAATATAATAATAATAATAGTTTTGTTTATTATTAATTAAGTAATTTAAAAAAAACAAATAAATAAATAAATAAATAATAAAAAAAAAATAAAATAAAAAAATTAAAAAAAAAGGTTTGTTTGTTTGTGATTACGGTTTTTGACAGGTTTTTGAGGTGTGATTTCGAAAGCGGGTTCGTTCCTTCGTGTTCAACGGGTTTGAGTTAGCGAGTACACGGGTTCTTGCTTTGAGCTTGTGTTGAGGAAATAGTAAAAAGCGCACATTTTGGGAGATCAAATCTTACAATGTCTTCTAAAAGAGAGATGCTTGAGCAGAAATTCGAAGGATTCAGTTACTCATACGGTGAATCTATAGATGCAGTGATTGGCCGGTTTGTTGAACTGCTTTCTGAAATGGAGAAGGCAGAAATGGTGGTGTCTCCTCGCATAATCAACAGAAAGCTTCTGGAGGCTATAAAAGGGATTCCAAATCAGGCGAACTGTAGTTGGTTTATGAATGTTAATCAGATAATAGTGACAACCGACGGCAACTGTTACAAAATGAAGTCAGATGAGCTGATCTCTCTTATCAAATCCTATGGCAATGCTGACTCACCACAAAGTTCAACATCTATGTTTAACAAACCCATGGCTCAAGAAGTTACTCGTGATCGTGAAGAGATACTTTCTGTATTTTGCACTCCTGAGTGTAGAAAAAGAAATGAGGCATATCGATTACACAACGCTGAGTTGGTTCAAGACTACAACGACATAAAAAATAAAAATTTTACTTTATCAAAGAGTGAAAAGCTTTATAAAGATAAAATTGAAGCTCAGCGAAAAGACATCATCAAACTTAAGGATGATGTTAGTGTAAAAACAGCCCAACTCTTCATGGTTCAAGAAAAACTATGCGATGTGACTAAGGAACTGGAGGATATCAGAGATAGATATCAAATAAATGAGCTAAATATTAAAAAATTTGATTCTTCCAGCAAATTAGTCAAAAACCTGTGTGATCAACAGCTAGCATACCAGAAAAGAAAAGGGTTGGGATTGGGTTTTAATCAGGCTCCTCCTCCTTATAATGACAATTATACTTACTTACCTATGACTGAGGAGGAGCTGATGAATGAAAGTAAAATGACTTACGGTCCTAAAACTGATAAGTCATCAATCAACAGCAGATCTGTTGATAAACGAGCGACACCTCCAATAAATTTTGTTGCTAAGGGTACAATTGATCCTAATGCTTCTTCTACATGTGCAGATGAAGTAGTTGAAGTAACGATTGAAAAAGTAGCTGGGGAGGAACAAGCATGAGAGTCTAATGCTTCTGAAAATTTAATAAATAAAGCTAATCTAGACTCTATTACGGCATGTGATATTCTTAACTCAGTTTTTCGCTCTGTGATTAATCTCAGGCCTGATGATTTGGGCGAAAACGGTGATGCTTGTGTAACGGAAAATGAATCGGCAAATAGAGCGAATTGGCCAGCTGAAACATCTGATTCCAAATGCGAATCACCTGAAGCAGCTGTTTCTGAGAAATCGGAATCATTTGATTATAGTGAATTCAGCTCAAGGGTGTCATGTGGAGAACCGACTTGTGCTGAAAATTCGTCAAAGGTTTCAGCTGAAGTTTCTGCTACAGTTTCTGGTATTTCATCCAACAAACCAGAACTCTCCGATTCTGTCAAAGCTGATACCATGAAGGATGAAGAGAAAACAGACGTGAAAAGGGCTCCAAATGCGCAAGCTGAACAATCTGAACCTTCGGTTAGTGGTGAAAAGGTTCAGATCAAGCAACAAGAGCCAAAGCAAGCAGGAAAAGGACGCGGAAATAAGAAGCCTAAACATCAAAGACAAGAAGGCTCTCCACAGTCCTCAACGGGCAGCAATAGTCATCAAAAGGCCCGCGATGTGAAAAATACCTTTGTTAAGCCAGTCAGTAATGGCAAATGTGAAAAATATGCATTTGACTGTGCTAACAAAGCTTTCGGAAAGACTGGTGAGATTTCTGAACATGACGTGCAGTCTACTCAAAACAAGAAAACTCAGAAGAAATCTCCACCACAGAAGGCCCATGCAAACGACAAGTATAGGCATCCAAATTCATCGTCGTCTGCAAGAAATGTGCAACAAAATCAAGCACAAAAAGGACCGGTTCGTCCTTCAGGGTCTTCAAGAGCAAATCCAGTTGATCAGAATGCATTCTACGTAAAGAGACAAACATGCTTCAATTGCGGCATTGCTGGTCACATTGCTCGAAATTGCACACATCGTCCCTATGTACCCTACTATATGCAAAATCAGAGGGTTACATCAAAGGATAACTACCATTCTAAGCCGATGAAGGTATCATCACCTAAGGCAATGAAGAATGTGAATCCTAAGGTTAAACCTTCTGATGGGGATTGGAACGCTGCTAAAAACAAACGCAAAGCTGTTCAGGAACAAAAATCTGTTTTCAAAACTAATAAACCTGAACCAGTTAAAGTTGCTCAACCGAAGGCAACAAACACGTTTGTTAAACCGAAACAGATTTGGAAACCCAAATCCAAAGCAGCAATGTCTCCAATCCTTGAGACAAAAGGGGACTTGTGTTTAAAAGAAGTGTCTTATTTTGATGCTTCAGGAAATCCCAGGACCACGATGGCCTGGGTACCCATGTCTTACTAATCTCCTTAATTTTCAGGAACAACCAAGGAGGAGCTGTTGACAATCTCTGGAATGTTGATAGCGGTTGTTCCAGAGATAAAACGGGTAACATTTCACTGTTGCAAAAAGTTCAAATTTTTTTTACAGATGATGTGTTTCCTTTGGAGGAGATTAGAGAAGTAAGAAATGATCAGCAAAAGGTACCGTTTAAATTCAGTACTTTGATTTGAATTTGATTAGTCTTCAATCTGATGATAGAACGGTTAAACAAAAATATTTTCCCTTTTTCTTAGTTTATAATCTTGTATATAAAGTGTCCTTTCTCTTGTAAATGGTAAATTTGCGCAAAAATCCAAGATTTATGCACAAATTTAGGGGGAGAGAGAGACATATATAGAAGGGGGAGAAAATGAGAAAAATACAAAAACATTAGAAAATGAAAAAGCCAAAAAGAAAGATTGCATGATCTGGGAAGTGAAATAAATGTTCGTGTTAAAGGGTTTGTCTAACACATGTAAGGTGCTATAGCTGAAAAGACTAGGATCTACTGCGATATGTCGATAGGCTTGACGCTCAACATGATAAAAGATACTAAGTGATATAAACATAACGAACTATGTATCATGTGGGTAACATACCAACGGCGTATGATTTTATGGTCTTAAATCTTGCGTTGATTGATAGCCAACATCTGAGGTTTCGGGTCTTTATATTGTTGAATCATCCGGGGATATCTTGGTTGTCCTTCTGCTTAGAACTAAAATTGTACATGACCCCAGGAAAGAAAGTCACTTGGAATTAGCTCATTTCTATTTGAATGTCTGTATGTTGTCCCGATACACACAATTTTGATCTGATTCTGAAATCTTATCTGAAAAAGTCGTGTACCTCCTCTGCTGCATCCAGATACATGCTGACCTGGAGGTGCTAGGCAACGACAGCTTCTGCTGCATCCAGATACATGCTGACCTAGCTGTACGTTGTCGCGCTATAGATCTAATACACCCGAAAGAGGCCCTCTAGTGCCCAAAAGAAACCCCAATAAACCTATATCAAATTGAGAAAAACTCATTTGATCTGTATATTATACCATCTCTGCTAAAGATCTATTCTGTTCTCTTCTCAATCTACTCCCAGTTAAGATTTCAGAAATCTGGATTGGACTTGTGAAATATGTGGTAGGGAAAATACTTGCATGATAGAGTGTGCTGTTTACATTTCCGAGATTTGATTAGTATTTATTTGGGTGTTCATTGTTAAGAAATCAAAACATGATAAAACAGATTATATGCAGACTGCACAGTCATGATATCTTAAAGGATGACATCAGTATACTCACTTGTTACGATGAATCGTTGTGCTTACCTTGATCGCGGGGGTATGCCTTGGAATGGGACACACGGGTATAATAGTATAATATTACCTTAATCATATCACGAAGTTGAGCGTTAAAGTTTAAGTGGACAAACATATTGGCTATCGCATAGACCAGTTTGATTAGGCTCGTACTGAAAAGTGTTCCTTAGTCTGCCTGAGAACGAATTTTGATCCCATTGCAATTGTAATTGTATATTATGGTAGTTGTTTATATTTTGATTTTTATTTGTTTTTAGTTCTTAAAATTTAAAAAATTAAAAAAATGAAAAATTCAAAAATCCAAAAATAGAGTGCTTATTTGTTTCTTAAAATTAAAAAAATTATAACCGTTCTTGAAGATTTGACTGATCATCAAAAGTTGAAAGAGTTTAAATTGAGAAATCCGAGTACAAGTACTTGGATGTACCTAGTGTTCATGTGATACTCTCCCTGTTGCATAAGAAATGTTTGCTTATGAGTTTGTGAGCATGTGCAGAACTTGATTTCAATCAAGAACAGGGGTTGTTGAAGACTGAGATGCTGTTAGTTGCTGAAGAAGTCTGAAGCAGCATGACTACAAGATGTACCTGAGTCAGAAGAATCGGATACGAACGTCGTCTGACAGTGAAAGTACATTTGAAGAAGTACCGTGAACCTGCTTGAAAGACAAAGACTGAAGAAGAAAAGAGCTGCTGAGAATCCTCCTCTCACATTCTTTTTGACAAGATTTTCAAGCAACTGCTGATCGAGATCCTGATATGAAGCTAACCACAAGAGCTGAAGAAAGAGACCCAGTGCTGAGAGTTCAGAAGTCAAGAACTTCCACAACATCTACAGCATAGTGACAACCATAGATTTTGTTGAAGACGTTGCTGAATTCAAGTCATGAAGACTATTTGATGGCATCAGTCTAGGGGGAGATTGTTAGGCCCTAAAGTGTGAGACTGACGCATCAAATTAACACAACGGACTACGGTTACAAACTGGGCTTTACCGGGTTAGTTAATATTAGGTTTTGGACCTTTATAGGTCACTTGGGCCAAGCTTTAGGCCATGTGGGCCAAGCAGGCCCAAGGGGAGCCCATGTAGGGAAGTGGGCTTAGGTTAGTATATAAACAAGTTTTCTACTTGTTTTAGGGTTGGACATTCATTGTTACAGATTTCCTAGAGAGAGAGCTAGAGAATTCGATTTGGTTGTGAACACTTGTACTAGACGGTTTTGCTTTTCAAAGTAATAGAATCGTGTGCAAGTGTTTAAAGGTGATTCGGTTTGTTCTTCGTTTCCATATTTTCGGTTCGTATTTTCATATTTTTCGGTTTATCTTGAATAATCTTGTGATTGGATTCCGCACTCTCACAAGATTGGTTGATATCATTGAAAGATCCGGTTAAACGGGACTTACAAAATGCAAAGAGGCAAACATGGCTTTAACCCGGAATGAAAAAGATTTTAAATCTGTAATAGAAACATTAAAGAAAAATGTGTCCGAGGTTAACAAAGTAGTTTACCACAAGCAAGTAAGTATAAACGAATACATTAACATTGTGGAAGAAACTAAAAAGCAATTAGCCATTGCCCAATGCGAGCATGATGCGATCAAACAGAAATTGGATAGTTATTCTAACTCCCAATTTGTGCTTGATCACATCATCGATGTTCAACAACCAAAGGGAAATCAGAAAGGCATAGGGTATAAGAAATGTCCGCCCCCTTTGATGAACAACTATACAAAGATGCCTGATGAGGAGGAAATGCCTCGGTATGAACCCAGTGTGCCTCTTGATGTTGAGGAATTTGCTGCTGGCCTAGGGTTCAAACCGGACAATTCTTCAAATACATCTTCTGAGCAACCGGAAACTTCATCATCCGTGAAGCAAAGTCCTCCAATTATCGAGGACTATGAGACATCGGATGATGAGTCAGAAGTGGATGTAGGTGAACGGGATAAATCACTTAACAAGATGAAAGGAGTAGTTATTCCACGAGAGAATCACATTCTTTGTGATCCTGATACTCCTGATGTTCCATCTGTTAAGAAGCAAGTGATTGATCCTGTCAAAGCTGATAGGACAGGTGTGACTACTGTTAAAAGCAGTAGCGTGTTGTATACATTGGTTGGAGATAATAAAATCTACTCAGATCATGTTTTCCCAATTAAAAATGTAAATAAATCTTTGATTGACAAAGTCTTTGAAGATAACACAAACAAATTTTTGGGAAAAACACTTTCGGGAATTGTGGTAACACAATGTGATCCAATTCCTAAGGCTGAGATTAGAAAACAGTTTGGTAAACAAAAATCTTCAACCACTCAACAACCTACTGCTTCTAATGGTAAACAACCAGTCAAACGAGCTCAAAAGCATAAAGTCTCTCAGATGAAGTCTGAAACAAAAGGAGCTCGTTTTCAAAAGAAAGCAAAAGATGTCAAGTTCGTGTCATCCAAGGGTACTGATAAGATTGAAACTTTTGAGAACAAATCTAACACAGGTTTTGTAAAACAAGTCACAATCTTAAAACGTAACAGTGATAACAATTACACTCAACGCACAAATGGGTGTGATGAAAAGGCTAGTACCTCGGGTTCCACGAGTTCGACATCTTGTGGTCAATCAAGTTCTCCAAAATCTGTTGAAAGGAGAACATGTTTTAAATGTGGAGAAATTGGGCACATCATCAGAAACTGCCCAAATGCTCCAAAGAGTAAATTTGTTGAGAAAGCTCCACCTGAAACAGTTCACCCTCAACGTCGGTCAGTTTCACCTAAACATGATAAACGAACTGTAAAGGAACAAGAAACTAAACAACGACGTAAGAACATGAAAACTGTTGAAAAAGCTTTAAAATCTGAAGTTCAAACAGTTCAAAAAGAACCAAGTGTGTCACAACCTGTAAAACCAGAATCTTCAAAAACTGGTAGGCAAAAACGAACTTGGTTACCTAAGGCGGGTGACTATTCAGGGGGAGCAATTGTTCTTGAAAAGCATCAAGAGATTGATATCACGTTTCGTGATGCTCAGGGACGACCCAAGACCACTAAGGCTTGGGTCCCCATTCTCAATTGATGTGTTTAAATGACATGTGTAGGATGTTCTAGGAGGAACTATTAATAGTCATTGGATTGTTGATAGTGGAGCATCCAGGCACATGACCGGCGACTTACGGCTCCTATACGACGTGAGAAATATTAGAGGAGGGTATGTTGCTTTTGCGGGTGACAAAGGCGGTTTTATCACTGGAGAGGGAAGTATCTCCAATGGCATCGTGTGCTTTGATAAGATCAATTATGTGAAGCAAATTGATCATAATCTTCTCAGTGTGTCGCAAATCTGCGATAAGAAATTCACCGTGCATTTTGATGATGCCGGCTGCTATGTGCTGAAACCTGGATTCAAAATTCCACAAGAATGGATTCTCTTATCGGCTCCAAGAGTTAATGATCTTTATATTCTCGACATGAGCCAGGCGATTACAACATCTGCACAAGTCACTTGCTTTGTCTCAAAAGCCACGGAAAAGGAGTCAATATCTTAGCACAGAAGAATGGGACACATTCACTTGAGGAAGATGAACCATTTGGTGAAAAATAATCTTGTGAATGGTGTGCCTGTGAGAAGTTTTCACTTACAAGATATCTGTGTCTCGTGCCAAAAGGGGAAGCAAACAAAGAAGTCTCACCCTTTGAAGAAAATCAACACTGTCAGCATGCCTCTCGAACGTCTTCATATGGACCTTTTTGGACCCATGAAGCACAAGACAACGTTTGGTGATGCCTATTGTCTAGTTGTTACTGATGATTATTCTAGATTTTCTTGGGTATCCTTCATGGCACACAAAAGTGCAACTCCTGGCATCCTCAAGGATCTTCTTACAATGTTAGAGAATCTCTATTCGTTGAAAGTGAAGAGGATCCGAAGCGACAATGGTACCGAATTTAAGAATCAAGTTATGGATGAGTTTTGTACTTCTAAAGGCATTCTTCATGAGTACAGTTCTCGTTATACTCCACAACAAAATGGTGTCGCAGAGAGGAAGAATCGGACGATTATAGAAACTGCAAGAACAATGTTAGTAGAGTCGGAACTCCCTATTCAATTCTGGGGGGAGGCTGTATCGGCTGCATGCTACACGTTAAACAGAGTTCTTACAGTAAAGAGACATGGCAAAACTTGCTTCGAACTCCTTCAGAAAAGGAAACCGGATCTTTCTTACCTAGAACCGTTTGGTGCTCCATGTACTATGATTGAACCGGATGGAAAGTTTGGAGCAAGAGCTATCGAGGGTTTCTTCCTTGGATATGCTACTCCGAATTTTCGTGTTTGGAATCTAGCTACCAAAAAGATTGAGCTATGGAGTGAAGTTAGGGTTCAAAGGTATACGAGTCCTGTTAGGGCTCCGGGTGATCCGTGGATGTTCGATTATGATGGGCTATTTGACTCCTTCAATCTGCCAACCTTTGACGAAGAATCAGCAGCGGCTAGGATGTTGTTGGAAAGTGACAACGCTGCTGTCTCGCCTTTGGTTAGACCTATTGTTGTTGACCCTCAAGCTTCTTCGTCAGTCAACAATATGGTTCAAAATGTGGTTTATGAAGATGCTGCTGATTATAATGACTCTTCTGAAGATGATGAATATCATGATGCAGCTGAAGGATCTTCGGCTCCAGCTGCTCCTGTTCAAGGTGCCTCTGGTGATACACCTCATATGCAGAATGTAGACACTGCTGAAGGGAATGCATCCACCTCTACCCACATTCCTGGTGTGGAGTTGGTTGTTGATCTTAATCTTACCAATTTGGGTATCAATGCTCGTGTGCCAGATAATCCTGAAATGAGGATTCATGATACCCATCCCCAGCAGAATATAATAGGAGATGTCCATCGCGGTGTGCAGACGCGTAATCAGCTGAGAAACAACCGGAATGCTGGTTTGTATTCAGCTATTAGAGAATCTGGTCAACAAAATGACTGGTCCTTCGCGTGTTACGTGTCACAAGAAGAACCAAAATCGTGGAAAGAAGCATTGAAAGATAGTGCTTGGGTTGAAGCCATGCAGGAAGAATTGCAGCAATTTCACAAGCTTGGTGTTTGGAAGCTTGTTGAAAAACCTGAGAATTACAAGAAGATTGGCACTCGATGGGTCTTCAAATGCAAGAAAGACGACCGTGGAGTGGTTATTCGGAACAAAGCTCGTTTAGTCGTTCAAGGTTTTCGTCAGATTGAAGGGATCGACTACAACGAAGTGTATGCACCTGTTGCACGTCTGGAAGCTATTCGGATCTTTCTGGCTTATGCCTCATTCAAAGGATTCAAGGTTTACCAGATGGACGTTAAAAGTGCATTTCTACATGGTGTGGTTGAAGAAGAGGTATATGTCGAACAGCCTCCAGGTTTTGAAGATCCTGTCCATCCCGATCGGGTTTGGTTGCTCAACAAAGCTCTCTATGGTCTTCATCAAGCGCCACGAGCTTGGTATGCAACCTTATCTACATATCTGCTGGAGAATGGTTTTCGAAGAGGTCTTATCGACTGTACTCTCTTCATCAAAGAACAAGATGGAGATCTTCTTCTGGTACAGGTATATGTTGATGACATTATTTTTGGTTCTACTAATGATGTTTTGTGTAGGAATTTCGAGCGCATTATGCAGGATAAATTCGAGATGAGTGCTATGGGGGAAATGAATTTCTTCTTGGGCCTACAAGTACAACAAACAGTGTCTGGGATATTCATCCATCAGACTAAATATGTTGGTGACATCTTGAGCCGGTTCCAGATGTCCGATGCAACGCCCATTGGTACTCCATTGCCAACTAATCACGGAATAACTCCTGACTTGAAGGGTGAACCTGTTAGCCCTTCATACTATCGCGCGATGATCGGATCTCTTATGTACCTCACAGCATCAAGGCCAGATATAATGTACCCAACGTGCCTGCTTGCCAGATATCAAGTTAACCCGAAGGCCTCACATCTTGCAGCTGTCAAAAGGATTTTTCGTTATTTGAAGGCGTACCCTGACACCGGTCTGTGGTACCCTAGGGATAATAACTTTGAATTGGTAGCTTTCAGTGATTCTGATTTTGGCGGATGTAAAATCGACGGCAAATCCACAACGGCTGGATGTCAGTTTTTAGGAAATCGCCTAGTCACATGGAAGTGCAAGAAGCAGACGTGTGTAGCTACATCAACATGCGAAGCTGAATACATTGTTGCCTCAAGTTGTTGCTCCCAAGTTCTTTGGATCCAACAACAATTGCGGGACTACGGTTTTGAATTCCTAACTACTCCTATTTACGTTGATAATTCTGCTGCTTTAGATATCACTAGAAATCCTGTGCAGCATTCAAAGACCAAACACATCGAAATCAAATATCACTTCATACGTGATTGCTTTGAGAAAAGGCTAATCGATGTTGTTAAGGTCCACACCGATGACCAACGTGCCGACTTATTTACCAAAGCTTTTGACAAATCTAGATTTGACTTCTTATTATTGGTAAACGGCATTAAGGTCAAGCAAGAGTAAAACCAACATCGGAAAATCATTTTTGTAAATATCTTTGTGTCTTTTAAATTTATCTTAGTTTATTGATTTTAGGGGGAGTAAATCCAAAAATCGGAAAATCCAAAAACATCGAAAAATTTCAAAAACACAAAAACAATAGAAAAACAAAAATGAGTTTCCTGGCGAGCAAAAGAGAAAATGATAGCACATCAGTGGTCTATCCAAACCTCTTTAAACCTTAAATGAAAAACGATAAGCAGCTCTATATAAGATGTATCGGTAGGCTCACAATCATTTTAAAGTGTGCAGGGTGATATAAATCTTAATCGACTGAAGACCAGGTGGGAACCATTCATTGGCATATGGTCTTAGTACCGAAATTTCGTTTGATAGATTGCCGAGGTTCTGAGATATTCGGTCTTTATGCTGCTTATCATCTGGGTATCATGGTTGTATCTTTTACCAAAAAAATAACGGGGACGCAAGTCTAGATCTTCCATGATACTATACATACGTGTACATATTACATACTGCATTCGACCTCAATAAGTGATAAACAATCACATGTCCAAATCAAATAAGTGATAAAATATCACATTTATCCGGGTGTCAAGTTCGTCTGTCTGCTGTACGGAAGTACTGACCTGTTCACGGACTTGCACCTGTGCCCTCATGCATATGAAAATCAAGTTCCTCATCAATAAGTGATTATATCACATAGGGCTTGTTTTCAAATCAAAATAAGTGAGTATCTCACAGCTTATACGGTCAAACAGATGATAATCGGTATACTCACCGGTAAGATGAACTCTCGTGCATACCTTGATACGGGAATGTGTCGTGATGTGGATGAACACCGGTCGGTAAGTATAAATCATACCTTAACGTATCCCCTCGCCATGATTACATCTGATAAGTTGAGCTTAAGTGGACAACAATACCGATAATTGTTATAGGATGCTTATTTTAATGTTAACTAACTGAACAACAAGAGTGTTTTGGCATGACCGTATACTGATATGATTCTCTTACCCTCGAAACTCGCAAAAAGATTGTCTGTATATATTTATTTACTGCTTAACTTTTATTGCCTTATTTTTAAAACAGTTTCGTCGTTTGGTGCATATCAGCACGACATTAGCGGTGATGTCGTTTGATAACACTCAAAGGATCTTAAATTGTTTTTTTTTTTTTTTTAATTTTAAAAATACCAAAAAGATTTTAGGCGTGTTTTAATATAAACTTTGTAAAAGCCAAAAAGATTTTATTTCTACTTTATTTTCGATCGTACGATGTTGGAGCTCGAGTCTTCGTTACCTGAAATCTGAACGAAAACCGAATTGACTAAATCTTCATAAACGGTCGAAATTTGCAAGTTTTGAAAGTTAAAACTAAAATTGACAAATTTATTAAACTTTCAAACTGTCGGACGGTGTTTGATTGTGACATGGTCATACGTGTGTCATTTGTTTATGCTAACTATATTCCAAGCAGTTGTTCTCATTACGCGTTTAGATTTCTTGCATGTGCAGATTCTAAAGGCAAGGAGAACATAGTCGATGACAAGCTTCGGAATGAAGACACGACGTGAAGGCACTCAAAGGATGAAGATGATCGAGTTGCCGCTGACCATCATCAACACCACAAGGATCTCACTTCATAAAGATCAAGTTTTTCACGAGCATAACTCAAGGGGGAGCTTATGTTAAGGGGGAGTTTGTCAACACACTTCCTACATGATACGGGTAGTTTGTTGATACACTTTCTGCTTTCAAGACGTGAAGACTTTGAAGATCCTCCGACAATGAAGACTTGAAAGGACATCAGAATTTTGAGAACTCGAAGACCAAAGACTATCGAAGTTCGAGACAAAGCTACAGCCAAGGGGGAGTTTGTTGGTGCACTTGTGTCTGTACTTTGTCTGTATTCGGTCTATATGTAAACGATGTCCTAGTTAGTCTGTAAGTTGACCGAGTCAACCATCCTCCGGATTGACTTGGTCAAACAGTTATGTTTGTATATGGGTTGTCTGTCTCGAAGGATAAGAGATCGAAGGATGATGTGGATCCTTCGATCTCCTCGAAAGATAAGCTTCGATTGATGGACCTCGAGACATCATCCTTCGAGGTCCCTGTGAATCCTTCGATGACTGCGTAATCGATAGATGATCCTTCGACCATCTATCGAATCCTTCGGACATGTCAACCTGGGCTGGGTATATATATACCCATGCAGTGTATGTGAGAAGGTAGATGCACACAGACAGAAAGATAGAGAGTATTCTTGAGAGCATTCTGTCCGAAACACACACACACATAGTGAGAGTTTGCAAGTTATATTTGTAAACATTGTGCTTGTAACCGAAACCTTCATACGTATTAATACAGTGGTGTTAATCGGTGAACCTGTGTGTGTTTGTGTTTATACTTGTTTCATCCCGGTTTGCTTGCTAGCTTGGATTCCGCACTCGCTAGTGGGTTAGTATAACAAGGTTTAGGTTCGTCATCCTCCGAAAGGGACCTACACTAGGGTGAATCTCTTCTTTCCAACCACATCAAAATCAAAAACTAATCAATAATCACAAGCAGACACAAGTACACATAATCATAATCGGCAACAAAGAAGAACTATTTTAACTTAAAACACAACTTGGTCAAAAGCCAAACTAAAAAGTCAAAACAACATCAATAGTTCATCAAAACCTAGGTGGCTTAACGAGTTTAGCCTATAAGCATGTTTGAAAGATCAAAATAGTAAAATCCAAAAGCAAACATCATGTTCATCTCAGATTGAGTGAGAAAGAATAGAAAACAACGACTAACCGATTGCAAAAGCGTCAAAGCTTCAAATTTATGCTCAACCCTTTATCCAATCCTCTTCTCCAACTGCAAGTCACCCTAAAATAGTCGTAAGTCGTCTGGATGGACTTGAAAGATTTGCCCAGGGCACTTGATTACCATTTTCTCTTCTACTAACTATTGTGGTAAGCAGTCTTAGTTATACATACAATCCACTATAAAATATTAAATCTTTATACAGCTATTTTAGACGATTAATTAAATTTAAATAAATAGAACGTCTCTACAATTGTTGCAATTGGAGCTTTACTAGTGGAAGGTAGATGACTTCTGGTTGTTCCAAAACTAATCCACCCATTGCCACCGCCACTTCACTCCCCAGAAAAAATATTCGGAACGTGTTCAAGATGACACCTAGCTGCAGGTACTGTTAAATATATATAAACTAAACTATATATTATGTTATTATTAGAATCTTAATTTAGTATTTAGGTTAGAATTAGAAATTAGATATTACTGAGCGGTTGGTAAAAGGTATGTCGGTTGATAAACCGTCACCTCCACCCTATATATGTCACACCCCAACCGATGGCGGAATCATCGGGGCGCGGCACTAGGCGCATCAAATTGCTCAAGAGAATCCATAACAACTATAAAGCGACAATATTTATTACATTTGTTATCCCATACTAACAAACAATACAATCACATAAGTTATCACAGATTTCTTGTCCTCTCGAACAATACAAATCCGACAACCTAGATTTTAGGTGAGTTTCTAGACTTCCTAGCTTGATTTGATGTGGACTGCGACTAAACCTGCAACATACATTAAAACAACGTCAATACAAAAGTATTGGCGAGTATACAAGTTTTGATAATAGCGAGAAATAGATAAAAAGTGTTGTGAATTACCAAATCCATAAACGAGATACCTCAACATACATGCATATAAGACAGATACTACCAGCTAAGTCACTCGAGCTGTGATTGCGATTGCTATTCATCCTAACTAGACCCCATCGGGTACTATAGTACTATACTAGTTAAGGCGGGACCTCGCGAGTAAAAGTCCTAACACATATGTAACTAGCATCACGTGTAAATATGCATAACAGTTATTTGCAAGTGATAAACAGTTTAATTGTATAATTCGTTTTGATAAGTTCGATTTGATAGGAACGTATGTTACACCCAAAATGCGATAAAAAGGGGTTCGAATATACTCACAGTCGGTGCTCAGCAAGTAAACACAACTTGGTTGGATTGAAGGGAGCGCGTCTGAGATTAGCCTGATTACAGATTGATAGCGTAAGCGTTGAACAGTGTGTTAAGCGGTGGCGAGTGAATCAAGTGTCGAATGGCAATCTGATCGGATGGTTATCCGATCGGATGATCATTTGATCAGATGTCAATCCGTTCGGATGGTCATCCGATCGGATAGCCATTCGATTGGATTGACATGTGTTTGAGATGGATGTGTTTGTGTACGATGGCTTTGAAGTTTTCATTGTAGCATTTTGAAAACAGAGAAGTATCTCTACCCTTCAGGTCGATCGGTCGAACGGTCGATCGGTCGAACGGTCGAACGGTCGATCGGTCGAACGGTCGATCGGTCGAACGGTCGATCGGTCGAACGGTCGATCGATGTCGTTCGATCGAACGGTCGTTCGATCAGATGGCGATCCAACTGGAAAGATACTTAGTGAGAACAAGTTCACAGCAGGATTGTCGCTCGATCGGATGTCAATCCGATCGGATAGCAATTCGTTAGTTACTAATGATCTTTGAAAATTATGAAAAATGATTAGGTGTCAAAGATCTAAGTGCCACCAATCGGATGGTCGTTCGATCGAATGTCAATCCGATCGAACTGCAATCCGTTCGGCGTTCAGAACTTTACAAGTTTGAAGAAAAAGTTTAAGGGGGGAACCATGTGCAATCCGATCGGATGGTAGTTCGATCGGATGGCAGTTCAATCGGATGGCAATCCGATCGGATGGCTATCCGATCGGACGGCAATCCATCCCAACGAATCTGATCGTCTTGAACTTGATTATTTTTGAAAGTTCGCGGTTTGATCGAGACGGTATGACAACGTATTAAACAATGGAACTCCACTAAGGCTAAGTTATCAGATCGGATGGGAATCACCCTGTCTGTTAAGTTACATGCCCTTGACGGTTGTTCTTGTTCAACCCGTTAACCGGTCATCTCGTCGATAGGAATCGGTTCTCAAACCGACACTTCACTAGAGAATGAGTAGAAGGTCTGAATGAGCTCTGATTCTATCGGTTTTGAGTAAAAAGTTAAGAAAGCTTGAAGGAAGCTTGAAATGCTTAGATTCGGCTTAGATCTAGGTGAGATTAGTGCTTACACGCCGTGGAATCCATTAGATCTGAACTGTTCTTGATGAGATGAGGTCACACTTCTTTTTTCCTAAGAACCATGACGACATCACCTTAGAACACCCCAAATCAGAGGATTTTACGGTGAAAAAGTGAGATTTGTTGTTGGAAAGGATGAAGGAGTGCGTGTAGATCATAGAAGTACAAGATTGGAGGTAGAAACTTACAAGAATCGCGAGAAACCGAGAGGAAATAGCCCCAAAGCGTGCTGGTCGAGTGAGAGTTCTCACATCACTGTTCAAGTGATGTGACAAGTGTTATTTATAGGTGAAGAGGAGAGAAGGTGATGGAATGCAGTGGATCGGCTTGCCATCCGATCGGATGGGATGGCAATCCGATCGGGTGGTAACTCGATCGGATGACCATTCGATCGAATGGTCGTTTGATCGGTGGTCTCCGGTGAGGTGCGTTTCAAAGTTTTGTTTTGTTCGTTAAATGTTGCGATAGTTTGGTTTCACATTTTCTTACCCACATTAATATATTTATTATAATTAGGCACAAAGGATCGTATAAATATCCACATTTCAAGGTCTGCGTTGTGATAATCGAGTTGCGCGTTTCAAATATGCGTTGCGTTGCGACACATCACGGCTATCGAGGAGGGTAGAACAGGTCCTCACTCAATGTCATCATGAGTGTTAGTATGTGCGATGTGATGTGTTTCAGCGATAAAGTATGCGAAATATGCGAATATACTGCAAAGTAGCGATGTATGCGATATAGTTACATTATGATCTGAATCTCTGGTGCTAGGCGTAACGAGTGTAGCGAGTAGTAACAATGCACGAACGTGTGGGTTGTTACAATATAGAATGTATTCTCTAACATTTGTGATTACCAAGATATTCAATACAAAATCCATTTACAATAATTCGTTTTGCACTCTCTTATGTACAAACACACACGTACAGAGTCACAAACACGAATACGATGATGATGATATCGGCTTTCGCTAACATGTGGTATCAGAGCCCATGGTTAGAAAACAGAGAATTACGATCAGAATTACACGATCCCGGGAAGAGACGGATGATAAAAATGAACAACAGACAAGGAAACGGGCGAGAAATAAACAACGATCCCGATTATATAAGTCCCCGATTACGCGCGATTGCAATCCTGAAACAACAGATTGCGATAATGGAATTGCAATATGAAATTGCATTACTGGGATACGAATCGGGACGTCACGAAGATAACGGAGATGCAGGCGAAGTAATAACACGGAAAGAAGATAATTCAATGTTACAAGAAATTGAATTCGAGAAACAGGATAAAGAAGAAGACGATCTCGAAAGAGATGAGATGGCCTGTGAAGATGTTCTGAATAAAAAGGATAAGATACAACAAGACGAGGACTGTTGTTACAATAGAAAAGATGACAAGGATAAGGCAACGATCGAGAAATCGATAGATAACCGAAGACATCACAAAATAAAGACTAGGAATTACAGATGATTATGAAGATGATTATGAAGAACAAGAAAACAATCGGACGCAAAGGATTCCATACCACTTACAGGAATCAGAAGACCAACGCAACTGAAATCGCTCACCGGCAACGGTAAACGAATTAATCAACAGGAGACTTGATACTCTGTTTTTCAAAGAAGATATGAAACTTTATACAAAGATTCATTTTTTAAGAAATTCTAGAAGTATGATAAAGAAATGAAGGTTGGTTTTATTTTGAATAATAAGATCAAATCAAGAATTAGAGAACAAGAAACTGAAGAAAACATTCATGAATTGCAAGTCCCTGTTTTGGAGAATGTATTCGTGCATGGACAGAGAAGAAATAGAGATTCAGTGATACACTTTAGCGACAAAGAAAGGAAGGCTTTAGTGACAGAAGAAGGATTTTACACGACAGAAGGACTATTAGCGTGACAGAAGAAGGATTTTACACGACAGAAGGACTATTAGCAATGAAATGGGAATTTAGCAATTCGGATCACGTAAATTTCTGGAAATTTTATAAGACCTATAATGGAACGGAAAACAAGGGAACAACCAATACATCATTGCTATAGAGAACTAGGGCATACAATTCATAACCATTATATGCAATTAAAAGATGCAGTGATTGCCTTTATAAGGGAAATGTTGAATGTTTGTACTATTCAATTAGAAGATCACAAAACCAAGGATAAAGATCTTCAGGATTTCACTGTTCTTGATATGTCACAATATGGATCTAATCAATCTGGTTATCACCAAAGATTTGGGCATGGATCGACAAAATATGAAGGAATGAAGATCAAATGACTCTAAACTAAGTTTAGTTTAGGGGTCGGTGTTAAATATATATAAACTAAACTATATATTAGGTTATTATTAGAATCTTAATTTTAGTATTTAGGTTAGAATTAGAAATTAGATATTACTGAGTGGTTGGTAAAAGGTATGTCGGTTGACAAACCGTCACCTCCACCCTATATATATAATGTATTCTCTAACATTTGTGATTACCAAGATATTCAATACAATATCCATTTACAAGAATTCGTTTTGCACTCTCTTATGTACAAACACACACGTACAGAGTCACAAACATGATGATGATGATGATGATGTTGATATCGGCTTCCGCTAACGGGTACTATACATATAATTTTTTAGTGCTCGTGCGCATGCATGTGTGTTTGTGTTTATAGTGGGGGGTTCAATACATAACCATTAATAATCTGAGAACTGCGAAAACCAATATGGAAAAGTCACTTATTTATGTATTATGGTTATGTACAAACAAATTTATGTGTATACATATATTATGAACATCTACACGCGTGTAGATTCACTAAAATTCTCTAGTATTTGTAGGTGTTTGAAACTTGTTATGAGAAAGTGAGAGAACAGAAATACGGAAATTAATCAATAGAGAGAGAATCTAATCTTTTACAAATAACAATTATGCAATTTTCATTTTATTTTTTAATAATAAATGAATGATTCTCGCATTTTTTGGATTTTCCATTCTAGAGAGATGCTATCAGGGTTGCTTGTTAAGGATGAAATGTTCGGGTGACGTTCTTGCTAGGCAGTTACACAAAGGTACTTTGCCTCTGCATTATAAATACTTCCTACATATTCTAATTCAGTGTCTAGGAAAAAGGAAAGTTAGGTATGATACGACAAGTAGTAGTGTTTTGGGAATGATGATTGCGTTAACCCTAAACAAAGACATCAACTTTTCGCGAACGATTTTTGAAAATATGAAGGAGAATCTTGAGAAGCAAACATGCAAGACGTACAAGTTCCGGGTCTATTTGAGATTTGTGCAGATGACTATAGATATACAAGTTGGGAATCTTCCAAAATAAGCAAAAGACGTGTAAAAGATGGATGTGATGACTAGACATACATTGAAGGTGTTGAAACGAATGAGCAAGTACAATGAGGGAATTGTGCCTCGCAAAATGATAGGTAAAGGTACGATATCCATTATCAACTGGAAACCATAAAAATGAATACATGCATGGTGACGTTGTTCGGTTTGGTTTGATACGCAATGGTAGCAGTACGGTATCAGTTTATTGAAAACAAAAACATTAAAAATATATACTAGTACCAATACATATGCTCATCGGTTAGTTTCGGTTCAGTTTGATACAACAGCAGTACGATATCCGTTTTCAGTAAAATTTATATTTCAAATTAATCTGGAAAAAATAAACATAGAACACAATTTATTAGAAAAAGACTAAATGATGAATGAAATATTATTAAAAAGAAACAATACTTAAAATTAATAAAATACTATTCATGATCTGTATTGGTTTGGTTTGGTACGATAACGACACGATATCCATTTTTAATAAATTATATATCGTAATATTGAGAAATAAATAAACATGCTTACGTAATTAGATTTTTTTTAAAGTTAACGTATGGAAGTTAGTAGAAGAAATCAAATTAAATGATGAATTATGTAGTATTATCAAAATTAAAACAATTACAAAAAATAAGATTACTTCATCGTAGTTATCAATCATATGTATTTAATAATAAAACAATAACAAAAATAAAAAATAGAGTAATAATAATTCTACTCTACATCCACTTTTTAATTATTATATTACTAACATTGCGGACCCACTTGTTACTTAAATACCCCTGGACCCAACACTGAAAACACTGCATATATTGCCTAATCCTTAAACCATGCTTTTGTGCAATATGTTTAAACCACTGTTCCTTAAGTTCAATATGTTGAAGTACCAGTCTCTCAAGCTTAAGCATCTCCAGCTGCTTCAGCCCCTGCACCTACAGAGGCCAAACAACAAAGTTTCTTCACTCAAGGCTTTGTTGACTAGAGTAGTCTTCCTGAAGAACACCTAGATGAAAATGTTGCTCTTATGACCTTTGAGGAGCATGAGAACTTTTTCTTTATGGCACTTGATTCTATTGAAGAAAGAACTAAGTCTAAAGATGAAATGACTGATTCTGATGACATGAATGTTGATGTTGAGAAGACAATCAATCTGATAAAAACATCTATTTGTGAAAAGGTTGATAAAGAGGTTGTGATAAGCCATGGTCCATGGAATGCCAGTGAAAGTGATTAGGAGTGTGCATTAATGGCTGCTACTCAGGTATCTCCTTAAATTATTAAAGAATTGTGTTATTATAAATGTGTAATTGTATTTGCTAACATTTAAGAGGTGAATGAAAATCTTAGAAAAAATATTTTAGATGGTGAAGATCAGTTGGAAAAAGATAATTAAAGAGTTTAAATTTAAAATAACTGAAAAGGACCAAGGGATTAGCAGACTAAAACATGAAGCAACCATTACCAAAGTCCAATTTCAGACCATCATGATAGAAAAATATAAAGGTTGTAAAAAGGAGCTTGAGTCTACCCAAATCACTTGTGAGAAATGAGTAGAATCATGTAATGAGTTTGAGATGCTTCTTAACCAACAAACAAAGAGTAATGTGAAATTTGGAATTGTGTTTCTAGAATCTGATAACCAAAGTAAAAAAGACAACATTCACGTTGACCCTAAAAAGGTTAAAGTCATACCAATGAATTCAAGTGGAACAGAAATTAGAATCACTAAACCAAATGGTAAAAAGATAATTCTTGAAAAACCTCAAGGCTCATCATCAAGTTTTGAAATAGAAAAATATGAATTTAAACCAACTTGGTCTGATGAGTGTGATGTTCTTGAAAATTTTAAAACCAGTTGAATTCACAACCATCGATGGTCTCAAAGAACCAATGGTAAAATCATTCCTATCACTGACCCACAAACATATGTTCAAACATCTGTTTCAAATAAAAGAGACAATAGTAAAAAAGAAAGATAAGATCATTAATCTATTTTGTGAGTTTTGTGGAAAGAAAAAACATGTGACTAAGGATTTTATCTTTTAAAAGCATGATATAAACAAAGGAAATAGTGTATGTGAATCAAACGGTTGTTTACGATCTGAGGAAAGAAAAACCATGTGACTCAAAAATGTTATTTTTTTAAATTATGACATCAAAAGAAATGAGTTCAAAGCTATACCATTTGTTACTCGAGGAGTTGGTTTTAACAAAAGTAAACCATAACCAACTCCTAAAAAAATTGAATTTGTTCAAACACATGTTGCCAAAGCCTTGAATTTAAACCCTATCTATAAGGAGGTTCAAGTCACCAATGCCCCTCCCTTTACCAAATATCCAAGAGGCTATGGGCAACCAGCTTTTCATAGAATGCCTTACATGTATAAAGAGTCTGTCTAACATGTCTCAAAAGCCAATGGTAAATAGACATCCTCATGGATATAGTCAACTCATTAATGAAAAAAAAAATAAAGTATCATTTATTTTTAAAACTGTATATGTAGTCAACTTATTCAACTCATGGATATATATACCCTCTCTACCATTCTAAAACTCACAACTTATTCATAAAACACTCTCAAAAAATATTACCTCTTCCATATTTTCATCCATTTTTATGGTGAACCGATGGACCGAGGAAGAGTATATCGCTTTGGCTACGAGTTGGGTGCATGTTGCGGAGTTAGGGTACCCTCTAAATATAATGCTACTATTTGGAATGAGATTTTGATGCACTTTCGTTATCAAGTGGGTGCAAACAATTGTAATTTGAATCACATTACTAGATGGTCCAATATGATGCGAGCAAGTTGTGGGTTTTTTGAGAGGATATTTATCAATGCCCTCAACCACGAAGAGGGCATGACTGAAGATCAAGCGATTGAGGCGGCACGTGTCTAGTACGAAACACATAAGAACACAAGTTTATGTGATATTGCGGCTTGAAGAATTTTGTGGGCACATTTAAACAATTAGGTCGTTTATTCTAGTTTTTATGCATGGTCTTTAATTTAGACGCTTGTAATCTTTTTTAATTCTTGTTTAATGAATTGCTTTGTTTTTTATATTGTTTTGATGCTTATTTTTTTATATAATGTTCTAAAGATTATAAATAAAAATCGTTAGGTAATTAATTAATACCTAATTATTAAAGAAGTGAGTGAACCACTACACCATTTCACCATATGAAATGTCTTAGGTGATATGATGGAGATGGACACATAACGAAAAAGAGCAAACCACATGCTCTACCAGCAACATGGTTTTGATGTTTTAAGAGTTATGTTTTAATTTCAAAGGAAAATAGGTTAAAAAATAAAAAATATAAGTATTTTGAAAAATATATTAGAATTAAAAAAAACTTTGTGTATTGCGATTTAATTAAAAATTATTATTTTTTTATAAAACGGTCATAACAAGGTAAAGAGGAAAAGGGGCTGTACAAAGACATGTATCTGGCTTGCACGTTTTGAATCTGCGATTCTATATTCAAATCACGATTAATAAATTTAATATATTTATACTGATTTCGTAACTTCAAACATACAAATCATGAATAATTAATTATTATTGAATATTCGATAGTTGGATTTTGATCCTTGATAAAAATAATCGATTCGAGAATTAAAATAAGAAAATAATTATACAAAAATTAATTGTTGATATAAGAGTACAATTAAAAGCTATTGAACTTGTTTGATGTGATTCTTGAGTCGGAACAACACATACCAAAACATGCATCTAAAGTCACATTATGTGAAACGATCAACTTTTGTTATGCTAAAACCTAGATTTGATCAATTGATTTCCAATTGTTTGCTCTTTATGAACAATAAAAACATATTTAGTGAAATTGAATATAAAAGGACACAAACTAGTGGATGATAATCGTATTTAGAATTTGAGTAACTAATATACCTTGATCTTTGAAGTCGACTCAGTTTGTGATTCCTTGTTAATGTCGATTTCAGCACACTTTGAGAGATGTGGTTGGCTTGAAGATTCTGAATGTATGAAAGTCAGAATAGCTTTGGTATACCTTCTCTTTAGAGGAGCGTCGAGAATGAGAAATGGGTGTGTTTTCCAATGATGTGATTTGATATATAGTGTTAGTGTAATTAGATTCATTTCACATTGAGAAATTACGAAATAGTACATGCAATGGCATCTGACGTGCACACAACTTCTCGGATTTTATTTATTATTCCATTTTGATAGAAAGATGAATTGAAATCCGTTTAATGAAAAGATTTTGATTGAAAGTAACATTTAAGTCATGGTATTATGCATGTGGTAGCGCTTTAACAAATAGTTTTAAACAACAAATAATGATTTATACAATGTGAGTAGTGAGTAGAGTCTAGTAATAAAGGTACACCATATGTGTTGTGACTATTCCACAAACAATATGAAATTGTAGGTACCAAAATATAAAAGAGTTAATTACATAGATAGTCCATGTGGTTTATTAAAAGTAACACATTTGAGTACTAACTTATTTTTTTAACAGGTTCTATAGTTTCGGTTTTGTAACACATTTGAGTATTAAGGCTAACTGCTGTTAATTTTTCTGTTAAATCAGGGTAAAATGACTAAAATACCCTTATATAATTTTCAGTTAGTACTCAACAGTGTTCCCTTCAATAAATCATAACGAGCATCTGTGTAATTAACTCTAAAAAATATAGAAACTCTTATATTTGTAAAAAATAATATTATAAAATATGCTACATAAAAATATTTAATAGTTATATTTATAAATTAATATACATACTGTCACACCCTCAAATTGCCACTTAGGGAGTATCCCTGTTAGGCGTGTGACCACTAGTAATGAGCCACCAATTACATTGAATCTATAAGTTTAAAATAAAGTTTCATCATTTTCATAGTAATAAAATCCAAAGATAAGTAATTCGAAAACCATCAAGTTCAGCGGAAGCGTTAATGTATCATAATGTAAATACTTTCCAAACAACCATAGTAAATAACTGTTTGATAAATAACTCATCAATGCAGCCATGACCACTCACGCCCTCCGGCTAGCAAGTTCCTGTTCCTGAGTACCTAGCGACCTGCGAGCATGTAACAAGTGTATCAGACAAAGACAAAGCTGGCGAGTTCACAGTTTTAGAAAACGTTTGTTACCAGTTGTATGTAAAACAGTTCAATAACCAATGCAAGTAATATTGTTAATATCTCAATTCCGAACAAGACGGCTCCTGAAATACATGACTGCCCTTCCCACGAACTCCTATCTAGTACTGGGCCGCGACTGGGTCATTAGTTCACATCCGTCCTCTCTAGGAGCGGTGTGAGGGTGCCAAACCTAAGTAGCGCTACTAACTAATACCCGTTACCCTCCAGGTAACATAATAAGGGACTTACAAGAACGATAGGTGAGAATATTAACCAATATACCCGTTTTTTTACCCAAACCACTGACTGTCCCCATCCACTGGGACGCATGCTCGAATGTAGTGAACTCACCTTTGGTTTGCTCGGCAAGATTAGTTTCTTGTCTAACAGTTAACCACAAACGCCCTAATATGGTTACCAACAACAATCAGTCTCATGTGCACATAGCTCGCATGTTACACGTACAACTAATACACATAACCCTTGTTCACACAATACACAATTATTTTGCATGTAGCAACCTCATGCAATTCAAGTCGTAACAGTAAATCCACTGACCCAGTATCATCAAGCAATTCACTTAGCATGTAACACCATGTAGTTATACTAGATTACCAGTTCCATTTATAACATAGCTCAAATGCCAACCCCATTTTACAAATTAGACTAGCAATGGTCCGATAGCATAATACACACATACACATAGTATTCACGTACACTTCAAAGTCTAATATGAAATCGAGTTAATTACGTAATCCGTCTACCTATAGTCGAGGGGTGCGGCCTTAATACAGATCTGGCCCAAACGGCCCATAATCTCAATACTTAACCAGAAGTCTCGTGTTATCGGTCCATTAACTGTAATACATTTGTTCAATTAAAATACAATTCACTGCACGTGTATTGTCGGCCCGTTTATTAATTATCTGCCCAATAGGTCTTAGAAGGTCCAATAGCTTGTCACTAATAAACTAGGCCCATGTGATCATATTAGTGAGTCAGGTCCGTTATTTGATAAGTGGTGTCAGTTCTTATACATTAACATTGATAGTCAAAATAACAAATTAAGATTGCATGTGTACACCCAGGCCTAGTCCGTGCGTTTCTGTTAAAAATTAGTTTGCTTAAAGGTAACCTACTTAGTTTCTACCCCCCATTTGTAATTCCCTGTTATGCGAGCCCACCACTCAAAGCCCCATGTCTAACCCTCCTTAATATCCGAGTGCATGTGGGCGGTTTCACATGTGAAATTGGCCAGGTCATTCCCACCTTAATACCCCTTAACATCACTGCCAAAACTGACATGATGTCCCCCTATTTACATAGCTCAATGTTCAACACATAACACAATCACATAACCGCCACTTTCACAAGTTTCGCTATTCCCGACCACACAACATTTTATCATTTGTGCACATGTTTACTGACAAGGCTAATAAGTGTGCATGTTATCCTTTGTTTAGATTTCACATGGCCACATCCTTTCAATGGTATTGGACCGATACTACCACATGTATGTCTATTAACATATCACATAACATCATAATATCACACACCTTTGATTACACCACTACCAACCTACCACATGTTTCATGTTTCCATACACATATTAAATCCAAGCATCATCATCAGCAATTTTTTTGATCATCACTAATGTCGGTTGCAATTTATTATCACATGGCACAGGTATTATTTCTAACATATTAACATGTGTTCACACAGAATCAATAGCCAATAATTAAACAAACAAGAGTTACACTAACCGGTGATGATGATGATGATTTCGACTGAGGTTTTGCTACTGCCGTCACTCAATAGATAGGTAGGGTTTGTTGTGTTGCAATTGTGAGACAAAAAGAGTGATCACGCACAATTGTATTTTAAAGCCAAAACCTAACAAGTGGGCAGGTGATGTTTGTTAAACAATTAGCGACATGGGCCGATCATTTTTACTAAACCACACAAGTATTCGTTAAACAAATAGTGACAAACAATGATTTGGGCCGATACTCCACCACAATTCGTATAAGTATTTGGGCCTAGACTCGAACAATCGTACACACAATGCACAACTACCAGTTATATTAGCACGCTAAACAGGGTTACGGGTCAAATAGATATATTAAAACAAGAACGGGGAAGTCACAACACCAAGGGTACTAACCTTGAAATTTCGAGTTGTCACATCATCCCCAACTTGAAAGAAATTTCGTCCCGAAATTTGACAAGTAAGCATGAAGGAGTGAAGCGAGGAATCAAGATCATTGCGGATTTTGCTCAGGTGTGACATCATCCCCAATTGAAGGGGAATTTCGTCCCGAAATTCACTTGTTTCACCCAGTTTAGACTTGTCGTTAGGAAAAAGATGAGGATACTTAAGCTTCATTTGATCCTCCCGCTCCCACGTGAACTCCGGTCCACGTCTTGAGTTCCAACGAACTCTAACAATCGGAATACGACTATGCTTACGCACCTTGACCTCTCGGTCCATAATCTCAATAGGCTCTTCAACAAACTGCAGTTTGTCATCAATCTTCAGCTCTTGGAATGGTGCAACTAGTGTTTCATCTACCAAACACTTCTTCAACTGTGAAACGTGAAAAACATCGTGAACATTGCCCAATTCAGCAGGCAACTCAAGCTTGTAGGCGACCTTACCGATCCGTTCCAGAATTCTAAATGGCCCAACATATCGTGGATTAAGCTTGCCACGCTTCCCGAAACGTACAACACCCTTCCACGGTGAAACCTTCAACATAACACGATCACCTACTGCAAACTCTAACGGTTTGCTACGCTTGTCAGCGTAGCTCTTCTGGCGGTCACGCGCTGCTGCCATGCGGTTCCTGATCTGAACAATCTTTTCCGACGTTTCCAGTACAAGCTCAGGACCCGTAATCTGATTGTCTCCCACTTCGGCCCAACAGAGAGGAGAACGGCATTTTCGCCCATACAATGCTTCGAACGGAGCTGCCTTGATACTAGTATGGTAGCTGTTGTTGTAGGAGAACTCTATCAATGGCAAATGTTTCTCCTAACCTTTCCCAAAATCAATCACACATGCCCGCAACATGTCTTTAAGCGTCTGAATGGTGCGTTCACTCTGACCATCCGTCTGTGGGTGATAAGCAGTACTCATGTCGAGGCGTGAACCGAACGATTTGTGCATAGCCTGCCATAACTCAGAAGTAAAACGCGGATCTCGATCTGAAATGATAGAAGTTGGTACCCCGTGCCTAGATACAACCTCCTTAAGATAAACTGCTGCCAGCTGTGAATACTTATCTGTTTCTTTGATGGCCAGAAAGTGTGCTGACTTCGTGAGACGGTCGACAATTACCCAAATAGTATCGTTCCCCGCCTGCGTTCTCGGTAATCCCGTAACGAAATCCATGGCGATTTGTTCCCATTTCCACATGGGTATCTCTGGCTGCTGGAGTAGACCCGAAGGTTTCTGGTACTCTGCTTTGACTCTAGCACAAGTCAAGCACTTACTCATGTATGTTGCGATGATAGCGTTCATATTCGGCCACCAGTACAAGGCTGTGAGATCCTGATACATCTTATCAGACCCCGGGTGAACAGAGTATCGAGACTTATGTGCTTCATCCATCACAAGTTCGCGAAGATCGCCAAACAGAGGAACCCATAATCTCCCCATAAAATAGTAAATACCATCAGACTTTTGCTCGAACTTCTTGTTCATTCCACGCAAACCCTCTGCTTCGATGTTTCCAACCTTTAAGGCCTCTACCTAAGCTGAATGAATCCGTGTGGGTAGATCAGAGTGAATAGTAAGCTGTAGAGCACGAACACGCTTCGGCTTCGTTTCCTTGCGGCTAAGAGCATCTGCTACAACGTTAGCTTTACCTGGGTGATACTTGATGGCACACTCGTAATCATTGAACAACTCTACCCAACGACGCTGACGCATATTCAATTCTTTCTGGTCGAAGACATGCTGAAGGCTCTTGTGGTCAGTATAGATGGTGCATTTCGTACCGTACAGGTAATGCCTCCAAATCTTTAGTGCAAAGACCACTGCTCCTAACTCCAAGTCGTGTGTCGTGTAGTTCTTCACATGTACTTTCAACTGCCGAGAAGCGTAAGCTATCACCTTCTCCCGTTGCATCAACACGCAACCGAGACCCTGAATCGAAGCATCACAATAAACCACAAAATCCTCGGTACCATCTGGTAGGGATAGAATGGGCGCGCTGCATAATTTTTGTTTCAACAGCTGGAAAACATCCTCCTGTTTCGTTCCCCAAGAGTAAACTACCTTCTTCTGTGTTAACGAGGTGAGTGGCTGAGCGATCTTCGAGAAGTTCTGAATAAAACGACGATAATACCCTGCTAGACCGAGAAATTGCCGCACCTCCGAAGGATTCTTTGGTGCCGCCCATTTTCTAATGGCGTCGATCTTGGCAGGATCCACATGTATGCCCATCTCATTAACTATATGCCCCATAAAATGTACCTCCCGTATCCAAAAATCACATTTAGAAAATTTCGCGTATAATTGCTCCCTCCTCAGGAGTTCTAAGATAAGGCGTAGATGCCGCTCATGATCCTCCTCATTCTTGGAATAAATTAGAATGTCGTCGATAAAAACGATAACGAAGTCGTCAAGGTATGGCTTGCACACGCGGTTCATGAGATCCATGAAGACCGCTGGTGCGTTGGTCAACCCGAATGGCATAACCAAGAACTCATAGTGACCGTATCGCGTCCGAAACGCTGTTTTGGGAACGTCTTCCTCTCTGACCCGCACCTGATGATATCCCGACCTTAAGTCGATTTTTGAATAAAAACTTGACCCTTGCAGCTGGTCAAACAGGTCGTCGATACGAGGCAAAGGATAACGGTTTTTGACCGTCTCCTTGTTAAGCTCGCGATAATCTATACA
The DNA here is from genome assembly GCF_002127325.2 of Helianthus annuus. NCBI lineage: Eukaryota > Viridiplantae > Streptophyta > Magnoliopsida > Asterales > Asteraceae > Helianthus > Helianthus annuus. The sequence continues at coordinate 52,145,022 of NC_035444.2, read as the reverse complement.
CATCCGAAAAGACCCATCCTTCTTCTTCACAAATAAAACTGGGGCTCCCCAAGGGGAAGAGCTAGGTCGGATGAAACCCCTATCCAACAGCTCTTGGAGTTGGTTTGACAATTCCTGCAATTCCCCAGGCGCAAGACGATAAGGAGCACGAGCAATCGGGGATGCCGCTGGGGCGAGGTCGATCTGGAATTCCACCTGACGATGTGGAGGTAAACCAGGGAGTTCCTCAGGAAATACGTCAGGAAATTCACGAACAACTGGAAGATCCTCAATCTTCCTTTCATCAGACTGTGAATCAGTGACAAGGGCTAAAATAGCAGGATAGCCCTTACGCAGGTACTTCTGAGCCTTCATTGCTGAAACAATACTAACCGGGGTCCCACTGCGATGACCCTGAACCGATAAAGATTCTCCACCAGGGAGGGGGATACGTACGATCTTCTCCTTACAGAGAATTTCCGCCTGATACTTGGACAACCAGTCCATACCGATAATCACGTCGAAGCTTCCAAGAGTAATGGGAAGTAGGTCAATGTCGAATACTTGACCCAGAAGATCGAGTTTACACCCAACTAGGACATGCGAAGCTTCGATTGTTTTACCATTTGCTATCTCTACTATGTGTTTCATCACGAGAGGTGTAGGACTTAACCCTAACTGAGAATTGAACCCCAAAGACACGTAACTCTAATCGGCACCAGAGTCAAATAAAATAGAAGCAAATACACCGTTTACTGAAAACGTGCCAGTAACCACGTTACCGTCGTTCCGCGCTTCCCCAGCTCCTAACACAAACCCGCGCCCACGCGCAACATTACCCCCATTGTTTCCAGCATTGTTATTCCCGTTGTTACCCCCTGTGTTCTGCTTCAGTTGAGGGCAGTCTCGCTTGAAGTGTCGCTCGGCCCCACACTGATAACACCCTTTTTGGGTACCCTGGTTCTGCTGAGTCTGTTGACTACCCGACTGCTGTGATGGCTGCTGCTGAGCTGGAAGTGTAGCCCTACAATCCCTAGCCACGTGCCCTGATCGGTTACACCGATGACAAACCCGAGCACACTGTCCCTTGTGATGATAGTTACACTTGTTGCACAAAGGTAGCTTCCCCGCATATGATCCCTGCCCTGACTTGTTACTCTGGTTTTGATTCACTGATGATGACTGACTGAAACTGCGGTTGCTGCCAGTATCCATCTTCTTCTGAGGCTGTGCAGAGTTGGACCCCTTGTCCATATCGTTCCACTTACGTTTGCTATCAGCAGCAGACGCAGTGGAAGTAGTAGCGGCTGTAGCAGTGCTAGAAATACGTGGTGGTAATGAATTGCTCTCCACCTCTTGATCAACGATCTTGTGAGCCAAACGAAAAATCTGAGTTAAGTTATTAAGGTTCGCCGCAGTAACCAAACCCTTCACCCGTGGAGGTAATCCCTTGATAAACAACTCAATCCTTCGAGGCATAGGTCGAGACAAATTCGGACATAAGTCAGCCAACTCATACGACCGCTTCACGTATGCTTCAATCTCGGATCCCACCATTTTCAGATCGTAATACTCGTTTTCTAATTTCTGTATCTCATCACGAGGACAATATTCCTACCTCACCAACTCTTTAAAGTCGTCCCACGTAGTGGTGTTCGCCGCCTCAATGCCCAACAACTGAACCTGGGCATTCCACCATATCAGGGCACCATCCTCGAGCGTGCCCGCAACATACTTCACTCTGTCCCCAACCGGACAGTTACACATCGCGAATACGGACTCTGCCTTCTCGAACCAGCGCAAGAGTCCTACAGCCCCTTCAGTTCCGCTGAAGGTCTGCGGCTTACAATCCATGAAGGTTTTGAACGTGCAAACAGGCGGATGGTGCGGATTCTGTTGCACCTGTTGACCAGCCTGATAAGCCGCTAAGGCTTCAGCCACGCGAGTGTTAATGAGATCGGTTAACTCAGCCTGAGTCATAGCAATATAGCCACGTCCACCACCGCGGCCTCCACCATGTCCACCACGACGGCCTCCACCACGTCCGTTCATGATTCTATAAATATGAGAAAAAGGAACGAATTAACAGACAAGTTCAAGTAGATATCAAGTATTGCTATGGTATTCACAGTTTTCGACGTTCTAGTACAAGATTGACTAACAACGCGGAATTCCTTTTTCACACTAGTCGAGATTTACTAGGACTCACATGCACCCCACGTTGTTATTATGTGTGCACCCATAATAATAACCCAATTTGCATGTTTATCTCAGTTCCTCCCAACTCGTGTTAAAAGGTTTCCCCAAATTCAAGCAGCACGACCAATGACATCACAACATAGAGCATGTAGTTCAAGAAGAGTCCTACTCTTAAAACACGTAGCATAGACCGTTAGCATATGAGTTCGTATTGTAATGTCAAGTGTGCGTTTGAGTGTGATACTAATCATGGGTATGTACTAAATATGCTATGCATTAGTAAATAAGAGACGAACCTTGCTGCCTGGAGCTGAGTGTCATGGTCAATGTCGGATCAGTTCAGTTATAGTCTGGTTTTATAAAACGTTTTAAAACCAAGTTCACTATAACCAGTGGCTCTGATACCAAACTGTCACACCCTCAAATTGCCACTTAGGGAGTATCCCTGTTAGGCGTGTGACCACTAGTAATGAGCCACCAATTACATTGAATCCATAAGTTTAAAATAAAGTTTCATCATTTTCATAGTAATAAAATCCAAAGATAAGTAATTCGAAAACCATCAAGTTCAGCGGAAGCGTTAATGTATCATAATGTAAATACTTTCCAAACAACCATAGTAAATAACTGTTTGATAAATAACTCATCAATGCAGCCATGACCACTCACGCCCTCCGGCTAGCAAGTTCCTGTTCCCGAGTACCTAGCGACCTGCGAGCATGTAACAAGTGTATCAGACAAAGCTGGCGAGTTCACAGTTTTAGAAAACGTTTGTTACCAGTTGTATGTAAAACAGTTCAATAACCAATGCAAGTAATATTGTTAATATCTCAATTCCAAACAAGACGGCTCCTGAAATACATGACTGCCCTTCCCACGTACTCCTATCTAGTACTGGGCCACGACTGGGTCATTAGTTCACATCCGTCCTCTCTAGGAGCGGTGTGAGGGTGCCAAACCTAAGTAGCGCTACTAACTAATACCCGTTACCCTCCAGGTAACATAATAAGGGACTTACAAGAACGATAGGTGAGAATATTAACCAATATACCCGTTTTTTTACCCAAACCACTGACTGTCCCCATCCACTGGGACGCATGCTCGAATGTAGTGAACTCACCTTTGGTTTGCTCGGCAAGATTAGTTTCTTGTCTAACAGTTGACCACAAACGCCCTAATATGGTTACCAACAACAATCAGTCTCATGTGCACATAGCTCACATGTTACACGTACAACTAATACACATAACCCTTGTTCACACAATACACAATTATTTTGCATGTAGCACCCTCATGCAATTCAAGTCGTAACAGTAAATCCACTGACCCAGTATCATCAAGCAATTCACTTAGCATGTAACACCATGTAGTTATACTAGATTACCAGTTCCATTTATAACATAGCTCAAATGCCAATCCCATTTTACAAATTAGACTAGCAATGGTCCGATAGCATAATACACACATACACATAGTATTCACATACACTTCAAAGTCTAATATGAAATCGAGTTAATTACGTAATCCGTCTACCTATAGTCGAAGGGTGCGGCCTTAATACAGATCTGGCCCAAACGGCCCATAATCTCAACACTTAACCAGAAGTCTCGTGTTATCGGTCCATTAACTGTAATACATTTGTTCAATTAAAATACAATTCACTGCACGTGTATTGTCGGCCCGTTTATTAATTATCTGCCCAATAGGTCTTAGAAGGTCCAATAGCTTGTCACTAATAAACTAGGCCCATGTGATCATATTAGTGAGTCAGGTCCGTTATTTGATAAGTGGTGTCAGTTCTTATACATTAACATTGATAGTCAAAATAACAAATTAAGATTGCATGTGTACACCCAGGCCTAGTCCGTGCGTTTCTGTTAAAAATTAGTTTGCTTAAAGGTAACCTACTTAGTTTCTACCCCCCATTTGTAATTCCCTGTTATGCGAGCCCACCACTCAAAGCCCCATGTCTAACCCTCCTTAATATCCGAGTGCATGTGGGCGGTTTCACATGTGAAATTGGCCAGGTCATTCCCACCTTAATACCCCTTAACATCACTGCCAAAACTGACATGATGTCCCCCTATTTACATAGCTCAATGTTCAACACATAACACAATCACATATCCGCCACTTTCACAAGTTTCGCTATTCCCAACCACACAACATTTTATCATTTGTGCACATGTTTACTGACAAGGCTAATAAGTGTGCATATTATCCTTTGTTTAGATTTCACATGGCCACATCCTTTCAATGTTATTGGACCGATACTACCACATGTATGTCTATTAACATATCACATAACATCATAATATCACACACCTTTGATTACACCACTACCAACCTACCACATGTTTCATGTTTCCATACACACATTAAATCCAAGCATCATCATCAGCAATTTTTTTGATCATCACTAATGTCGGTTGCAATTTATTATCACATGGCACAGGTATTATTTCTAACATATTAACATGTGTTCACACAGAATTAATAGCCAATAATTAAACAAACAAGAGTTACACTAACCGGTGATGATGATGATGATTTCGACTGAGGTTTTGCTACTGCCGTCACTCAATAGATAGGTAGGGTTTGTTGTGTTGCAATTGTGAGACAAAAAGAGTGATCACACACAATTGTATTTTAAAGCCAAAACCTAACAAGTGGGCCAGTGATGTTTGTTAAACAATTAGCGACATGGGCCGATCATTTTTACTAAACCACACAAGTATTCGTTAAACAAATAATAGTGACAAACAATGATTTGGGCCGATACTCCACCACAATTCGTATAAGTATTTGGGCCTAGACTCGAACAATCGTACACACAATGCACAACTACCAGTTATATTAGCACGCTAAACAGGGTTACGGGTCAAATAGATATATTAAAACAAGAACGGGGAAGTCAAAACACCAAGGGTACTAACCTTGAAATTTCGAGTTGTCACACATACAATTACAAACGTCTATTATGAGAGAAAACTTCTACTATGACTAAAATACGTGCTTAATAAGATGAGGAAAAAGTTCCAAAAAAAATCCCTCCACTTCTCACATGATATAACATAATATAATATAATGTAATATTACCTAAACTAAACAAAGAATATAATACCTAGTATAACATGGCATAACATAACTAAACATAGAGGCCTAGCTTTATATGTACTACTATTATCACCACTACCACTACACACTACCACCACGACAACCATGATCACTACCACTACACACTATCACCATGACAACCATGATCACTACCACCACGACAACCATGATACACTTTTTCTGCATGCTTGCAGGTCGTCAAATGTATCACGGAATGGAACTTGCAGTCTGGGGAGCTGGTGTGGTCATGGGTCATGACACTTGCGTAGACATTTAACGTTTACTTATGTTTATCAAAAAAAAATGATGTTGAATTGATTGAACAATAATTATGCTTCCGCTGAACCTATATTGTTTTAACTAGATGTTTTGAATTTCACTTTTCAAGTTGAATCGGATTTCGAATTTATTATAGTACTGTTAGTTCTATGTGATTAGTGGCTAGATCCTGGTACGTCACAAGCCCCACGGTGAATTCCGCAGGTGGTATTTTGGGGTATAATATTTGTGATTTTGGGCGCCCAGAATTAATAATGCCTAAAACAAAATGTTGGCTCAAAATAATGGGTAATGATGGCTCAAAATAATGGGTAATGGAAGAGCTCAAAATAATGGCTAGCTAGAAAAGTGTATACATAGCAAGAACTAAAATAAACAAAACTCAGCCAATATCATAGAACCTTTCGATTACATAATAACTTCCAAAGTTTACAAAAGTTGTTCAAAATATAATAACTTCCAAAATTTACAAAACTTGTTCAAATAACAACACTAACCTAACCTATAGCAATAAGCTATCAATCTTAAAACTGCATACATCATGACGTATTCAACCAACCTACCATCTTAAAAAACCGTGTCATGATGTTTTCAACCAATATGTCGATTTCCTCTTGTGTTACGCTTGTTATCTGGGTCCAAATCTAAACAAAAATCAAATAACATATATTAGTTAACCCGAAACACCAAAAATAAACACAAAACCCGAATAATACAACCTTAAACTCGGATTGATAACCCCAACATGCTAAATTCTAAAAGGAATACTTACATTGTTTGGAAAATGAAATCGCTTCTTTAAAACAAACTGGAACATAAACCAAACCACCATGAACCCACACTCCCAAGACCCGTCTTGTTGCATACACTGCATTAAATTTAAAAGAAAAAAATCAATTACTAAAATAATCACTTAATTGTATAAAATACAAGAGAATTAATCCGTATAATACTCATAACATACTTGAACCATGGTCCATGTAAGTCCACTTCCAAAAGAAGATTCTATTGCTCTCGAAAGAGGATAATCATCTTTATTCTTTTGGGCCTTAACCGAAGTCGAATCCAAAATCCAAACACTTTGTTCCTTAGGAGAAACGATAAACAAAACCCAATGGGCGCTAGAAAAAAGAAATGTATAAAAATAGTGTAATAGAATAAAGAAAATTAACTTGAATACATTAATAAACAATAAAATATATATTACCTATAAAAAAAGGGTGCAAGAAAATATTTTATGCCCTTTTTAGGTTTGTAGACACTTAACAAGTGTTCTTTTACACTTGCAAAATTTGTCTCGCACTCTTTCCCAGTTATTTTGTGGATATTGAAGTAGGCAACTTAGGGTCTTCTGGAACTATTTTGTAAAATACTATGTTATACAAATATCTGATATCAAACAAAAAAATTACAAGGTTAAAAATTCAACTATTTTAAAAATAAATTTATGTACGAAATAAAAATATTAAGAAAAAACTTACATTTGACACCAATGTAAAAAGCTAGCCTCAAGCAACCCGTTCGCCAAAAACTGTAACATCCCCTCATATTCGATGGATTCAACTTGGATATCGAACGAAGTCTTGGGTACATCTGCTTAGGCACATTAATCTCAAGGCTCATCTTGCCATTAAAGAGATCCTTTAATCGTGTAGCCCATAACCTAATATTTTCAGGTCGCTCATTTTCTATCTTCAACAAGGCATTTTGTATTTCTTGTTTAGCCTTTGACAACTTTGGAGCGGGATGTTCTTCATCGAACTACATAATTAAACAAACGATTTTCAGAGAGTATATACACACACACACACATATAACATGTTTGAGTTGTTGATTACCATCGCATCGAGTCGTTCCGACATGTGTACATCATGTTGTGTTGATCGAACAAAAATGCACCAGAAACAAACTACATTAATTGAAAAACTGATTATTTGTGCATTGTTGATATATATATATATATATATAATGAGAATTTGAGTTGTTGATTACCTCGTCATCAAAATTTTCTATAATAGTCGGATCAATATGATAATGGGTGACTTTCAACCCTTTTTTAGTAAAAAAGGTTATTTACGCTTTTGACCCATTAGAGATTAAAAGCAACCCGAATCAACACATTCACAAGAAAATGGGTTGAAATAGCAAACTTAGATTAATGGACAAATTAGCATAATTGTTTAAAAGTGACACATAGCATCCTCAAGTATGTTTTATTTTAACAAATGCATGATTATAATAGTAATTATTTTCTAATCATATTTAATGTATAAATTATCTATGAATGTCAAGAGTTTTGATGGGTCAACCTAACCATAACTACCCAATAAACAGGCATTGTAACTACCCAATAAACAGACAGAAATATGAATTGCTTTTACCATAACTTTGTGGCTAGCGGATTCTTGAGCCGTAGGTTTCTCCAGTTGACTAATGAACCACCTAAATAAAAAAGATAAAAATGAATAAATCAAGTAATATATGATGTTTCTAACATCCTGTGTAAAATACACGTGTGTGCTCTGAGATCATTCATAAGTTATTATTTCAGTATCAATTGATATATACTAATAATGTATACAACTGCATAAATTGTTTATTTAAAGATTTAGATTATGATTATAATAATATTGTTTTTTGTAATCATAACTAACACATTAGTTCATAAAAAGTTACTTAAACTGATCAAAAAAATTCACCTGAGAACATTCACATATTCTTCCTGTAGATAATTAGGCGTCATAGATTCTGCATAAGCTGATAAGGAATCTGCAACACACAGATGTTATATAAACAAACCACATTTATTTCTTATAACGATGGCATAAATATATACGCATTATGGATTTATTGGGGTTGTATTTATTTCAAATGAGCCGAATAAAAAATAGCTAAAAGGGCAACGGGTCAAACAGGTTGAAGTCACCAAGCATCAATATTTTAAACATTTGACCCTCTAAATTGTTTTATTCTAAAATTTAGATTACTTCTGAAATAATATCGTTTTTATGATTACAAACTAACACTTCAAGTTCTTGTTGATGCAGATTTTGTGTCCGATGCTTGTCGAATAGATTAGTTATTATTTTACGCTGAAATTGTAATAGTTAGTGAAACGGTCTATCGAACATGTATAGACCCGCTCGTTTGAAGTGGTCAAACGAGAGGGTTATTCGGTTGACCGTGTGTTGTTGCAAGATAAGTTATGGTTGTTAATGTTGGTATCGAAGGATAAGGCATCGAAGGATTGTTGATATCCTTCGATGAGCTCGAAAGATATCCATCGAAGGATGGACCTCGAAGGATATGTGATCCTTCGAGGCATGTGTGTATCTTTCGAAGACTGTCTGATCGAAGGATGATGTTTCGACCAGTCAGTCTGATCCTTCGACCTGCAGCCTGTGTTTGGGTATAAGTACCAACACCTTGTCTTGTAAAACACAAGAGTGAGAGCACAAGTGTGTGCTAGAGAGTGAATGGAGGTTTGAGTCCTCACCGGGAGAAATCACCACTTGATTTCTCCCTGGATGTATACTTCTTTGGTATTAGTTCGGTTTCCATGTAATCGGGCCGACTTGTAATGTTTACTACCGGATTAATACAAAAGTTGTTTGTTTATCATCTCTTATCTCTTCCATCTATGAACATTATCATGAAAATCACGGATTGGATCCCGAAACACGGACCTACAATTGGTATCAGAGCCATGGTGCCCGATTTAGTAAAACTAACCGTTTACTAAGTCACATGTGCTCTAGATCTGTGATTTTTATGGGTTTTTGTTCAAGATGTAAAAATGGTGAAAATGAGAAAAACTCAGATCTGAACCCGAATATTCAGATCTGTGATAAAACGAGTGTTGGGTTTTATGTTTTTCTCCTAAATCTTCAAGTTTTCTTCATCAAAATTCGTGTACAAACGTTTTCATTGAATCTGCAAGTTTACCCAGATGTCTGTGTTCATGATGTTCTTCACATCTTCATAGTTTGAAGGATGTGAAGAACTTCGAAAGATCAGGTTGCTTTTTCGAGAGATCAGTCCTTTAGTCGAAGGGTTATCCTTCATTGATTCGAAGGATCATTCTTTGTTTCGAAGGGTCAAGTTCTTTTTGAAAAATCAGTTCTGATATGACAGCAGCTGATGTGTGTCAGATCCAGATCTGACATGTGCCAGAAAAGTCAATTTCACAACTTTCGAAAGATTCTTTTCTCGAAGGATTATCTCACAACCTCGAAAGATCATATCTGTTCGAAAGACAGAAACTGATCTGTGGATCATCTTTCGAGACCGAAAGATCTGTGCTCGAAACCCCCAACAATTTCGAAGGATAATCATTCCAACAACCTCGAAGGATATCCTTCGGTTGTGGAAACATCTGTCACAGGAGGTTGTTTTTGTTAATTGAAGCATATGGCGGTGCACACCAACAAAAATCAATCAAATGTTATTGGCCCTTTTGGGCGGTGCCTTGGGCAGTAAACCCAAACAATAAACAACAAACTTTATTGGTCACATGGGCGGTGATGATCTTAATTTGATGGTTGTTGACTTTCGAAGTGAGAGAGAACGGCTGCTGCTACAGTTATCAATTAAAAAAAAAAAGATATTTGTTAGTGTTCTCGGCCCAGATCACGTGTTGATTAACAACTTCCTTTTAGTCAATGTTATGACATCATCATGACATCATCATGATGATGTCATGATGATGTGTAAACGGGAATGGGTTTGTGGCGCTCCGTGCTTCGCGTGTCGAACTCTGGGACGCACGACGGAGGAATGTCGTGACGTCGGACTTGAGCCAGACATAACCGTGTCGAAACCGAGTCGAACCGAGCCGAGTCGCGTCGACACAAAGTGTATCTATGTGAAAATCTAGCGCCTAAAGTTATATTTTGTTATAAAAAAAAAAAAAAAAAAAAAAAAATCCATTGGAACAAAGGTTTTTGATGCAGAGTGGGGTCGGGTATTTGCGGAGTTGACTTGAACCGCGCTTCTAAATGTCAACGTCAAAACTCGTATGAATTTGGGAGCGCGCGGGGTGATGCAGCATGATGAAAACAAGAGATGATGAAAACTTGATGTTTGAAAATTGTGGGGTAGTCACGGTTACCGATGCAATGACAAAAATGGTAACGCGACTATTATGGGCCAAAATCAACACGGTATGTTCGCTTCCGCACATCAGTATTTATGATTGTTACCGGTTATTCGGAAATGTTCGAAAGGATTTTGTTTATTGTCATATTCTCGCATTTGAAGACGAACGTATGAACCTGGAACGTCTATACCGATCCTAACGAGTTCACAAAGTCTTTGGAGGGATACAAGTCGGATCCTACGGGGTACTAGGCGAAATTTCTTTATCAACTAGAATATGCAACGAAGAAATCTTTTTGTTTATTGTCATATTCTCGCATTTGGTAACGAATGAATGAACCTAGAATGTCAATACCGGTCCTAACGAGTTCACAAATTCTTTGGAGGGATACAATTCAGATCCTACGGGGTACCAGGGGACGTTCTTATTCAACTAGATTATGCAAAGAAGAAAGTCATGTTCGTGAATTTTCGGAACCGAGAACATTCAATGAAGATTGATGACAGTTCCGCTCAGTGGAGGGAATTGGTGAACATTTGACGACAGTTTCTTTGAAGTGGAAAGAATCTGTTAAGGTTTAGAGATTTTACCAAAGAAATGGGGGGATAAAAATTTTCATTTGTTGAATTTCTTCGGTAAATTTCTAAACGCAATCACAGGTGGTAGAGTTTGTGGTTTTTCTGGTGATACAAGCGGTTCGGAGTGGAATGTTTTGCACAGACACATATTTGAGGATTTTAATTAATTCTCCAGCCAGCGTGAAGGGTTTTGCACGGAAACATACAGGTATCTAAAGTCGACAGTTGTTTCAAAGCGCTGTTTACTGAAGACCTGGGGGAATCTTTATGGAAGTTGATAGTTCAAGGCTGAAGACCTGCAGGATTCGGTTTTGGGTTTGATGTTTCTTTGGGATTTTACAGGGATCTGGGGGTAACTCAATTCGTTGAGTTTGCAAACGATGTACTTGGTCAAGCTGACTTCCTGAGTACTGATGCTGAAGATTCGTAGTGCATTACGTGGTCGACTTCACAAAGGCGAGACAATGAGATCTGGATGTAGTTCAACTAAGCGTGCCGTTTGGTTGAGCTTGCAAGGGATACACTTGGTCTAGCTGACTTTCCTGAGTGTTGATGCTGAAGATTAAAGTGCATTACTTGGTCGATTCCACAAAGACGGTTTACAGAAGACAGTTCACCAGAAATCTCTATCAAGGTAGTATGCTTGAAGATCAAGACTTGATGCAGTTGTTAAAGAATGGAACCCTTATCAAATGCCGGTTGGAGTATTGGAAGATCAGCGGAAGATCGGTCAATTGAGTCCTTTGAGGAAATTGCACAACACTCAACACGGAAGCGCGCACTCTGAGGGGGAAATATTTTACAATGAGCATCAAGATACTACTTACCTGGATCATCGGTCAAGGGGGAATTTGTTAACACAGAGAAGCTGAATACTTGACTGAAGATCGATTGCAGTTGCATTTTCAGCATTCGACAGCAACGGACAAGGGGGAATTTGTTGATGCAGATTTTGTGTCCGATGCTTGTCGAATAGATTAGTTATTATTTTACGCTGAAATTGTAATAGTTAGTGAAACGGTCTATCGAACATGTATAGACCCGCTCGTTTGAAGTGGTCAAACGAGAGGGTTATTCGGTTGACCGTGTGTTGTTGCAAGATAAGTTATGGTTGTTAATGTTGGTATCGAAGGATAAGGCATCGAAGGATTGTTGATATCCTTCGATGAGCTCGAAAGATATCCATCGAAGGATGGACCTCGAAGGATATGTGATCCTTCGAGGCATGTGTGTATCTTTCGAAGACTGTCTGATCGAAGGATGATGTTTCGACCAGTCAGTCTGATCCTTCGACCTGCAGCCTGTGTTTGGGTATAAGTACCAACACCTTGTCTTGTAAAACACAAGAGTGAGAGCACAAGTGTGTGCTAGAGAGTGAATGGAGGTTTGAGTCCTCACCGGGAGAAATCACCACTTGATTTCTCCCTGGATGTATACTTCTTTGGTATTAGTTCGGTTTCCATGTAATCGGGCCGACTTGTAATGTTTACTACCGGATTAATACAAAAGTTGTTTGTTTATCATCTCTTATCTCTTCCATCTATGAACATTATCATGAAAATCACGGATTGGATCCCGAAACACGGACCTACAGTTCTTTATATAGAATATTATTAATGCACAAGAAAGTGTTTATGGGTCAACCGACCCGGCCAGTAGTGAAAAGTGACCCGTTACCCAACCCACCCATCTTGGCATCTTTAACTTCTTATCAGCTGAAGGAAGTGTTGAAATCCAAATATATACATAGGTTTTTTCTTGCGGCATCTGTTCTTTCAGCAACACCACCATGTAAGTTAGAAGATTCCTTTTGCAAGCACTCGAGAAACCCATTGATAAAGCGAGCATTGTCCTCTGCACAAAGAGAGATATTGGTCAAGAACATGTTAAATCATTCTATTCTAATCAGAATATTTGGCATACTAATCCTTTAGAAAAGAATCTGTATCAAATGCATATACTGATGGAGTGATGACATATATGACAACAATTAATTTTTCATTAACTTGTGCTCACATGTAAAAATCGGCTAGATTATTTACCTTCGGGGTAACAACATGTGAGATTGGTTAGAACTTGGACCAGTAACGATGACCTCTGAATCGCGTAAGGCGTTTGAGGTGTTAGGTTTTTCGCTATATGAAAAATGTGCCCATCCCACATCGGTGCAAGGATGAAAGCTTGGGAGGACTACAAGCTTATAAAAGGAGTCCAAGGCTTTGGTTTCAAAGTGCCCCAACCAAAAATACACTTGAAGTGTTTGGTTCTTTCTTTCTTTTCTAGTTCTCTTGTCTTAGAGTGTAGGAAGGTTTTGGTTAAACGCTTCGGAGAAGTGTGGTTGTAATTGGGCGGGGGGAGGCTTGAGAGATTAGTCTGTGTGATTGTAAAAATTTGTCGCATAGTGGATCTTTCTCTCTGGAGGCCCGTGGTTTTTCTCCGGTTTTGGAGTTTCCACGTATATTCTTGTGTTCAGTTATATTTCTCTATTGTTAGCTTTGGGAGGGTTGTTGGGATTCTTTGAGACCGCTTGTTTCCCAAAAAGTGGTATCAGAGCTCCAGGTTTTGGGGGAGGTCTCGGTTTTTGAAGGTTCGTAGTATGCTCTGTGGTTGCAGCTTAGTCTGATCTTCCACATCAGAAACGAATTTTCTTGGAGGGTGTCGTGGTATTTTGAAGGTTCGTAGTATGCTCTGTGGTTGCAGCTTAGTCTGATCTTCCACATCAGAAAGAAACGAGGATTTGGTTGATTCGGTTGACTGTTTGTATATGGTAGAATTATACGCGAGCCGGATATACGCATTTTATCCTGGGAAGGTTCTGGCTAGGAAAGACTTGGTACTTAAGTGTGTCCATTGTACCCACCTCTCTTTCCTGGGAATCCTTTGTTGGGTGTACTGCTTATAGGCTTGGTGTTCTAGTATACAATATTGTTTTTGAAGATACGGATACGATGTCAAAATACAGTCCCATAAGGTTCGAAGTAGAGAAATATGATGGAAGAATCAACTTTGGTTTGTGGCAAGTTCAAGTCAAGGATGTGTTGATTCAATCTGGGTTACACAAGGCGTTGAGGGGGAAACCGACCCCTGTTTCAAGCAAGGATTCAAGCGGAACCAGTAAAGACGATGATGAAGAATGGGAAGATTTGGATTTGAGAGCGGCAAGTGCGATTCGTTTGTGTCTAGCAAAGAATGTTCTTGCAAATGTGCATGGGATATCAACTGCAAAGGATTTGTGGGAGAAGCTTGAGCAGTTGTATCAAGGCAAAGGCATCTCAAATAGGTTGTATCTCAAGGAACAGTTTCATACCTTTCGTATGGATGGAGATACAAAAATTTCAGATCATCTAAGTGTTCTTAATAATATCGTGTCAGAACTGGAGGCTATTGGAGTGAAGGTTGAAGATGAGGATAAAGCACTGAGGCTCATATTATCTTTGACATCTTCCTATGAGCATATGAAGCCCATTCTGATGTATGGGAAAGAGACCCTGAAGTATGCGGATGTTACTGAGAAGCTATTGTCTGAAGAGAAAAGACTGGGTAGTAGCGGTCATACTTCGTCAGAAGGAACGGTTTTAATATGTGGGAACGGGAAGAAGAAGCACCCACAGAAGATTCCTGTATGCTGGAAGTGTGGACAGTCTGGGCATGTCAAGAGAAATTGTCCAGGTGGAGCAGATTCGGCAAGCAGCTCCAAGACAGCTAACAATGTCGCCGTCGTTGACGGTGATGATTTCTTTTGAAGTTATGTCATCCCTATGGTATGCCCGCGCTACCATGAAAGGGGATGCAATTTGTTAGCGGGTTCACGGATTTACACATGGGCATTGGGTTGGCATAGATGCAAGATGTGTAGTGAAAAATTGATGTTGATGGCTGATGAACTTCCGAGTATGCCAAGCGTGGAAGTTGCACCATACAATTTCAGCAGGTTTTTCAACATGTGCCGAGAAGAAATTCTTAGAATGGTCTATTCTAAGTGGAGATACTTTTTTATGGTGGAGTATGATCGTCGGTTGAAGACGGTGTTCCTTTGATGTGGTTGTTTTTTTTCATATATCCAAGGTGGAGATTTGTTAGGTTTTTGGCTATATGAAAAATGTGCCCATCCCACATCGGTGCAAGGATAAGGATGAAAGCTTGGGAGGACTACAAGCTTATAAAAGGAGTCCAAGGCTTTGGTTTCAAAGTGCCCCAACCAAAAATACACTTGAAGTGTTTGGTTCTTTCTTTCTTTTCTAGTTCTCTTGTCTTAGAGTGTAGGAAGGTTTTGGTTAAACGCTTCGGAGAAGTGTGGTTGTAATTGGGCGGGGGGAGATTAGTCTGTGTGATTGTAAAAATTTGTCGCATAGTGGATCTTTCTCTCTAGAGGCCCGTGGTTTTTCTCCGGTTTTGGAGTTTCCACGTATATTCTTGTGTTCAGTTATATTTCTCTATTGTTAGCTTTGGGAGGGTTGTTGGGATTCTTTGAGACCGCTTGTTTCCCAACATGAGGAGCCTGACAGTTACTCCAAGTAGAATGTTGGACGTTGAATTCTGAGGTCAAACCCAATACATGTCCAGCTGCTAATGTGGGATTAAAATCCACAACAATCTCCTCTTCAGCAGGCTCAGGATCATAGGAACACCAAGTGGATAAGAACTCTCTTTGAGGCTGTGAAAGCACTCGGGTCAAAAGTTCTGTCTGCATGGATGTACAACAACAGTTACAAATTCGACAAAGTTGGTTTGGGTCAAAACGGCCTCTGTTCATGTTCGTTCATTTAACTAAACAAAAGAAATTTCTTGTTCGTGTTCATTCATTCATTAAACGAACAAACACAAACGAACTTCCTGCTGAATGGTTCACGAATAGTTCGCTGAACATTCCCTTGCAGCCCTACAAATAAGTAAACATATTTATAAAAGCTTACCAAGTTATGGACTGTGAAAGTTTTGAATCCAGAAGCACCAGAGAATACTTCTGTTAGCTTCATTGCATTAATTAGCAAAAGTCCATTTGTTTGGCTTTTCAAATCCCCATCACACATCATATCTAGCTCTTCAATCACCTAAAGAAGTTTGTATATGTATAAGCAGAAATAATTTTCAAAAAATCTAAATTATAAGAGATTTGAGAAGTTAACCTTCAAAACTGTTGCCTGAGCAAAACCCTTGCCTTGAGGGGTGCTGGAAGCCATATCCATGAAAGATGAGCTTTCGGCTTGACAAAGAAGTAGCATCTGGAGAAAGAATCGTTGAAAGTAACTAAAAAAGCATTGAACAAAATAAAACATGATACGACAATGTCTACACGTGATTGGGCTTACGATAGATAAAACTTTTGCTTTAAGCCTATTAACCACACTTTCAAGAAATGGATCATCATGCTGTGGCAGGTTTAAGGTGTCTTGAACCAACCGAAAAACAGCACCTCCTCCACATAGTTCCTGGAGAACAACATAAAATAATCAGTGTTAAATATATTGGAAAAATGTTTATTCTGCTCAGAAAATATATTTTTTTATGTAAATGATTTAGGATGTTTTAAGCATTGAGAAGAAGAAAAAAAAAACTTTGCTCAACCCTTTGACCCATTTGACTCGTTTCCATATTCTATTTGACCTTTTTTTCAACGAGGCGCTCCCGAAATAACAGTTGTTTGCATAGTGATTGAATAAACTGCACAGAAGATTCACAAAGATGGAAGAGACAGTAGACTTCATTATTGGGCTGCATGCGAGAGTTAATACACTGTGTTGTCGGCTTCGCTTGAAGAAGATTAATAGTTAAACGGACAGCAGTAAGAGCTGCCGTTGTGAAGTCGACAACCTGACAAACAAATGTAATCATCAGCCACCCATTTCGACAAAAGATTTCAATACAAAA
Organism: Helianthus annuus; assembly: GCF_002127325.2. NCBI lineage: Eukaryota > Viridiplantae > Streptophyta > Magnoliopsida > Asterales > Asteraceae > Helianthus > Helianthus annuus. The sequence continues at coordinate 52,127,904 of NC_035444.2, read as the reverse complement.
AGCTATAATGCAAATATAAAGATTGTGTCACCTCAGGATGTGCAAGTAGAACATCAGCGATGTCTTTCCACTCTGACGAAATGAAGGCTTTAAGTAAATACATACTATTAGACAACAGCGCTGAGTACAGGACCATTTGGCTTAGACCATTAATTTTCTGGAACACCAAAGTTATGTTTCAGTTCTACTTAACAATTTTTTTTTTTAAGTAAGAAAAAATAAAAAAATATGTAAAGAAAAGAGTTAAACCTTTCCTAACTGACTAAGAACACGAATCATGCTAAATATGGAATTAAGCATCTCTTCTTGTACAACCATATCTTCAACAAAAACCTACAGCATGAAAAATCAGTTACTGAAATGAAAAGGACAAAAGATTTAAGAAAATAGCAGATGAAAATAAGTAAAATAAGTACAATTATTTCCAACTGCATCTAAACTTGTCTCACATGTGCGTACTTTTGAAACTAACTAAATAACTATGTGCATTCTAGACAAGTTTAGGGACTTTGATATACCAAAATTGGTTGATGGACGTTTTCGTATATTTTCACAAGTTTAAAGACTTCAAAAAGTACCAAAATCAGGTAGCAAGACTTTCTTGTACAAAATAAGAAAGCATGTTTGTTTCCGTGGTATAGATAAATTGAAAAAAAAAAAATTACTAACCCGCGCAAGTGTTGAGTGGTGGGATGCAATATCACATAGAGTATGCAATAACTTTAAACCACTTAACAAGAGGTCTTCCTAGATTTTCCACATTTATCTGAAACATCAAGATGTAAATCAGATTTACAAATAGACAGTCACCAAAGTTTTATGAATAATTAAATAATATAAATGATTAAAATTATAATTAAAATAAAATCTACCTACCTCAAAAGATGATCCATTTATAGTATATTTAATGATACCATTTTTGGCATCTCTTATTAGCTTGCCAAGATCTTTAGAACTTAATACATGAAGCTTTTTGACAGCAGAAAATAAATCAAGTTGCTGCATTTCAAAAGTATTCTACAAGTCAGAATATGTGAACATCAATGAGTTAGATGGACTGAAAATAGAACTCTATGACTATTTGAAAATAAATTGAACAGTCACATCACTAAAACAATTAATATAAATCAACTGTCACAAGCCTATAATCGCAATCATTTTGAATAGAAATCTATTTTTTCTGTACTAGCCAATAACCATGATTATGTATAATCTACATACTTTCAACTCACTAGATGAATCATATATCTACCTAAAGTTGCTCCTAATAGGTGACTGTGAAAAGAGTGAGTGATGTAAGGAAATGTTTGGATTTGTGTTTTGAGAGTGATTATATGATATTAATTTAATAACCATAATCAAACAATCAGTTGTAATATGATGATCCATTGATGCTTAAATGTTTGGAAAATTATGATTTAGCATACCAATAGATAAAATGGTCAAAAGAGACGTTATATGTGAAAAAAGTAGTAATAATAAAATAAATGAGTTCGGAAACAAAAATCTCTATATTGATCATGTTCACTGTCCGGGCTTTGATAATTGTATATGGAACCACACCGTTACTTGAAGAACGTTACGTTAACCAAGTCCATCCGAGTACAAGTAATGGGCCTCTCGGCCCGGTTATGTTTATTTGTTTTAGTCTAGTTATTATGGGTCAAAACTTTAGTATGTTTATGTTTATTTCGTTTGGGCCGTAGGCCACATGTAAATGGGTCGAACAAGCTTGTTATGTCCAGTAGGGTATTAGCGGTTAGAACAAATGGGTTTGGGCCAAGCTTTGCGAACCGGTATGTCCCCAAACTAAATAACCGCCAGAGCGGTTATTCATGAAACGTCATATCCCCTATTTGAAACGACGTGACTGTGGAACATACCTGTTCATCGCCTATAAAGCCGCTGCCAACATCCATTGTTCTCAGTCAGTCAGTTTGTATTCGAACGTGTGTTTACAAGTTATCATATTCAAGTTCTAGTTTCATTGAAAGTTCAATTCGGTTAGTTATCATTTACAAATCTGTTTTCGTTCAATTCATCATGAAGTACTGTGATTGTTGTGGGTTGTTCGTAAACGATTGTATGTGTGGTCACAATACCATCCGTTCCGAAAGGTCCTGGGTTTCCGATGACGATGATACCAACATTGGTATCAGAGCCAAAGGTTTAACAGGAAGCGAAAGGGATTGTGATCAAGAAGAAAACCGGGTTCGTGGAAACAAAGGGAAATCGGTGGTGACCGATTATGGTGAAGAGGATTTTGTTCGTAGTGGAGAGTGCGGCCGGGCGGCGGAAGTGGATGAGTACGCGCAGGGGAAGCCAACCATGCGGACCGGGAAATCACCAATGAAAAAGTTTCCAAAGAAAGTGTTTCAAAAGGGTTTCGTGAAGAAGTCCGGGAAGAAATCTAATGCACCAGTGGGTAGGCCGAGAAAACCGGGGGTTCGGTGTTTCAAGTGCAAGGAATTCGGCCACATCGCATCAATTTGCCCTAGTAAGTATATCAAGTTATCACCGTTGCCAATTGAAAGTGATTATACTGTGAAAGATACTTGCGGGGGTAAATGGGATTCAATCTGGGTTGTTGATCCCACGTTTAAAACGCATATGACGGGAAACCGAAATTTGTTTAAGTGTTTTAAGAGACACTTCGGGGTTGTGACGAACGAAAGTATGAAAGACTTTTCCTTTGTACATGGAATAGGAGAAGTGAGAGTGCCGGTGGACGGCAAGGATAAGACAATCCCGTGCGTAAGTTATGCACCAAGACTAGACAAGAATGTTCTAAGTCTAGAACAACTCTTGTTTCAAGGGATTGAGACGGTCACTATGGGTGAAATGTGTGTGTTGAAGAAAATGTTTGGTTGTCGGTCAAAGGGTTCGACATATACGAAGACAAGTCGGAAGTCGATTTGGAACAAGATTATCTTAATGCTTTCTACGATAATCTTGGGGTTGATAATGGGTACAAGAAGGAGAAAAAGGAATTCCAAGAGTGTCTGGGGGATTATTATGAACGAGAACTCGAGAAGTCGAAAAACAAAAAGAAAGTGTACGGTGAACGTTCAAACGTAAGGAAGAAAGAAGTTGTGTACTCCAAGAAAGCGAAAAAGGCACTATTGATCTACATTGAAGGCGAGAAAGATAACCCGCGCCAATCAAGGGAAACGCTTCGGGAACGGGCAATAACTCTCTCTCAACTCGAGGAGGATGTCGTTGAAAGAGGGTTGATTATGGAAAGCTGCGTGGAACCGGGGGATCTTATCACACTACACGAGGAAATCAAGAAACACCCAAGGTTCTTCGACGCACCGTTCGAGGAAGTTTTGGTTTGGTTCATCACGGATTTTCTAGGGATTGTTTGTGAGAAAGCAATGCCGCCAGAGTTAATTGATGGACGTGATCTCAGTCTCATACTACTACACCGCATCGTGAAGCATAACGGTGGATTCAAAGAGATAATGGAGAAAGACATGTGGGGCGATATTTCGGTGAAGTATGGATACGAAGCGGATGACGCTTACGAGATGAAGGTCGCCTACATCTATTATTTGGAATTGGTTGAATGGTATTTTGACTACATCAAGAAGGAGCGTGCAAGAAAGAAAGATGGCATGGCTGAAAGCTCAAGCAACAATTGCGGTTGGCTCGACAATTCAAGCGACGACAACGTGGTGGTCAAGATCGAGGTCACCAACAATCGCAAGGAGTGATCGCGATCGAAGGACTCGGATGTTCTTGCTTAAGGGGGAGAATGAAGAACGTTACGTTAACCAAGTCCATCCGAGTACAAGTAATGGGCCTCTCGGCCCGGTTATGTTTATTTGTTTTAGTCTAGTTATTATGGGTCAAAACTTTAGTATGTTTATGTTTATTTCGTTTGGGCCGTAGGCCACATGTAAATGGGTCGAACAAGCTTGTTATGTCCAGTAGGGTATTAGCGGTTAGAACAAATGGGTTTGGGCCAAGCTTTGCGAAACGGTATGTCCCCAAACTAAATAACCGCAAGAGCGGTTATTCATGAAACGTCATATCCCCTATTTGAAACGACGTGACTGTGGAACATACCTGTTCATCGCCTATAAAGCCGCTGCCAACATCCATTGTTCTCAGTCAGTCAGTTTGTATTCGAACGTGTGTTTACAAGTTATCATATTCAAGTTCTAGTTTCATTCAAAGTTCAATTCGGTTAGTTATCATTTACAAATCTGTTTTCGTTCAATTCATCATGAAGTACTGTGATTGTTGTGGGTTGTTCGTAAACGATTGTATGTGTGGTCACAATACCATCCGTTCCGAAAGGTCCTGGGTTTCCGATGACGATGATACCAACATTACTAACGGTTTATGTGACAACCTGTGCTTTAGAGCCTTTCACTGCACCCTGATGTAACTTATATGAACTTTATGTGACAAGTTAACGTATAAATTTATGTTGAATATTTATAAGTTGTTTGTACGTGATATGTGAAATGTTAAATGTTTGTACATGGTATGTGAAAGGTTAAATGTGAATGTTGTTAATATAATTTAGTCGCATAAAGTTTCGGGTCACACACTCTATTTTAATCGCACACCTATAACTTGGGCTAGACACTCTCTCCTTGTAAACTAAGCCATCCCTGGCCCAGCTCCCCTAGGCCCAAAGCCAAGCCCAATCCCTTTTAATTAAGGGAGATGTACGTACACAAGGGGTACACGGTTTCATTGTGTTAGCAACACACAAGGATATCAAACCCTAATTCCCTCTAGTCGACGATCAGATTCCCCCCCCCCTCGAAGTCTCTGGTGCTCGAATACCCCTCTTCACCTCTCGGTTAGTGATGTTATATTCGCTTTGATATTGTTGATAGTGGTTGGTTAAGTACAACTTGTTAATGACTTGTACATGTAATCATAGATTTTGTATGACAAGGAAACGTAAACACATATGTTGTAATGTAAAAAGATTAAAGGTAATTGATATTCGCTAATTTACACATATTTTAGTCCCCCGTTTTACCCCATTTTATGCGTTTTCGGCCGTAAAACCGTCATTCGGATACTTAATTATCTACATTTTGGTTTACAGGCCTAAAACAGCATACCAGACGAGATGATACCAAAAACGAGAACTTTCCGGACAAAACGATGAAGCTGCGAAGATTCTGTGGAAAAAGACTGACCTGGGCGTTTGGCACGGTCATGCGGCCATATGCACGACCGTGCATATCCGATGACCTATGAAGACCAGTGGTGAACGAGGGTGCAACTCCGAGAAAAGGTCAAACCCGGAAAGGAACGGTCGTTCCAAACCAAGAACGACCGTGCGGATCCGAGGTCAAACATAAACTCGGAAAAGAACGACCAAAGAACCGAGCGTGCAACTCAAACCTCGGAAAGGAACGGTCGTGCCAAACCAAGAACGCCCGTGCGTGACCGAAGACTAGTCAACGATCTGTGACGTCATGCAGTATGGTGGCCCACCACCAATAATGCTTAAAGTGCACGGTCGTGCGATCGGAAGAACGGCCGTGCAACTTCGAAAAAGCATTTAAATAGAACAGAACCATTTTAGTAGTAACTCTGGAATTTTGGAGAGCTTTGCAGGCGATTTTGAGGCTCCGAAGGCTCCTGCAGTCACCCGGATTCATGCCACATTGCCCGGTTTTGCTCGTTTACTATCCGGATTCTTAATCTTGTGCTTGTTTATGGTTTGGATTTCTAACCTTTCCAGAATTTTGTTAATGTTTCAAGCATTTAGATTAATATTTATGTATTATTGTAGCCTTCGGGCAAAAACACAACAATCCCTTGCTTGATTATAGCTATTAGTATGTTAATCTATGTTTGTAATGAAATTTGGAAGTGTTTTCTATGATTATCTTTGATGATTAGTTTGCAACCTTGTTATTGATATTGATTTCTTGATTATAAGTAATTGTGTTGGATGATTGGTGCTTGGTTAGGTAAGATAGTTGCAAAATGAAGCTTATTTAATCATGTATTAGTAAACTTTTAATTTGGTTAACTAGCTTAACTTGGTTAAAATGTGGGCACCATGATACTCTAACGGGTTAGTGGTTTAATAAAATGTAATTATTGTTAATCAAGAAAGCTTGCCTTCACGGAAGGACTCTAACGGGTTAGATGGTGTTGTTATGAATTCTTGCCATGATTTGTTAGCTTAGTTAGTAGTTTCGGCCAAAATTGCTATCTTGGTGAATTCATGCGTAAGATTTGTAAAATGAACTCGGTTGTGATTTAATCTAGTTTATGCTTGTCTCGGTGGTTGCATTGTGTTTATCGGTGTTGCTTTCCTTGATTAAGTGAGGTTAGAAAACTCCTAACGGATGACTAACTTATTTTTAGGAGATTTTTGTAGACATTTATCAATTGCACGTTAAAGAACAATTTTAGGTGGTTAAAGTGTGTTTATCGTTTTAACTTTCCGAATGATTGTCATGTTAGGATTCCCGAAAGGGATACTAATTGTCTCGAAATGGAAAATTGACCGAATGCTTCTAGTGCCAAAACTGACTTAGTTGACATGCTTTGGTTGTGTATTAAGCAAGGCTATTTATATATAATTTACTATGTTTTATAAGTATTTATTTATGCTTACTTTAGTTTAATTAAAACCAATACCATTTATGTTTTTACCGGTAATTTAGTGGCAAAGGTCTAGTATTATTTCTCCGCCCATTTCCGTGGATCGATACTTGGTTTTTACCGATACTTTACTACATATATGACGGGGTACACTTGCCCTTTCGTGTGTGTTTTGATGTAAAAGTAATAATCACTTTTATAAATTTAAAACCAATTCGTGTGTAATTTCATTGTAAAAATATGTGTAGTCACGCACGTACCAGTAATATACTAGGGATCTTGGAGTTGATTGATGTGGATAATTAGGGTTATATAAAGTGAGGATTTAGTTGCTACTGATTCGATGATGTTGTTGATGATTGTGTGTAGAAACAGTTTTGTATTTGGTGTAATGTGGTAGATTCAATTTGAATAAATGATTGTGATAATGTCCAGATTTAATTGTAATGGCATATTGGTTATATGATGAACTTGTTAGATAACCAGCTGATGTAATATTAGTGTGTATGACGTTAACAAATGCAAATGAATAGACTAGGATCTCACCATGTTAATGGTTAACGATTTCGTGTCGTTCAACTTCTAATTTGGTGCGATCGGACTTGGATGTGTTATATGAATAATTACTTGCTAACGGAAACCGATAGTTAAGTGTTCTTGAAAATCAATGAATAGTGTTGATTGGGGGCCGCAAAGATGAAACAGTTGCTGATTCGTGAACTGATTACACAATAGAATCACATCACACACTAGACACAATTCATTTGGGCTGCCTACTCGATCCGTGAAGCACTTGAGTTGGGCCGAACCTGATTTGGGCTGAGCACTATTAGGATTATTCATATATATAAGTGATCCGAATATGGTTTCTTTTAAAACTACCTGAACCTTTAAAAAAAATATGAAGGAGCCGCACTATTTGACTTGAAAAATGATCATGTGGAGCCGATATAGATGTCAGATCATGTGCACTTGACTAGTTGGATCGATGCTATTATTGTTGTTGTTGTTGAGCAGAATTGCTTGGACATTTAATCATATATAACTTAGTATATGGTGTCCAAATTTTGATCAAATTACTGCATATACTAAATTAAATATAGACATAGAGTGGTAGATGGTAAAGGTCCTAATGTGCTTGTTTATAAAGGTCCTAATGTGCTTGTTTATTATTGTTAAAATATGTGATATAAAGGCCAAAGCTTCTTAGTGGGCCGATCCAATACTAATAATGTAACATTAATGGTGAGATATGATTTTAGAGGTTTCAAATAATCATAAGCAACAATCGTCTACATATATGTATGCTGTTAGAGGGCCTCTTTGTCGGAATGTGTGACTGCTATATTTTGCTTTAAATTATTATTACATAAATGTATTCGTGCTAGCAATCAACTATGTGATGCTATATGTTAACTTGGTAACTTGCAAATAGTTTGGACAAATTAGGGTATTTGACGACCCAACATACGTATACTTATATCCATTGTATCTTAGGTCGCGTGTAACGGATCTAACACTTAACGAACAATAGAGGTATATTATCAAACCGAGCAAGCTAAGGTGAGTTCACTACATTCGAGCATGCGTCCCAGTGGTTGGGGACAGTCAGTGGGTATCCCGTGGAGGGATAAGTCTTTTGGGTAAAAACGGGTATATTGGTTAATATTCTCACCTATCATTCTTGTAAGTCCCCTATGTTGTTACCTGGAGGGTAACGGGTATTAGTTGGTAGCGCTACTTAGGTTTGGCACCCTCACACCGCTCCTAGAGAGGACGGATGTGAACTAATGACCCAGTCGGGCCCAGTACTGGATAGGAGTATGTGGGAAAGGGCAGTCATGTACATCAGGATCCGTCTTGTTCGGAATTGAGATATTAACAATATTACTTGCATTGTCAGTGAACTGTTTTACGTACAACCGGTAACAAACGTTTTCTAAAACTGTGGACTCGCCAGCTTTGTCTGATACACTTGTTACATGCTCGCAGGTCGTTAGGTACTGGGAACAGGAACTTGCTGGCTGGAGGGCGTGAGTGGTCATGGTTGCATTGATGGGTTTATTTATCAAACATTTATTTACTATGGTTGTTTGGAAAGTATCTACATTATGATACGTTAACGCTTCCGCTGATCTTGATGGTCTTGAATTACTTATGTTTGGATTTTATAACTATTAAATGATGAAACTTTATTTTGAACTTGTGATTCAATGTAATTGGTGGCTCATTACTAGTCGTCACACGCCTAACAGGGATACTCCCTAGGTGGTAATTTGAGGGTGTGACAGTTTGGTATCAGAGCCACTGGTTATAGTGAACTTGGTTTTAAAACGTTTTTATAAAACCGGACTATAACCGAACAGTTCTGAAAAACAAGAATACGACCATGACACTTAGCTCCAGATAGCAAGGTCCGTCTCTCGATTACTCATTGCACAGTATAACTAGTGAACACTTACATATGATATTGCATCTGATTGCATGTTTAGCACAACGATATGAATTCATGTACTACTTGCATGTGTTAAATGACTGATTGGGTGGTGTTACCTTAGAGATTCGCGACCCTTTTTTTGTGATATTCTTTGTTTGACATCTGAGTTTGAGGACCATTTGACATGAGTTAGGAGGAATTGAGATGAGCATGCAAATCACAATATTATTGTGGGTGCACACATAATAATGACGTGGGGTGCATGCGAGTCCCAGTGAGGCTTAACAAGTGAAAAAGGGGTTCTGTTCCGTTATTTGATCGATGTGAAACGCAACAGTCTATAGGAGTCATAGCAGTGATTGTCTCCTACTCAAACATGATCTTTTCACTCCTTTCTGAATCCTTACGAATCTCAATCCTATCGTGTATTACCTGAACACACATCTGAACGCCTAGCAAACCGGGTAGAATGCTAGGTGCTTGCACGAACGTCCTTGAGTTGGTTTATACCTTTCCCGCTTCTCTTCGTTTGCCGAATTTAACGTATTGACATTTAGACCCCGAAGTGCGACCACTTCTGTAACACTCTAGCAACATACCATGTGTCACTCCATCAACTTGTCAGTTCGAGGGGCAAGAAGATGATCGTAGAGTCTCACCGACTTCAGTATTAGGACGGCCTTGGTTTCTGGCATCGGGCAGCAGCAAATTGATTTTAAACGAACTCTCAACCCTAGTCAGCGACTCATGGGAGTCAACCCTTACGAATCAATCAGGACATATGCGTGACAACAGATTATAGTGTGAAATGTGTAACGGCCAGCACAATGAGTAGCGCCTTAGGACGTGGCACGGAAATGTGACAAGACAGACTTTGTCGGTGAAAGATCGTAGGGTTCCGTTTCAAGCAACGACATTGGAGGCAACAGTCACGGCGACATCAAGGAACCCATAATCGTAGGTTACAGTGTGGAATCAAAGGCGACATCGACAAGGATTGACTGTTGTTAAGTCAAATGTCGACAACCCAGGGAGCCATGGTAGTGTTGGAAAATCCTAGTAATGGTATCAACCACACTAGTAATGGTGTTCATGGAAGGGCATCTAAGATTGGCGTAGGCGATGCCAGGTATGACAGCAACATGGTGGCTAGTATGAGTAGCTAATCGCTTCATCTCTGTCTCGTTAACCCCCTGATGCTTCTTGAATCCGAATCTGTTATGGAATCGGCTGATGGCAAGACAATCGGAACCTCATAAGTTTGTAGGGATGCAAACTCGACCTCGGGGGACAAGTGTTCAACAACGACCTCTCTTCTGCTATCCTTGATGGCTCCGATGCAGTAGTTAGTATGGATTGGTTATCCAAATATCGTGCAGATACACCCTGTAAGGAGAAAACTTTGCGTACCCCTCTCCCTAGTGGAGAATTGTCGCCTGACTGAAGGTGTTAGAGTAGTGTAAAGATTGCCATCATGACATCAATGAATGCCCAGAAGTGTCTACGGAGGGATTACCCCATTATAGCAGCAACCTTTACTAATGATAAGGCTAAGGAAAAGAGGATCGGGGATCCACCAGATGTTTGTGATTACTCTCAATGTGCTACCCGAGGAACTTTCAGGATTATTTCCACAACTGTTAGGTAGAATCTCCGTCGATCTCACGCCAGGGGCAGTTCTGACTACTCGTACTTCATACCGTCTTGCACCAGGAGGGTTGCAAGAACTGCTTAGTCAACTACAAGAACCGTTGGATAGGGTTTTGTCGGACCTAACTTTTCGCTTTGGGGAGCCCCAGTTATATCCGTAAAGATAAGCCTTTTCGTATGTGTTCTGCTTATCGAGAACTCAGCAAGGTGACAGTCAAGAACCATTCGCTTCGACCATGTAGTAACACCTCGTTAACCAGTTGCGAGGGAGAAGCTTTCATTCGAGGATTGATTATCGAACGAGCCATTATCAGATGGGAGTCCAAGGGAAGAATGTCCTGGAACGGCATATCGAACGCAATACGGCCATTGCGACTTCGTACACCATGGCCATTGAGATAATCAACACACCAGCAGCTTTATGGACCACATGAATCGACCGTGTTTATTGATGCCGTTTTGGATCATTTCCAGGAGAAAAGAACATCATGGACGACATCTGTAGCTTATTATAGAACTCTGGCGGAGGAGCAACTCCACGCAAAGTTTACCTAAGTTTGACTTCAGGTTTGGGAAGTACGCTTGCTTGGTCGCGAAGTCAACGAAGTGGGAAATACATGTAGATCCCGCTAAAGACCCTTTCCATCAGATATTGATCGGCGCCGAATAGCCAACCGAGGATACGGTAATTCCTTGATCCAGCTAGTTACTATCGTTGATTCATCACAGGACTTTCGAGGATTTCGCAGCTTCAATCACTTTAGCACAGCAGGGTGCTGTGTATTCGTGGGAGACAAACAGGAGGACATCCTTTCAGCCTCTGAAACCCAAATCTACAACGCTCCAAGCATCGTCTTTACCCGAGGGCGCGGGCGATCTAGTGGTATACCATGATGGTACGAAGTGATGACTTACGTAGTGGATTCATAAGAAGAGTGGCACGAGTCACAACCTGCGGTGGAAACCATGGTCTTTGGATTTAAGTGGGAGGCATTACTTGGACGGTACCAAATGCACTCCTTAGACCGATCACAAGGGCCTCCCGCGTGCCGTTGTATCGAAGGAGCTAAAAACATGTAATGACATCGCTGGATGGAAGATGATTTCGACTGTGAAACCTAGACGTGTACGAGCCTCGCAGCACACCATCGGCTCAAACCTACCTGCTCAGATTTGCCCTGCTCAAACCGAAGCACAAAATGAAGAGAATTTTCGAGTCGTGTCCATGCGGGGCATGGAGAAGTGATTTTTGGCAAGTCAGATGATATTCGCTACTTCATGGAGCGAAGATGGATCCCACTGTACAACAATCCAAGGGAACTTGTGTTGAGCCAAGCACACCAGCCTCGACATTCTAGTCATCTGGATTTTGACGGAATATATTAGGATCTAAGGACCTCGTGCTGGCGACTGGGCTTGAAGGCCTACACAGCGAAGCATGTGAACGACGTTTGACATGTGCGAAAGCCAAGGTGGAACATCAGAAACCTTCTGGTTTGTGTCAGTAATCTGAAACCCCCATTTGGAGGATTGGGGACAGACTGCCACGGATTTTGTCACTGGCCTACCTAAAACTCAGAGCGGAAAAAGCATCACCTGGGTGGTCGTTGATTGTCTCACGTTACTAGTACACCCTTTTGCAATCAAGGAAACTGACGAGTCTTCACAGTTGTGAATGTTCCTCTGGGAGAGGCGGCTTTTAGGCATGAGGTGCCAACTCCTGTTACCTTTGATTTTGAACTATACCTGATTTATGGCTGGCAATACGCAACACCCTTGGCTCACATCTAGGCATGAGCATTACTTATCACTGTAGGACAACCGAGCAGATTAACGAACCATCCTGACACACGGAGACATGCTGCGAGTATGTGCGTGATTGGCTCTAGTAAACATTTGGGAAGGACACCTATCTTTGGGTGAGCTCTACTGCAGTCGTTATTGTATTAGTATGCATACAACTCTATTTGAGGCATTGCATGGATGATAACGCCAATCTCCTTGTGGACGGAGGTGGATGACAACCTAATCACGGGTCCATGACCTGCACTCGAAACACTTGAGAAGATTATTTAGATTGGGAATCTTTTGGCAGCAACGCGTGGCCGTCAGGAAAGTTGATAAGCTTAGTAAATACTGGTAGTTCGCTGTAGGCAATCGCATCATGTTGAAAGTCTCACCCTGAGAGGGTGTGGTACGCTTGGGAAGCGTGGCAAGCTTAATTTACGTTACGTTGAGTCATTCAAAATTCTGAAAAGAATCGGTCACGTGGCCTACAAACTCGAGTTACCTGACGAATCGAGTAATGTTCAACGTGTCATTTATGTCTCGAATCTAAGAAGCATTGTTAGATGAAACACTTGTGATGCACCTACTAGCGCCTAAGGCTAACGACAAGTTGCAGTTGTCAAGGTATCTATTGAAAGCATGGATCGGGAAGTCAAGGTTCGTAAGTATAGACGAACTCCAATCGTGAGATCCGTGGGAGCTCAAGACGTGGAACGAAGTTCACGTGGGAACGCAATGACCGAAGTAAGCTCTAGTATCCTCAGTTGTCCAAACGGTTGTATCAACTTATGAAATTATTGGCAAATTTCGGGACGGAATTTCTTTCAAGTTGGGGATGATGTGACAACCTGTGCTTTAGAGCCTTTCACTGCACCCTGATGTAACTTATATGAACTTTATGTGACAAGTTAACGTATAAATTTATGTTGAATATTTATAAGTTGTTTGTACGTGATATGTGAAATGTTAAATGTTTGTATGTGGTATGTGAAAGGTTAAATGTGAATGTTGTTAATATAATTTAGTCGCATAAAGTTTCGGGTCACACACTCTATTTTAATCGCACACCTATAACTTGGGCTAGACACTCTCTCCTTGTAAACTAAGCCATCCTAGGCCCAGCTCCCCTAGGCCCAAAGCCAAGCCCAATCCCTTTTAATTAAGGGAGATGTACGTACACAAGGGGTACACGGTTTCATTGTGTTAGCAACACACAAGGATATCAAACCCTAATTCCCTCTAGTCGACGATCAAATTCCCCCCCCCCTCGAAGTCTCTGGTGCTCGAATACCCCTCTTCACCTCTCGGTTAGTGATGTTATATTCGCTTTGATATTGTTGATAGTGGTTGGTTAAGTACAACTTGTTAATGACTTGTACATGTAATCATAGATTTTGTATGACAAGGAAACGTAAACACATATGTTGTAATGTAAACAGATTAAAGGTAATATACTAGGGATCTTGGAGTTGATTGATGTGGATAATTAGGGTTATATAAAGTGAGGATTTAGTTGCTACTGATTCGATGATGTTGTTGATGATTGTGTGTAGAAACAGTTTTGTATTTGGTGTAATGTGGTAGATTCAATTTGAATAAATGATTGTGATAATGTCCAGATTTAATTGTAATGGCATATTGGTTATATGATGAACTTGTTAGATAACCAGCTGATGTAATATTAGTGTGTATGACGTTAACAAATGCAAATGAATAGACTAGGATCTCACCATGTTAATGGTTAACGATTTCGTGTCGTTCAACTTCTAATTTGATGCGATCGGACTTGGATGTGTTATATGAATAATTACTTGCTAACGGAAACCGATAGTTAAGTGTTCTTGAAAATCAATGAATAGTGTTGATTGGGGGCCGCAAAGATGAAACAGTTGCTGATTCGTGAACTGATTACACAATAGAATCACATCACACACTAGACACAATTCATTTGGGCTGCCTACTCGATCCGTGAAGCACTTGAGTTGGGCCGAACCTGATTTGGGCTGAGCACTATTAGGATTATTCATATATATAAGTGATCCGAATATAGTTTCTTTTAAAACTACCTGAACCTTTAAAAAAAATATGAAGGAGCCGCACTATTTGACTTGAAAAATGATCATGTGGAGCCCATATAGATGTCAGATCATGTGCGCTTGACTAGTTGGATCGATGCTATTATTGTTGTTGTTGTTGAGCAGAATTGCTTGGACATTTAATCATATATAACTTAGTATATGGTGTCCAAATTTTGATCAAATTACTGCATATACTAAATTAAATATAGACATAGAGTGGTAGATGGTAAAGGTCCTCATGTGCTTGTTTATAAAGGTCCTAATGTGCTTGTTTATTATTGTTAAAATATGTGATATAAAGGCCAAAGCTTCTTAGTGGGCCGATCCAATACTAATAATGTAACATTAATGGTGAGATGTGATTTTAGAGGTTTCAAATAATCATAAGCAACAATCGTCTACATATATGTATGTTGTTAGAGGGCCTCTTTGTCGGAATGTGTGAGTGCTATATTTTGCTTTAAATTGTTATTACATAAATGTATTCGTGCTAGCAATCAACTATGTGATGCTATATGTTAACTTGGTAACTTGCAAATAGTTTGGACAAATTAGGGTATTTGACGACCCAACATACGTATACTTATATCCATTGTATCTTAGGTCGCGTGTAACGGATCTAACACTTAACGAACAATAGAGGCATATTATCAAACCGAGCAAGCTAAGGTGAGTTCACTACATTCGAGCATGCGTCCCAGTGGTTGGGGACAGTCAGTGGGTATCCCATGGAGGGATAAGTCTTTTGGGTAAAAACGGGTATATTGGTTAATATTCTCACCTATCATTCTTGTAAGTCCCTTATTTGTAAGTCCCTTATGTTGTTACCTGGAGGGTAACGGGTATTAGTTGGTAGCGCTACTTAGGTTTGGCACCCTCACACCGCTCCTAGAGAGGACGGATGTGAACTAATGACCCAGTCGGGCCCAGTACTGGATAGGAGTACGTGGGAAAGGGCAGTCATGTACATCAGGATCCGTCTTGTTCGGAATTGAGATATTAACAATATTACTTGCATTGTCAGTGAATTGTTTTACATACAACCGGTAACAAATGTTTTCTAAAACTGTGGACTCGCCAGCTTTGTCTATACACTTGTTACATGCTCGCAGGTCGTTAGGTACTTGGGAACAGGAACTTGCTGGCTGGAGGGCGTGAGTGGTCATGGTTGCATTGATGGGTTTATTTATCAAACATTTATTTACTATGGTTGTTTGGAAAGTATCTACATTATGATACGTTAACGCTTCCGCTGATCTTGATGGTCTTGAATTACTTATGTTTGGATTTTATTACTATTAAATGATGAAACTTTATTTTGAACTTGTGATTCAATGTAATTGGTGGCTCATTACTAGTCGTCACACGCCTAACAGGGACACTCCCTAGGTGGTAATTTGAGGGTGTGACAGTTTAGCTTTGGTTTGGTTTCATGTTTGGACGTATTGGGCTTTATGGTATAACATATTCTATATAGAAATTGAGTTTGGTAGACAGGATGATTGAACAAAGATACTTTGGTTGATTGGTTTGGCCTAAATACGCAATAAATTTCATAAATTAATACGTAAACCAAATATCAATGTGAAAATTTACATAAAAAATGAAAAAAAAAAGAACCGACTGTTAATGAAAACCGAAAACCCAAATGAAAAACTAAAAATCTAAAAGTCAAACTTTGAAAATTAATACTTTTTAAATAACCCCTCAATATATAACCATAACCTTTTTATAAAACCTTTACAATTAAGCGGGTTAACGAGTCAACCTGTTTATTAACCCGATCGTGACCGAGCTTACATGTAATAGGCTATATTATGCAACCCAAAACCTAGCTTATTATTTAATTATCGTCTACATGTTTCAATCAGGGGTGTTCGCATGCCGGTTTTGACGGCTTATTGTTTAAACCACTGATAACGATTTTTTATATCAAAAACAAAAACTTTGAGATTTAAAACCGAACCATTACTAATGGTTTGGTTTGAGTTTAGTTTTATGGTTTAGCCTTTATTGGGCCTTTGTTTAAAATGAATAGTATATAAAAGAAAAGTGCAAAAATAGAAGTTGACGAAATTTAATCAAGTTCGTTTTTTTCTTAATACAAACTTAAAATAGGATGCCAAAAATAGAAGTTTAAAAAAGGTTGTCCATCCAAAATAACCAGAATAAAAATAAAAGCTTAATCTAAAATTCCTAAACGAAGTTTTAAATGTTGTATAGCATCCAAAGCTTAAGATAAAATACATATAGATAACAGAAACCCAACAATTCCACTTCAAAGTTCAAATATAATTTTTTTAGCCAACTAAATCACCGGATAAGCATCTCATAAAAAACGACCTATAAAACCAAACTGATGACCAGTTTGCACTTGCGATCTTTCTTGGTTTATAACCGAACTATGACGTTCCCAATTTTAACCCAGTAAGAAATTGTCATCCAGCTGTATACCAAGGGTTTTATAAAATAAAAAATACATATCTTTTTCAAAACCGTCCGTCATGACCCTCTTCTTTTATTGAAGATTAAAAAAATCATTAATAGATAAACAAACTAGTAAAAACATTACTCACTGGTGTAACCTCTTTCCTGCATGGTCCCGTCACCTTTTCAGCCACCATTTTATCTTTTTTAATAGCAGAACTGAAGAGAAAAAACACAAAAAAAAATATCATACAAAGACACATTTGAATGATTAAACAATAACAATTTATGATTCTTGACAACAAAACAACATAAACCCTAGATTACCGTCTACAAACAAAAAATAAACAAGAAATTACTGACAATACAGCCAAAATCAAAAGATCTTTGTAAGAATATGTTGATCGAAAACAAATGGGTTCGTCCAGATTACAGGGCATTGTAGTGACTGGAATTGAGTGTGCTAACTTGCGCTACATCACCCATATGTTTAGCATGAGCATTTAATGTACAAAAAGTTACTAATTTAAATAAAAATATTGTTATTTTTTAATATATATTATTTTTTTATAAAAAATCAACTAGTTTTATAAAAATATATATTTATAGTGTGATTGAATTAATTAATTTTACTTTTATAAAAAAATAAAAGGAAGGGAGATAATGAGGAAAAGAAGATGCATGGCCTTTTTGATAAATTTTAAATCTATGGTCTTGAAGATTTTAATTTTAAAGGAAAGTAGGTTAAAAAATTAAAAATATAAGTATTTTGAAAAATATATTAGTATTAAAAAAAAGTCTTTGTGTATTGCGATTCAATTAAAAATATTATTTTTTTATAAAACGGATGTAGCAAGGTAAAAAGGAAAGGGGTTGTATAGAGACATGTATCCGGCCGTTTTGGATCTGCGATTTTATATTCAAATCACCATTAATAAATTTAATATATTTATACCAATTTCGTAATTTCAAAATCCATCAAACATACAGATCATGAATAATTAATTATTATTGAATATTTGATAGTTGCATTTTGATCCTTGATCAAACCAATCGATTTGAGAATTAAAATAAGAAAATAATTATAAAAAAATTAATTGTTGATATAAGTGTACAATTAATAGCTGTCGAACTTGTTTGATGTAATTCTTGAGTCGGAACACAACATACCAAACATGCATCTAAAGTCACATTATGTGAAACGATCAACTTTTGTTATGCTAAAACCTAGATTTGATCAATTGATTTCCAATTGTTTGCTCTTTATGAACAATAAAAACATATTTAGTGAAACTGAACATAAAAGGACACAAACTAGTGCATGATAATCGTATTTAGAATTTGAGTAACTACTATACCTTGATCTTTGAAGTTGACTCAGTCTATTTGTGATTCCTTGTTAATGTCGATTTCAGCACACTTTGAGATCTGTGGTTGGATTGAAGATTCTGAATGTAAGAAAGTCAGAATAGCTTCGGTATACCTTCCCTTTAGAGGAGCGTCGAGAGTGAGAAATGGGTGTGTTTTCCAATGATGTGATTTGATATATAGTGTTAGTGTAATTAGATTCAGTTCAGTTCACATTGAGAAATTACAAAATAGTACATGTAATGGCATCTGGCGTGCACACGACTCCTCGGATTTTATTTATTATTCTATTTTGATAGAAAGATGAATTGAAATCCGTTTAATGAAAATGTTTTGGTTGAAAGTAACATTTAATTCATGGTATTATACATGTGGCAGTGCTTTAACAAATAGTTTAAACAACAAATAATGATTTATACAATGTGAGTAGTGAGTAGAGTCTAGTATTAAAGGTACACCATGTGTGTTGTGACTATTCCACAAACAATATGAAATTGTAGGTACCAAAATATAAAAGAGTTAATTACATAGATAGTCCATGTGGTTTATTGAAAGTAACATATTTCAGTACAAACTTATTTTTTTAACAGGTTCAGGTTCTGTGATTTCTGTTTTATATAGAAACTCTTATATTTGTAAAAAATAATATTATAAAATATGCTAAATAAAAATATTTAATAGTTATATTTATAAATTAATATACATACAAGTACCAAACGTCTATTATGAGAGAAAACATTGTAGTAGGGACAATGTTTAGTTTTTTATTAATTTTTTATAACTAATATAAAAAAGAATTATGATAAATATAAAACTCATCCATATTATTTTTAATATAATATAACATACTCATTTTTTATCATTTATTATATTTATTATATTCGGACCTACAAATTTTTATTAGGATTTTTTAGTTTATTTTATATTATATAATATTGTTCTTTGTTTATTTTAGTTAAGATTATATTATATAAATATTATATTATGTGTTATGTTGTATTATATTATGTTGTGGTATATTATATGTGTTAAGATCAAATACAAATAATATCCTTAACATAAGAAAGTGAAGGAATCCTTTTTTTCCATCTACTTAAGTATGATATTTAATTGCAAACTGTAAAATCATGATTTTTTTTTTTAAAATTTTGTTCCTAAAATACGTGCTTAATAAGATGAGGAAAAAGTTCCAAAAAAAAAAAATCCCTCCTTCACTTCTCACATGTTATAACATAATATAATATAATGTAATATTACCTAAACTAAACAAAGAATATAATACCTAGTATAACATGGCATAACATAACACAACATAATATTTATATAATATAATGTTAATTAAACAAAACAAAAAATTGTAATAAAAATTTGTTGGTATGAATATAATAAAAGAGAGAAAATGTGTGTGTATTATATTTGAGATAATATGCATGATTTTTATATTTATAATATTTTTTTAAAAATAGTTATATAAAATTATTAAGAAAAAACTAAATATTGTCCTTACTACAATGTTTTTTTCTCGCAATAGACCTTTGGTAATTGTATGTATATTAATTTTAGATACATAATTTTTAAATATTTTTATGTAGCATATTTTATATTATTCTTTTTTACAAATATAATGAGTTTTTATATTTTTTAGAGTTAATTATATAGATAGTGCTTGTGGTTTATTGAATCTAGCACTTTTGAGTACTAACAGAGAATTATATAATGGTAGTTTATTGAATCTAACACTTTTGAGTACTAACAGAGAATTATATAATGGTAGTTTAGACATTTTACATTGATTTAATAGAAAAATTAACGGCAATTAGCCTTAATATTCAAAGGTGTTACAAAATCGAAACGAACCTGAACCTGTTAAAAAATATAAGTTAGTACTCAAAGGTATTATTCTCAATAAAACCATCTATGTAATTAACTCATATAAATATAACAAGTGCTTTAAAAGGAGGCAATATATCTTGGACTGAGATGATGTGATTGTCATTTCGGCCAGAGGAGGCTTTGTGTAACCCAATGGCAACTTAACAAGACGTGATCAAAAGAAAAGAAGCATGTCTTGTAAACCTTCTAGACATGTTACTATTCTTTATGTATAGCAAACATGTAAATGTTCTAACTCGTCACGTTTCTATTAGCTTATCATATCATATATGTCCCAAACACTCGTACATACTTGTCATATTCATATATGATTCGATAGGCTAACACATAAATAGCAAACCGATACCAGTTACATGTGATTTTAAGTGGCAAATTGATTTCTTGTGAAAGAAGCAAAGAAAGGTTGTAAGGTGGCCGATAGGTGCACTCATACGATGGGCAAATTAATTTCTTGGTGAACAGGAAGTCGGTGGTGGTAGATGAGTCTGAAGCTGACGAACATTTTAGTCTGGTCTGATTGTGCATCTCCAGAACATAATCTTTTAGGGCAAAGGGACCGATGAAGCTAGCTAGGTGATGACATATACAACTTTTCAGTCGCAACGGTTAAGCTTATGCTTGGAATTCTTGGATTCCTCACAGGGTTTGGGCGACTTTCAACCTATTTTCTTTCTAGCTAACTTTTTTAAGTTTTGCCTATTAGGAAAAGATAAAGAACCTGAATCCACACATTCATAGGTAAACATGTAAAATTACCACCTGTCGGTTTAGGCCCCACAAAACACACAATCACACACACTCAAGACTCACGTAAATATGTGAAAGTAATTTATAGGAACGAAAGGTAGAGAATATGCAGAAATCTTGCTTTCTGTATTTGATAAAATGGGTGGTTTTTCACAAGAAATAATACTGCCCTATTTATAATAAAAAACTAAACAAATCACATGCGAAAACAACTCCACGTTCTCCTGCTTTCATGCAACGTACTCAGTCCCAACTTCTACTTTTCCTCCAACAAACTGGTAAACACAAGACTATTTCTCTCATTAACCGTTGGCTAATTAACGATCCATTGACCCACTCTTCTGCTGACCCGCTAACAAAACCGGCAACTAACTTGACCCGTAAATAACCCACAACATCAAGATTTCCCAACATTCACCCCAGTAATCATGATGTGGGTTCTTTCTTCTTGCTACTTTCTTGCTCGATTCTTGCTTGCATTCGTTCTTGCTAAACTTTCTTGATTCGAACCCGTTCTTGTTTGCTTGTCGAAGCTTCTTGCTAATTGAATCATTAAGATTCAATCTTTCTACTTTCTACGAGCCAATATGACTCGATTCTTGCTCTTGCTTCACGAACCATGCGGGTTCGGTCTTCCTCTTTCTAACATGAACACTTTCGGTCTTCAGCTCACGACTCAGTCTATTGTGAACTTTTTCGGTCTTTGTTCACTCGGTCTTTCTTCTCGATCTGATGTGAACCTCTTCGGTCTCGATCTTGGTTCACAATCTCGGTCTTTCGGTCTAAGCTTTCTTCAAGAAAAGCTTCTTTCGGTCTTTCTTAGGCAACCACCGGTCTCGGTTACCTCGGTCTCGGTCTGCTTTTCTTCAAGCCGTCGGTCTTGTGCGACTTCTTCGGTCTTCTCGGTCTCACGCCAGAAATCAATCTCCGGCCACGGTCTCTTTCTTCTTTTCTCCCGTCGGAACAAGGTTTCCAACGGCGGTCTTCTTATCACCGGTTCCTCTTCCGGCGACGACGGTCTTTCTCGCATTCTTTCTGGCGACGACTCTTCTTTTTTACGTCGTTCGTGACTTCTTTCTTCTTACTTCGCTGATTTCAATAAGCCGTTCTTCTTTCTTGCTTACGGTTGTCGGCTTTCTTTCTACATCGACACCGGTTCTTTCTTTCTTTCTTACGGTTTCTGGCAGCTTCTTTCTCTTTCTCTTTTGCTGCGTTCTTTCTTTCTCTTCTTTCTTCGCTGAACTATATGTTAATGCACTTTAGGTGATAAGTGCATGTCTCCCAATTTATTAGGGTCTTTATTGTACATTTGTAAAAGATAGTCCCAAGTTTATCCTAGGGACTTTTGTCCAAGTTTTAGGATGGTTTCATTAGTCAGAGTTTTTGTATGGGACTAAGGTCAGAGTTTGTTTATGTAGACCTTTTGTCTGAGTTTTGTCTAGGTCAAAAGGTCTGAGCTTTGTGCTATTTGTTTTGTCCGGGCTTTCTAGTTAGTCTTGAAAGTCCGGGCTTTGCCTTGTATATATACTTTAATATGGAATAGAGAAGGTAGCGATTCTGTGTGAAATTCTGTGCACCTAACCCTAATCATTGTGTTTTGTCTGGCGGCTGCTTTGTGTGAGTGACGTCATTCATATTCATCAAGAATACTCAGTGTATTCTTGATTTCTCTCTCAAATCCTTGCATTCTAGTGTTTCATCTATAGTGTTTGATCGTCAGATGGATTCCGCACACCTGTTGGTTGCTTTAGCTGAGTGAGATCTTGGATTAGGAGGCCTTACAAGTGGTATCAGAGCAGTGTGCTCATACTACTGTAGGTGTTCTTAGTTTGAAGGTTTTGGTGAGAAAAGTTCATACTTTGATAGGGTTTAGTGAGATTTTAGTGAGTTTTGTGCTTTATTCATGATTCTTCATTCATATCTAGTGATTTGATGATGGATTTTGAGTAGTTTGGTGATTTTTAGTGTTATTCTTCATCTGGGTTTTTACAGGGGTTTTTGGTTCTTGTTCATACAGAGTTTTGAAGGTGAAAAAGATTCTGAGTTTAATCTTTGGAAGCCTTGTCCGTGGTTTACATTCTGTGTTTGTGTCTCCGGGATATTGTTGAACCAGTGTGTAGTCACATTGGGGAGATAGTCCGGAGATTGGTTCTTCTGAGTTTCAAATCTCTGTTACGCCTTAGGTTAGTTTGTCCGACCTTTTACTTAGATTGCTTAGTCCGAATTTTTTGGTCTAGTGCAAATCCCTTGTCCGAATTTCTTTTATTTTAAGTGAGTCCGTTTTTTTTTTTGTTTAGCTAGTTAAGTCTAGTTCCGAGTTTTATTGAAGTCCGACTTTTTTTTAAAACTCAGATAATGTCGGAATTTTTTACTTAGTTGGGTCCGAATTTCCTAGTCTAAGTTTTAGATTATTATATTGGTCCAAATATTCTAGATGTTTAAAGATGTCCGATTTTTAAGATCACATTTTGTCTCCGTGTGAGTCAGACTTTTAAGTCTATATTTTGCTAGGTCCTAATTTTCTTTTCTTATTTAGATAGAGTAGTCCGTGTCTTTCCTTTTCTTCTTTATTTAGGAGTCCAAATTTTAGTTAACCTTTATTTAGAGTCCGACCTTTTTTGAAAGTATTAAAGTCCGACCTTTTAACTTGAAGTAGTAGTGTCCGAGCGTTATTTATATATAGAGTTTCATTTTTTTTGTCTTTAGTTGTCCGAATTTTTGTCTTATGTTAAGTCTGGTATTGTTCTCTTATTCATTAATATTAAATGTCCGACTTTTTCATGTAGTTTAGGTAGTCCGACTTTTTATTAAGTCCGAATTTCTTGACTTTGTCCGAGTTTTTTTGTTTAGATAGGTCCGAATTCTTAGCTTATTAACATAGTCTGAATTTTTCTTTTCTTTATTTAGGAGTCTGAATTAAAAAAAATAAAATAAAAAAAAGTTGTTGAGTCCGAATTTTACTTGAGTCTGAGGTTTACCTAAGTCCGATTTTTTTTATTTATTATTATTTATTAGTTGGTCCGAGTTTATTGTCTTGAGTCCGAGTTTGTTTCCTTTTTTAGGTCCAAGTTTTGTCTTAGACCTATTCTTGTCCGATTTTTTTTTTGTTGTTAAAAGTCTTAGGAGTCCGACTTTTATTTGTTTTTAAGCTCTTAGAGTCCGACTTTTAACTAATAGTCCGTGTTTATCAGTGAGTCCGATTTTTAACTTGAGAATCCGAATTTTATATTCTTAGTGAGTCTCGTGGTCTGAGTTTAAAATCCTAACAGTGTAGTGTCCGAGTTTTTCTGTGTGTTTTATTTCAGGTTTTTGTGATCCGGGTTTCACACTCTGATTAAAGCTCAGACATTTCACTCCGTGTTTTTCTCTCCGAGTTTGGACTTAGAAAAAGTCTTCTGTGACACAGTTCTTGCTTGGAAGCCCAGTGTTGTTTTCTAAAATGGCAAACAACAATCTGACTGCAATGGTGCAAAATCTCAAGCACAATGCTGAGGTAGGAAGTAGCGACAAACCTCCTTTGTTGATAAACGAGCTTGATTTTCCTGAGTGGAAGGAGCGTTTCGAAAGATATGTACGAGCAAAAGACATCAAAATCTGGTTGTGTATCATTAAAGGATGTGGAGCTACTCCAGTACGTACGTTGACGATTGATACGTATTTGGCACTCACTGACGACCAAAAGAGATTTTTTGACTGTGAAGAGAAAGCTATGTCAATGATAACGATGGCAATGTCGCAATCTATACTTCATACGTTCCGTAAGAGAAATAGCTCAAAGGAATTGTGGGATAGTATGATCCAGCGATATGAAGGAAACGAAATGTACAAGAAGCGACGTCTCGAACGTTTGAAGACTCAATTCGTTGTGTTCAAGGCTTTAAGAAATGAATCATTTGATGACACAGTGAACCGATTTTATCATCTGTTGAGCGAACTTGATAGAAGTCAAGAGGGTATCTACACCGAATTTGAGAAGGTTGAGAAGTTTTTGAATTGTCTTTCTAGAGAATGGAATATGTACACTGCATTGATTAGAGAGGGTGTTCTCTATGAGGAGCTCTCATTGGAAGAAGATGTTCAGAAACTGAGGGGTTATGCTTGGAATATGGAAGATCAAGCATCCGATTTCGAGAAGATCCAAGATCCTCAGTTATATAAGGCTTCAAAACCAACGGAGAAGGGTAGTAATGGTGGAGTCGGTGTTGCTTTGTATTCGGAGAATGAAGGTTCTGCAAGTGAACACGTCTTTATAAGCAACAATGACAGTTCAGGTGGAACAACCAATTCCAATCAAGGGATGCACTCTTCTAGTGGAGCTCAGAGATCTCAAGGAACAAGCTTGAACATTCCTAAGATAGATGCAAGCTGTTTGAAGTTAATTGAAGAAAACATGAGTCTGTTGGCGTCCTTCATGACTGCCTACGAGAACTTCTGTCTTGGGAAGCTCGTTGAACCGTCAAGTCTCGATGAAGACTTTGATCAGATAGATCAAGACGAAATGGAAGAACTTGATCTACAACTCAATATGGCACTGTTAGTCCGAAGAGCGAAGAAGTTTCTGTTGAAGACGGGTAGGAAGTTCATAGGAGGTCAGACAAAGACTCGAATGGGAGTCGACATGTCCAAAGTAAAATGTTACAACTGCGGTATCTACGGGCATTTCGCACGTGATTGTCGAAAGCCGAAAATGGAAAGATCTGATAACAATACTTGAGGAAGTAATTCAAGACCTCACAACAATGCTTCAACGGCTACCTCTAACTCAAGTACTCGTTCAAGTGGGTCTGACAATCTTACACCTTCGACAAACAATGCTATGGTGGCTCAACCTCTACAGATGTGACTGAGCCTTATGACTGGGGTTGTGCTTTGGAAGACATTTCGGGAGCTGTTGTGTCACAAGCATTTATAGCTGAAATTGTGAACGAAGAAGTGTGTGAGGAGATTGTCGAAGAGAGTAGCATTGAGGAACTTGCATTTGTAGCTGAGGTTATTGGGGAAGAATTGGACTCGGGGAATGTTGTAGAAAATGAAGATCCCTCGATTGAAGAGACTGTTGAAAAGTCAAACAAGACAGAAGATAGAGAAAAGGAGAACGCTTTGAATTCAACATCTCCACAGCTGAAATGCAGCAATTTGCGGATGCAGAAGCTAAAAGGTTGGAAGAAAACTCTGTAGAAAACGAGGTTTGTGCATTCATGGCTGGGATTGAGGTAAAATCATCTTCTGTAGATAAGCGATGTGCTAGATGTGTTGAGTTTGTGACTAAGATTGATAGATATGCACTTCATAACACAAACTTAATTGCAGATTTAGAAAAATCCAGAGAACTCATTGCTGTTTTGTCTAATTCGGATAAAGAACACCGAATTAAGGTAAAAGCGCTGAAAAATGATATCTCTGAATTTGAGAGACTTGTGGCTCAGGGAAATCTTAGAAATCAGGAATTAAAATCTGAACTTGAAATGAATCAAAATTGTGTTTTGGAAAAGAACAAAATCATTTTGGAAAAAGATAATCTGATTTTAGATTTGCAACGAAAGATTGAAAAGTTCAGGGATTCATCTGAAGTGATGAATTTCTGTATTAACAGCCAACGTCTCAAAGAATCAGAGGAAGAAATGTTCGGCATTGGTTATAGTAAGGTGCCTCCACCGGTAAACCATAACTATACATCGATGCCAAGCATTGATCCTGAATTGGAAAATTTTGTGCCAAAGACTCCTCTGACGGTCGAACCGCAAAGTGAGTCAAAATCCGAGCCAGATGAAGTTACTGACTCAGATCAGTCGAAGATGAGTGGAGTTTCAAAGAAAAATGAAGTAAATCTTGAAAACATTGAAAATTTGATAAGCAATAAGATTTTGGAAATGTTTAATCAAGTTCGAAATGTGAACTCAAAACCGAAGTCACGTGGGAAATCTAAAAAGGCTTTGAAAAATATTGTAGGTCCCGAAATCGGAGGATCGATTTTCACTACCCAATCCTTGTTTATAACAAACAAAGTTAAGTGTGCGGAATCCACTTAACTTAGCCAATCAAACATAGAACACAATGAACACAATGGTTAACCAAAGAAACACAATCGTTTAATTAACGGATGAGATATGGTAACTGATACAAACACAGTTCTTACAAGTTTGAAGGGTATACTCTCATCTCTTGGCTAAACTGTGAACATAATGTGCCTATTTATAGCAGCTGGGCTGTTAAGCTTGCCGAAACAGAACATGGGCCGACGAAACAGAAGTTAGCCCAGTAACAAGCCCAACAGTCAACGAATCACATTTGATTCGTTGACTACCTTGACGAAACACAAATAAAGTCAACAAGTCTGTTTCGTCGACATCCATTTGACAAAACAAACCTGTTTCGCCAAGGCCTGCAAATGGTTAACTGCAAACAGAAATGGCACAAACATCACAAATATAAATGACAGAAATACCCTTAGATGCGACATGCATTGTTTTACGACAAATACATATAAAGACAGACAAACAAGTCAGACACAAGCGGATAGGAGGATATCCGACTTGGTCGACTGCGAATACAGACTCGATAATTAATAAAGACCGTACAAAATACAAAATTACATACAAGACTAGTGACAGACACAAAAAGTGCATCAACAAACTCCCCCTTGTCTGTTACTCGTCTTCGGTCTTCATTCGCTCTTCTTCAGTGACGTTCGGACCAGGAACTGCCCGAATGTATCCCCCGGTAATAGCAGTAGCAAGCAACACGTTGAAACTTTAATGCTTGGTGAGCATCCTTGTCTTCGTAAAAGATGTCGTGTCGGTACAGTTTGGTGATGTCGGATGCAGACATATTCACCAGCCACATCGGATCTAGTATCCTGAAGTTCTTATTATCGTTGAACACAATCACTGCCTCATGCGTATCTGAATCGTAGCACCACAAACGCATGTCACCAAGAAAATCTTGCTGCATCGGCATTAACGGAATCTTCTCAACCACTTTCACCGGCTCGTACACAAGCCTGTATCTCCCGGTGTTGGTTTCCGGATCAAGCGTGAACTTTATCTGCTGATGTCTGGGGAACTGAGGCTTGTAAGACTTGTCTTTCCACCCCGATTTCTTGTTCATTCGAATCAAACGTTCAAATAGCATCGCACAATCAAATCCTGAGCGATTAATGAGATCTATCTTTGTCAAGGCAGCCACATCATAAAATACTGGATCCCGAACTCCCTCTTGATCGCAACACAGTGAATTTCCTTAACAAACATCCAACACAGTATTCGCCCACTTGGCTTAGCCTTTTCTAGCTGTAAGAAATCAACTTGTGTAGCCTTTGGAACTGGCTTTGAAACCTTTGACAAAAACTGTTGACGCCACGCAGCGAACGCATCTGTGGCATTCTCTGAAGTATCACGGTTTTTCAGGTGTTCATCAATATCTTCAACGTTGTTTTTCAACCAGTCCTCATCAAACGAAGCAAATTCGGTACCATCTTGTCTCACATATGATGATTTCTTCACATCACCTTCAAAGACAATCTCATCAACATTTTCAACATTCGCAGATTCCGGCTCACTCGGCATCTTCTCAATTTCTTCATCATCAACGTCTCGCATTGCTTTCAAAGTGATCAATTGTTGAGGTGTGAGATCATCAACAATCTCACCCTCTTCAAGAGATTCTCTAGTAATCGGATGCACAACCTGCAATGCTAAATCAGCTGAACTAGGGACAGGGGGTGTACCAGCTAAAGCTTCAAGAAATTGTTCTTCACCGACTGTACCACTGGATGCCCCTTCAGATGACCCTATCACTGACGGCTGATAAACGACTACAGCAGATGATGTACCAGCTGGGGGCTGTTGTGGTGTAGCAGCTGAATCAGGATTCCCTTGATCCTCAGGATCTTCATCCCTTTTCTGCAGAATTTCTTGCTGCTTACACCTATCCTCCCACAAAGTAGCAACTCGTTTGCGGAGAAAATCGAAGTTAGCACTCATCTTCCTAGCCCCTTCAAGTATTGTGGTATTCCGCGAGTCATACCACTCTTTCATCACATCGCATCTATTTCTCAGGTCTTCGCCCAATTTTTGGAGAACCGAACTCCTTCTATCCCTTTCAGCTTCGGAAGCTTTCATCCTTTCATTTTCAGCTTTAAGAAGATCGATCTCTGCTTGTTGGCGTTGGATAGTAGCTTGCTGTTCACCAACAGTAGCTTTCAACCTATCAATCTCTACCTGATAATGGATTTGATCATTCTTCATGATACGAATAAAATCAGTCTGTCTTTGAATGCGGTCTGCTGCAGCCTCATATTGATGGAACAGAAAATCATTCTTTTCTTCTTGATTCATCTCCGAGTAGATCCTTTGACGTTCACTACTAGGTTGTTAAGAAGTGGTTGCTCTGATTGCAGCAGCCATGGATCGTTGTGGAATAGGCTGCGGAGATACGGTTTGAGATGCAGGAGGAGAAGAGACTACAGGTGGTTCTGGAATAGGAGCTTGTGGCACAGAACCTCGGGAGGAGGTACTCAAGTATTTCCGAGCTTTCTTTTTCTTCTGATGCTCTGCTGATTTTTCGGCTTTCCTTTTTCTTGCACGTTCCGTTTCAGGATCAGAAGGAACATATTCCGGATCATTTTCCTGTCTGATCTTTCTGTATCTTCGTACCCCGCGTTCATCCCGATACATCTCGTATCCAGGTTCAAGCAAGAGATCATCATCAGAGTCAGAATCAGCCTCATCATCACCACCGGCTGATGTGTCACTAGCTGACACTCCCCCTGCTGAGGTACCACCAGTAGTTCCTACGCTTGATGCACCAACGGCACCAGCATCACCACCATCACCACCTTCATCACCATCATCATCACTGTCCGATTCATCAGACACAACTGGTTCAGGACCAAACTTCTCACTCATCATTCTTTTAAATTCAGGCTCTTCATCATCAGATTGGCTATCTTCATGACGCCACTTGTTGTCTGCAGGAGCAACGTACGCTATGTTATGAAGAGCACCAAATAATTTTCTTGGAGGAACGCTCTCCTTGTATCTTTTATGAGCTAAGTTCTTGATGAGTCGTAATGAGTGGAAGTTCATAGCTTCCATCTTCAGCACATCGTTGTCTGCTTTTGGAAGACTTGGATGTTGAATATTCATTATCATCTGCAGATACCGTGGATACATCCAATACTTGCTTCCAATGGTCCTGTTCTTTCCAGTCCTTGTTAAATTCTCCTTCATGTTCTCAAAGATGAACCTTGAAATGCTTAACGGTTTGTTTAGCACTAAGGCCACCATAAGACCCACGAGTTCGTTGCTAGCCATGTCGTAACCGGCCCGTTTGTTGCTCAAACACTGGATCAGAATGTGTAGCAGAAACTTGTATCTTAGCGGCAGATCACCCTTGTTAATTTGCATACTAAAGATATCTCCGGTGCATTTCATCCGTAATAAACAGCCTCGCGTACACCTAATCGGGACAGAATCTGGCGCGTCCGGACTATCCTGTAACTGAAGGACTTCATTGAGAATATCCGGTGACACAATCACATCCACATTCTCTACCCGTCCACTGATAACTTCCTTGCCATCCACTTGACCAACATTCGCCGAATCCCAGAATGCTTTGATGAGGGACTTGTATACAGGCGTTGAGAACGTAACAGCGTAGTTGATACGTGATTCCCGGATCCATCTAGTCATGTCTTTAAGCTCAGCAAGTTTCTCCTCCGGATCCAAATATGCAACCTGGTTGTGGCGTTTTTCTGACATGATTTCCTCCTCCGTCTTATTTTCTTTCTTTGTCGCCGGCTTTCTTTTCCCTTCTTTAGGTGCCATCTGCAATTTGAAAACGTCTACAATAAGTAATAATCACTTACATATACATTTGGACATGTATGGATACAAGTTCATGTATCCATTTGACAGACAGACTGACAAGCCATGTCCACTGTGAACAAATTGCAAACTGTAAAAATTTTCTAAGGCATGGTCGGCGAAACAGAGATCATTGACGAAACAGCAGATGGTTTGACGAAACAGATCCTGATTGTTGACCAAAACTGTTTTGTTGACCCACTCTGATTCGTCAAGAGATCCTTTGACGAAACAGAAATGTATTTGACGAAACAGAACTTGGTTGTTGACCAGTTCTGATTCGTTGACCATTTTGATTCGCCAAACAAGCCATTGACGAAACTGAAGACTGTTGTGATTCGTCAACGAATCTGATTCGTTGACTATCTGATTCATCAAAGATGTGATTCGCCGACTGTCTGTTTCCCCAAATGTCTAATTCGCCGACATTCAGATTCGCCGGAGTTAGGGTTTAGGATTTGGGTGTTTCGCCGAATGTGATTTAAAACAAGAACAAGTCAACACAACTAGTAAACGGTTACATGTCTAAGCAAAACCACGTATAAATTATGTCCAGAAACCGATGGAGATGTGGTTTTTGGTCGAAAATTCGTTCAATACCCTAATACCCATCCCAAACATTAATCCCCTGTTTTTCTATTCAAACCCAAACTCCAAACAAATCCTAAACAAACATATAAGCACTTAGATATGATACATTTACAAGAAAGCCACATCAAGTTATGCATCAAATACAACATATGAAAGCAAATAAGTTCACAGAGGGGTCTCCGAACGGTTTCCGGTGAAAACCGACGGTGCCAAAAACTGAAAATATGACAATAAATAACATTGCACCTTTGAGACTTGAAGAATTTCTATGAAAAACTGATGATTTTAGAGAGAAAAAGAAGGTAACCGAAGGTATGGGTTTTGGGTGTTTTGGGAGAGAAGATGAAGAGATGGAACTTGAGTGTTTTGAAAAAGTGAACCAACTCTTCTGACATAAGGACTTTTGTACACCGACCCACCTTTTTGGCGAAACAGAAGTTGACGAATCAGGTGATGGGCTTTGACGAAACAGAAAATGGGCCTGAACTTGGGCCTGTGAAATTAGCCCATGGCGAAACAGACTTGGGCTCCCTGTTTCGTCAATGTCTTCGACGACACAGATCTGTTTCGTCAAACATGAAACAGATTGACTTAAGGCTGACCAAGACTCATACTTTGACTTTGACCAGTTCTGTTTCGTCAACAGCAGTTTGATTCGTCAACCAAGTTTTGATTCGTCGACTTCTGTTCCAAAATCACCAAGGCATGAAACATTTTGCATACTGCACACAGGGTTTTAGCAATTTACCATTTTGACATCCGTTTGAGTTTTCAAAAAAAAAAAAGAACGATTTATGAAGTAGGTTTCAGGCTTCCGGTCATAAACATCAAGCAAACATCTTTGGCACAATAAAAAACAAACTTAAATACTACACTACAAAAAAATCTTAAAACGCTGAAAACTAAACTAAATGCAATTGAAATTGACAAGATAATCAACTGAACAGATGCAACTTTTGCGAGTTTCAAGGATAAGGAATCATACCAGCTTACGGTCTTAGTCAACATGATTTGATTTCTGTTTAAAGTTCTTGATAAGTATACTACCTCGATTATCGATATTGTTGTCCACATAAACTCATGCTTATCAAACGTAATCACACTTAGGAGATACGCTTTACGGTAAGAGTTATACTTACAAATCGATGTAAAACCACTTCACGACACATTCCCGTATCAAGGTATGCACGAGAATTCATCTTACCGGTGAGTATACCGATTATCATCTGTTTGACCGTATAAGATGTGAGATACTCACTTATTTTGATTTGAAAACCAAGCCCTATGTGATAGAATCACTTATTGATGAGGAACTTGATTTTCGATGCATGAGGGCACAGGAGCAAGTCCGTGAACAAGTCAGTACTTTCGTACAGCAGAGAGACGAACTTGACTCCCGGATAGATGTGATATTTTATCACTTATTTGTTTGGACATGTGATTGTTGATCACTTATTGAGGTCGAATGCAGTATGTACACGTATGTATAGTATCATGGAAGATCTAGACTTGCGTCTCCGTTATTTTCGGTAAAAGATACAACCATGATACCAGATGATAAGCAGCATAAAGACCGAATATCTCAGAACCTCGGCAATCTATCAAACGAAATTTCGGTACCAAGACCATATGCCAATGAATGGTTCCCACCTGACTTGAAGTCTGATAGGTTTGTATCATCCTGCACATTTTAGTTTGATTGTGAGCCTACCGATACATCGTTAGAAGAGATACTTATCATTTGTTTAACGATTTTAACCATGTTGACCGACCACACCAGTGAATATCATCACCTTCCTTTTTCCAAGAAACTCATTTTTGGTTTTTCTATTTTTTTAATTTTTTTGAATTTTTCAAATGAAAAGGCAGAATCATAAAGACATCTTTTTGGATTTTTGAGTTTTTCTAATGTTTTTGTATTTTCTTGAAATTTTCTCCCCCTAAAATGCTAAAAGATTACGAAAACCAAAATCTTTTTGTATTTTTCGAATTTTGAAAGAAAATATTTACAAAAACGATTAGCCAAAGTGGTTTACTCGGGTATCACCTTAATGCCGTTGACCAAAAGTAGATAATCAAACCGTGATTTATCAAATGCTTTTGTAAACAGGTCGGCACGTTGGTGATCGGTGGGGATATGAACAACATCGATTAATCTTTTGTCAAAACAATCACGTATGAAGTGATATTTAATTTCGATGTGTTTGGTCTTGGAATGCTGCACAGGATTTCTAGTGATCTGTAAGGCAGCATTGTTATCAACAAAAATAGGATTAGATAGGAATTCAAAACCGTAGTCGCGCATTTGTTGTTGTATCCAGAAGACTTGGGAGCAACAACTGGAGGCAGCAATGTATTCTGCTTCACAGGTTGATGTAGCAACACATGTCTGCTTTTTGCACTGCCACATAACCAGACGACTTCCTAAGAACTGACATCCTGCTGTTGTTGATTTGCCGTCAATTTTGCAACCGCCGAAATCAGAATCACTGTATGCGGTCAAATCAAAGCTATCATCCCTAGGGTACCAAAGACCGGTGTCTGGACATCCCTTCAAATAGCGAAAAATCCTTTTTGCAGCTGACAAATGGGAGGCCTTCGGATTAGCTTGATATCTTGCGAGCAAGCACGTTGGATACATGATGTCAGGCCTCGAAGCAGTAAGATACATGAGAGATCCGATCATAGCACGATAATAGGAGGAGTTGACGCTTTCACCCTTCAAATCCGGAGTAATCCCGTGATTCTGCGGAAGTGGGGTACCAATGGGCGTTGCATCTGACATCTGGAACCGGCTCAAGATGTCACCAACATATTTAGTCTGATGGATGAATATCCCAGACTCGGTTTGCTGAACTTGTAGGCCCAAAAAGAAATTCATCTCCCCCATCGAGCTCATCTCGAACTTTTCCTGCATAATACCCTCGAATTGCCTACACAAAGATTCATTAGTAGAACCAAATATAATATCATCAACGTATACCTGCACCAGCAGAAGATCTCCATTTTGTTCCTTGATGAAGAGGGTGCAGTCAATAAGGCCTCGTCTAAATCCATTCTCCAGAAGATAGTTGGATAGGGTTGCGTACCAAGCTCTAGGTGCTTGATGTAAACCATAAAGAGCTTTGTTGAGCAACCAAACCCGATCGGGATGGACAGGATCTTCGAAACCTGGAGGCTGTTCGACATACACCTCTTCTTGAACTATCCCATGAAGAAAAGCACTCTTGACATCCATCTGGTAGACTTTGAATCCTTTAAATGACGCATAAGCAAGAAAGATCCGAATAGCTTCCAGACGAGCAACTGGTGCATAGACTTCATTGTAGTCAATCCCCTCGATTTGACGAAATCCCTGAATGACCAATCTTGCCTTGTTTCGAATAACCACTTCACGGTCGTCCTTCTTGCATTTGAAAACCCATCGAGTGCCAATTTTCTTGTAATTTTCTGGTCTTTCAACAAGCTTCCAAACACCAAGCTTTTGAAATTGCTGTAGTTCCTCCTGCATGGCTTCAACCCAAGCATTATCTTTCAAAGCTTCTTTCCACGATTTTGGTTCTTCTTGTGACACGTAACACGCGAAGGACCAGTCATTCTGAAGACCAGATTCTCTAATGGCTGAATACAAACCAGCATTCTGGTTGTTTCTCAGCTGATTACGCGTCTGCACACCGCGTTGGACATCTCCTATAATGTTCTGCTGTGGATGGATATCGTGAATCCTCATTTCAGGATTTTCAGAAACACGTGCATTGATACCCAAATTGTTAAGATTAAGATCAACAACCAACTCCACACCAGGAATGTGTGTAGAGGTGGATGCATTCCCTTCAGCAGTGTCTATATTCTGCACATGAGGTGTATCAACAGAGGCACCTTGAACAGGAGCAACTGGAGCTGAAGATCCTTCTGCTGTATCATGATATTCATCATCTTCCGAAGACTCATTGTAAACAGCAGCATCTTCAAATACCTCATTTTGAACCGTATTGTTAACCGATGAAGAACCTTGTGGGTCAACAAGAACAGGTCTAACCAATGGCGAGACAGTAGCATTGTCACTTTCAAACAACATTCTAGCAGCTGCTGATTCTTCGTCAAAGGTTGGCAGATTGAAGGAGTCAAACAGTCCATCATAATCGAACATCCACGGATCACCCGGAGCCCTAACAGGACTCGTGTATCTTTGAACCCTCACCTTACTCCATAGCTCAATCTTTTTGGTAGCCAGATTCCAAACACGAAAATTCGGAGTAGCATATCCAAGGAAGAAACCCTCGATAGCTTTCGCTCCAAACTTTCCATCCGGCTCAATCATAGTACATGGAGCACCAAACGGTTCTAGGTAAGAAAGATCCGGTTTCCTTTTCTGAAGGAGTTCGAAGCAAGTTTTGCCATGTCTCTTTACTGTAAGAACTCGGTTTAATGTGTAGCATGCAGTCGATATAGCCTCCCCCCAGAATTGAACAGGGAGTTCCGACTCTACTAACATTGTTCTTGCAATTTCGATTATCGTCCGATTCTTCCTCTCCGCGACACCATTTTGTTGTGGAGTATAACGAGAACTGTATTCATGAAGAATGCCTTTAGAAGTACAGAACTCATCCATAACTTGATTCTTGAATTCGGTTCCATTGTCGCTTCGGATCCTCTTCACTTTCAACGAATAGAGATTCTCCAACATTGTAAGAAGATCCTTGAGGATGCCAGGAGTTTCACTCTTGTGTGCCATGAAGGATACCCAAGAAAATCTAGAATAGTCATCGGTAACCACTAGACAATAAGCATCTCCGAATGTTGTCTTGTGCTTCATAGGTCCAAAAAGGTCCATATGAAGACGTTCGAGAGGCATGCTGACAGTGTTGATTTTCTTCAAAGGGTGAGACTTCTTTGTTTGCTTCCCTTTCTGGCACGAGACACAGATATCTTGTAAATGAAAACTTCTCAAGGCACACCATTCACAAGATTGTTTTTCACCAAATGGTTCATTTTTCTCAAGTGAATGTGCCCCATTCTTCTGTGCCAAGATATAGACTCCTTTTCTGTGGCTTTCGAGACAAAGCAAGTGACTTGTGCAGATGTTGTAATCGCTTGGCTCATATCGAGAGTATAAAGATCATTAACTCTCGGAGCCGATAAGAGAATCCATTCTTGTGGAATTTTGAACCCAGGTTTAAGCACATAACAACCGGCATCATCAAAATGCACAGTGAAGTTTTTATCGCAGATTTGCGACACACTGAGAAGATTATGATCAATTTGACGAACATAATTAATCTTACCGAAGCACACAATACCATTGGAGATACTTCTCTCTCCAGTGATGTATCCGCCTTTGTCTCCCGCAAATGCGACATAGCCTCCTCTAATATTTCGCACGTCGTACAGAAGCCGTAAGTCGCCAGTCATGTGCCTGGATGCCCCACTATCAACAATCCAAAGACTATTAATAGTTCCTCCTGGAACACCCTGCACATGTCGTTTAAAGATCAGTTGAGGATGGGGACCCAAGCCTTAGTGGTCTTGGGTCGTCCCTGAGCATCACGAAACGTGATCTCAATTTCTTGATGATTTTCAAGTACAACTGCTCCCCCTGAATTATCACCCGCCTTAGGTTTCCAAGTTTGTTTTTGCCTACCAGATTGAGTGTTGTAAATAGTTTTTGAAGCTTCTGGTTTTACTGGTTGTGAAACACTTGGTTCCCTTTTAACTATTTTAACTTCAGATTTCAAAGCTTTTTCAACAGTTTTTATGTTCTTACGTCGTTGTTTAGTTTCTTGTTCTTTAACTGTTCTTTTATCATGTTTTGGTGAAGCTGAATGACGTTGAGGGTGAACTTTTTCAGGTGGTGCTTTCTCAACAAATTTATCCTTTGGAGTGTTTGGGCAATTTTTAATGATATGCCCAAACTCTCCACATTTAAAGCATGTTCTCCTTTCCACAAATTTAGGAGAATTTGATTGACCACAAGATGTCGAACCCGTGGAACCTGAGGTACTACCCTTTTCATCACACTCGTTTGTATGTTGAGTGTAATTGTTATCACTGTTACGTTTTAAGATCGTGACTTGTTGTACAAAATCGGTGTTTGATTTGTTCTCAAAAGTCTCAATCTTATCAGTACCCTTGGATGACACGAATTTGACATCTTTCACTTTCTTTTGAAAACGAGCTCCCTTCGTTTCAGATTTCATTTGAGAGACATTAGGCTTTTGAGCTCGCTTGACAAGGTGTTTACCATAAGCACTAGGTTGTTGAGTGGTTGGTGATTTTTGATTTCCAAACTGTTTTCTGATCTCAACCTTAGGAATTGGATCACATTGTGTTACAACAATTCCCGGAAGTGTTTTTCCCAAAACTTTGTTTGTGTTATCTTCAAAGACTTTATCAATCAAAGATTAATTGACATCTTCAATTGGAAAATCGCGATCTGAGTAGATTTTATCACCACCAACCAACGTATACAACACATTACTGCTTTTAACAGCTGACACAGATGTCTTGTCAACTTTGACAGGATCTATCACTTGTTTCTCGACCGATGGAACAGCAGGAGTATCAGGATCACAAAGGATGTGATTCTCAAGTGGAATAACTACTTCTTTCATCTTGCCAAGTGATTTATCCTGATCACTTACATCCAATTCTGATTCATCATCCGATGTCTCATAGTCCTCGATAATTGGAGGACTTTGCTTCATGGATGCTGAAGTTTCTTGTTGCTTAGAGGATGTGTTTAAAGAATTGTCCGGTTTGAACCCTAGGCCAGTAGAAAATTCCTCAAAATTCAGAGGCACACTGGGTTCATACCGTGGCATATCTTCCTCATCAGGCATCTTGGTATAGTTATGCCTCAAAGGGGGTGGACATTTCGTATATCCTATGCCTTTCTGATTTCCCTTCAGTTGTTGAACATCGATGATGTGATCAAGCACAAATCAGGAGTTAGAATAACTTTCCAATTTTTGTTTGATCGCACCATGCTCGCATTGGGCAATGGCTAGTTGCTTCTTGGTTTCCTCCATAATGTTAATGTACTCATTTATACTTACTTGTTTATGGTAAACCACTTTGTTCACTTCGGACACGCTTTTCTTTAATGTTTCGATTACAGATTTAAATTCTTTTTTGTTCCGAGTTAAAGCCATATTTGCCTCTTTGCATTTTGAAAGTTCAATAACCAAATTTTGATTATGACTATGAAGCTTTTCTAATTCAAGCTTCATATCTGCACATGATTTACAAACACTAGGAGCAGGAGGTTCAGAATTAACCTGACTTGAAGAGGCTGAGACATTTGCCATAAAGGCAGTTTGAAAAGAAAAAGCTCCATTTTCAGAAAAGAACTTCTCCATTTCCTTAGATGCAGTAGCAGCCTTCTTGATCAGAATTGATTTCTGGCATATGAGCTCATCAGCTTCATTCAGTAGATCTTCAACATCAGCACCTCCTTCCTCCTTCACATCAGGCTCAGATTGATTATCCCCAGAAATAGAGCCTTCTTCATCAGAACTTCCAGAATAACCAGAACTGTCATCACTTTCAGAAAATTCTTCTTTATGAACATGCTTGATGTGATTTATGATCTTTGCATAACAAGATGTTCCACCTCCTTGATCACCTTCTCCAAACTGTACAGACCAGTCACATCCTTCATCAGCTTGAACAGTCAAAGCCCGATTGGGATTTGATGTTCCAGACTGGCTCTGATTGTTGTTGACTGCCACAATCCTCCTGTCACAATTTTCTTGCTGGGCATTCACATTTGAAGTACTCGTCTGGTTTCTGAAAGGGTTATGATTGCCTTGTTTGGTTGGTCGAGTGCACTCACGTTTGAAGTGCCCTTTCTCACCACAATTGAAGCATGTTACAGCATTTATATCAAACCCGTACTTCGTATCCCTTTTGCCTTCCAACGAAGTTCTTCCAGTTCGAGCGATGAAGTCTTTCGCTCTTCTAACCGCACTAGCAAAAGCCCATTTGATATCCATTAATTCAATCTCATCCTTGTCGATCTGTTGATAATCTTCATTGGTCATATTGATGTTTCCAATTTGACCTGCCACCAACCCACAATAAGCACTGACCATTGTATTAATGATTTCCATATGCTCCTTTGCTACTTCAATGCTAAATTGTGAGAGGTTTGAAGTATCGACTATGATCGTGTTAGGGTTGTGGGGTGGGGGATTGTTGGCATAATGAGCTTGTTGTTGTGGTTGTGACTGTGGTGTGGGTATTGACTGTGACTGTGACAACCCAAACTTTCAAGGTCAGTGTCGTGTCTCTTAGTCACGCGATCCTGTTTTATTATTTCTCTTTCGTGTATATACTTGCTACATGTAAAACGTGATGGAGTATGTTTGTTTACGTATGTTCGACTGATTACCTACAAGGAACCGTTACACGTATTATATGTGTAGTTTAGTAATTTAAGAAACTAACTAATGGGGTCGCGGGATTTCTCGACGCACGTGGACCGTGAGTTACATAACACATGTGGGTCGTGAGTTACATAACACACTTGGGCCAAGACCACACCTCACATCACTCTCCTTGGCCCACACCACCTAAAGCCCAAACCAAGCCCACATGTTACATAGGATATACGAATTGCATGCTGATGATTACCCATAATTTTCTAAACGCATACGAAACACAAACCCTAATACTCCTCTCTTTCTTTCATGGTCGACGGCAACATTCTTTTTCTCCAAAGTAAACCTGCAACCGTAAACGTCAATTCCTCTGATCAAACCTCCGACTGTGCGACGACGGAACCCAACACCATCTACCCCGAGTAAATCTCCGGCGACTTCAGTGTACCCCGACCAGACCTCCGGCAACTCACAACTCGGGACACCGCTTCTCTTACTCCACACACACGCACACAGTTCCGACACCGAACTCAGGTTAGTAAGATATTATGAGCTTGAAATTTGTGAGCATTAAGTGTAAGATAATTCGAGTGTTATGAACGATGATGATGCTTCTGTGAATGTTGTGATGATTAAAAGGTTTAAGATTTATGACTGATAGATATTACCTTGTTTGAATGATGTTTCTGTCAAATGTTGGAATGAAGTTCTTGATGAATCTCTTTTAGTAGTCGAAGTTGTGCAGCTGTGCTTTTAATGGAGTGTACAACCGTAAATGCATAGGGTACAACCCACTTTTATGTGCAAGATTTGTGATATGTGAATGTAATAGAGTTTGCTCTTGTCTATTAAATTAAAGTTTGAGAATGTGATGAGCTGTTATGATAATTTGATTTACGTGCATGAGTTGTGATAAATGATTCTATGGATGGATTGATCTTGATGATAAATTGATTCATTAAGAAAGTTAAAGCACATGAATATTGGCTAATAGTAAATCGATGAATTAGGGGGTTGGGTGATGTAATTAATAGACATGATATGATCAGATGTAATTAATAAATCTTGCACCAATTGATTGTATTTTTGCTGGGCCGAGATACACCAATGAGCCGGATAATAGGTTGAACACTCACATAACTGGGGCCTCACGTATGAACAGGGCAGCATGATTTAAATTGATGTGGATCATTAGGAACGGGCTGTGTACAACAATGAATCATGTTAATTGTATTGGGCTTGGACCACACACACACACTTTCATTAGATTAATTATATTGGGATTTGCATTTGTGAAGTAAATTTGTGCATGACACGATAATTTGTTATGTGGATAAACCTTGTTAACCTGGATGATGTGTGACTTGGCTAATTGTTATAACTTGCATCACGGATGTGTATTTCATGTATATAACTTGTGTAATGTGTGATAGTGGACTAACTTATTTAAATGGTTAAGTGGTCAAACCTTATTAAAAACCATGTACTGTCCATGAATGTTGACATTTAAAATTGCAATAATCTTAACATGAATGATGCATGACTAGAATTGAAATGGCCAGTATATATAGCATTCAGATGTGAATAGGAGTAGCATGATGGTTCAACTTAATTATTTGGAAGGTGACTAGAATTAAATTAATATAAATAAGGGGCCAAACATATGTGGTGCTACGTGAATCCAGGTTTATTATGATGAAAAGAGTCCGTACAATACGTGATGATATTTCTCCAAACTTATTAATTCTATGCCAATGTCCAGTTTTACATAGTAAAAGCATGTTATGAAATTTGTATATAAATCGCAGATGAGGACCAACTTTGTGATACTGAATGTAGTGTATGATAACTTGTTCAACTCGTAAACTTAAGCACTATTGTTTGGATACATTAGGGTATTACATGATCCCACCTACATACGTACTTACACTTATCATACCTTAGGTCGCGTGTAACGGACTTAACAGTTAACAAACACTAGAAGTACCTTATCAAACCGAGCAAACTAAGGTGAGTTCGTCTCTTGAGCATGTGTCCCGGTGGTTGGGACAGTCTTTGGGTATCCCTGAGAGGGATTGGTTTTGGGTAAATCTGGGAATGTTGGATAATATACTCTTCCTATCACCTTTAAAGTCCCTCCGTGTTGTTTGGTTACCTGGGAGGTAACATGGTATTAGTTAGTTGCGCTACTTAGGTTTGGCAACCTCACGCCGTACCTGGGAGGACGGGTGTTGAACTAATGACCTAGTCATGACCAATGCTTTGATAGGAGCATTGAGAAAGGGCAAAATAATCAGAAGCCGTCTTGTATTCGGGGTATTATCAACATTACTTTCGGAATCAAATTCAATGGATTAATTAAACACTTGGTAATCAACGTTTTCGTAATACAATGAACTCACCAGCCTTGTCTGACACACTTGTTACATGATCGCAGGTCGTTAGGTATCTTGGATTTGGGAACTTGCGGTTTGGAGTAGCAGGAGTGGACATGGGTCGATTGGAGGGATTTATGTGATTGGATTCTTGATACTATACATTGGTTTTTAACAGTTTAACTTTCGTTTATTATTTGCTTCCGCTGAACATGTTGGTTTTCATTTAAACTTGTTGATGGTATTTTATTAATGATTGAGAACGTTATTTAGAAACTTGTATGGGTTCAATGTGATTAGTGGCTCATTGTTGGTACGTCACACGCCTAACAGGGACACTCCCTAGGTGGTATTTTGGGGGTTGTGACAGTTTGGTATCAGAGCCACTGGTTATAGTGAACTTGGTTTTAAAACGTTTTCATAAAACCAGACTATAACCGAACAGTTCCGAAATCGACCATGACACTCAGCTCCAGACTGCAAGGTTCGTATACTCATTGTACTGCATAACTAGTGAACACTTACATATGATATTGCATGCGGATGCACGTTTAGCACAGCAGTATGAATTCATGTATTACTTGCATGTGTTATGTGACTGATAGGGTGATATTTCCCTAAACATTCATTACTTACGTTTCGTGATGCTCTTTGTTTGCTACTTAAGTTTTAGGAACCATTTGACATGAGTTAGGAGGAGCTGAGATGAGCATGCAAATCACAATATTATTGTGGGTGCACACATAATAATAATGTGGGGTGCATGCGAGTCCCAGTAAGGCTTGACAAGTGAAAAAGGGGTTCCGTTCTGTTATTTGGTTGATGTGAAACACAACAGTCTATAGGAGTCGTAGCAGTGATTGTCTCCTACTCGAATGTGACCTTTTCATTTCCCTCTAAATCCTTGCGAATCTCGAAGCTATCAAGTATACCTGAACACCCATCTGAACGTCTAGCGAACTGTGTAGAATGCTAGGTGCTTGTACGGACGTCCCTGAGTTGGATGTCACAGCGTCGAATGATTGGTCTATACCTCCCTCACTTCCCTCTGTTTGCCGAAACTTAATGT
Source organism: Helianthus annuus (assembly GCF_002127325.2). NCBI lineage: Eukaryota > Viridiplantae > Streptophyta > Magnoliopsida > Asterales > Asteraceae > Helianthus > Helianthus annuus. The sequence continues at coordinate 52,084,640 of NC_035444.2, read as the reverse complement.
ATTGACGTCTTAGATCCCGAAGTGCGATCACTTCTGCACATACCGTGTATTACTCAAGCAACTTGCAGCATCGGTGGATAGAAAGATGATCGTAGTATTTCACCGACTTCAGTATTAGAACGGCCTTGGTTTCTGGCAACGAACTCCAGCAAATTGACTTCAACTGGATCCTTAACCCTAGTCAGCAACTTATGGGAGTCAACTCCTACGCATTAATCAGGACATAAATGATGGTAAACGACCATGGTGTAGAACGTGTAACTGCCATCACAATGGGTCGCGCCTTAGGATGAGACACGGAATGAGAAAAGATGGACCCTGTTGGTGAAAGATCGTAGGACACCGTTACAAGCAACGACACTAGAGGCAACAGACACGGCGACATCAAGATACTCACAATTGTAGCTTATAGTGTGGAATCAAATGTGACTTTGGCAAGGATTGACTGTTGTTAGGTCAAAATGTCAGCAACCAAGGGAACAACGGCAGTATTGGAAAATCCTCGTAATCATAACAGCAACACCAGTAGTAGTGTTCGTGGAAGGGCATTTAGGATTGGCGTAGGCGACGCCAGGCATAAAAGCAACATGATAGCTTGTACGGGTAGCTAATTGCTTCATCTTTGTTCAGCTTAGCCTTGAAGCCTTTGGAAACCAAACCTGTTGTGGAACCGACTGATGGCAAGTCAAAGGAAACCTCCTATGCTCATTGGGATGCAAACTCGACCTTATGGACAAGTGTTCGACATCGACCTTCCTTCTATTATCCTTGATGGCTACAATACAACAATTAGTGTGGATTGGTTAACCAAAGATCGTGCAGATATACCAGTGAGGAGAAAGTTTATGTGGAGAACCGTTGTCTGTTCTAAAGCGTCAGAGGGATGCAAGGGTTAGCGCCATTCCAGTTATGAGGGCCCAGAAGTGTCTACGGAGGGATGGCCCCGCTATGTTAGCAACCGTTTCTGAGGATAAGGCTAAGGAAAATAGGGTCGAGGATCCACCAATTGTTATGACCCATTTCAGTGTGCTATTCGAGGAACTTTCAGGTTTACTTTCACAACTGTTAGTCGGAATCTCATTTGATCTCACGACAGAGGCAGCTCTGAGTACTCGTACATTGTACCATCTTGCACAAGAGGGTTGCAAGAACTATCTAATCAATTAAAGGAACTATTGGATAGGAGTTTTGTTGGACTTAGTTTTCCACTCTTGGGAGACCCGATTATATCCGTGAGGATAAGCTTTTTGTTGGACATATGTAATGATTATCGAGAACTCCGCAAGATGGCAGTCGGAAACCATCACCCATTACCTCACTGATGACTCTCTTGACCAGCTGCATGGGTCAATCATCTACCCGGAAACCGACGTGAGATCGGGCAATCATCAGATGGAAGTCCAGGAGGGGGATGTTCCTAAGACGACATATCGAACGCAATACGGCCATTTCGACTTTATACACCCTGATCATTGAGTTGATCAACGCACCAGCCGCTTTATGGACCACATGAATCGACCGTGTTTATTGATGACGTTTTGGATCATTTCCAGTAGAAAGGAACATCATGGACGACATTTGTAGCTTATTATAGAACCCTGGGTACGCTTACTTGGTCGCGAAGTCGATGAAGTGGAAATACATGCAGATCCCACTAAAGACCCTTTCCATCAGATATTGATCGGCACCGAATAGTCCATCGGGGATATAGTAATTTCTTGGTCCAGCTAGTTACTATCGAAGATTCGTCACAGGACTTTCGAGGTTTTCGCAGCTTCAATCTCTTTAGCACAGCAGTGTGCTGTGAACTCTTGGGAGACGAAACAGGAGGACGTCTTTTCAGCTTTTGAAACCCAACCCTGCAACACACTGAGCATCACTTCTATCTGAGGGTGCTGATGATCTGGCGGTATACCATGATGGTCCGAGTCAGAGTCTCAATTACACACTGATGCAACAATGAGAGGGCGATGGCTTACGTGGTAGATTAACAGGAAGAATAGCGCGACTCACAACCTGGGGCGGAAGCCACGATCTCGGATTTGAGCTGAAGGCATTACTTAGTACCAATGCACTACTTAGACCGATCACAAGGGCCTCCCGTGTACCTTTGTTTCGGAAGAGCAAAACAGGTAATAGCATCGCTGGATGGAAACCTTTGAATGCTTACGACTGTGAAACCTGAACGAGCACGAGCTTTACAGCTCACTATCGACTCTAACTTAACCTGATCAGACTCGCTCTGTCCAAACTGAAGAACTGAAGGAAGAGAATTTGTAAGTTAAACCCATGCAGGGCATGGAGAAGCAACCTTTGGCAGGTCGGACCGATATTCGCTAACCTTATGGAACAAGTGTAGATCTCAATTATATACGGCAACTGTAGGAAATTATGTTGACCAAAGCACACGGCCTCGATATTCTAGTCATCTGGGTTTAATGAGAGATATTGGGATCTATAAACCTTGTACTGGTGGTCGGGCATGAAGGGCCCACCTGGCAATATGTGTGAATGATGTTTGACTTGTGCGAAAGTCAAGGTGGAGTATCAAGCAACCAGAAGCATTGAAAGGGAGATAATAACACCTGGATGATCGTTGATTGTCTTACGCAACCCGCGCACTTTATTGCAATCAGGGACACTGACGAGTCTTCACAGCTGTGAATATTTCTCTAAGAGAGGCGGTTTTTGACATGAGGTGCAAATTCCTGTTACCCCTGATTTTTAACCTACATCCGACTTAATGACAGGCATACGCCAAACACCCTCGACTCATGTCTAGACATGAACATTTGCTTATCACTGTTGGACAAATGGTCAGAACAAAATGAACCATCCTGACACTCGAAGACATGCTGCGAGCATGTGGCGTGTGATTGACTTTAGTAAGAATAAAAGGGCATTTACCTTGGGTTGGTTTCTACTGTAGCAATTTTCCCATCCCTAGTATTTAGACAGTCCTGTTTGGGCATTGGCATGGGACAGTAAACCGCTAATCTCCCTATTGGATTAAGGTAGGTGTCACAGGTCCAGGATTGTAATCGAAACTCTTGGGAAGATTGCTGAGATCGGAAGTCGATTGGCGGCAATGCGTGACCGTCAAGGGAAGTTGAGAAACTTCGGAAATGCTGGGAGTTCGCTGTTCATTTTGGAAATCTCACCCCGGGAGGTGGTGCGCTTGGGAAAG